>NC_087444.1:19795603-20100000 GCF_036321535.1 Camelus dromedarius
CTAGGAGTGGGAAATGACAGTAATAAAGCACCAATATGGTGAGCTAGGTCTGTCCCTCAGCTAGGCAGCGGGTGAGTGTGGCAGCATTCCTAGACACCACCCACCGAGGAACAGACATGTTTGAAGGCCAGATGATAAACTCCCTATAAAGATTTAACACCGGCCTTGGTCAGGGTGAGCAGTCACTCGAGGACTGTGAACTGAAAGGCAGCAGGAAAGTCTCCTGTGGCGGAGACCTCAGGTTGTCACCCTGATATCTGTTCTTCATGTCCTCTCTGGTAAGAGAGCGTTGCCTGAATGTATGGCCACCCAAGTAAAGTTTCCATTTCCCAGACTCTCTTGCAACTGGGTATGGCCTTTTGACAAGGTTCTAGCAAACAGAATGTGAGAAAAGGCAACTTGTGTAACGTCCAGCTAGAACCACTAGAAAGCTGAGGCCAGCTCCCTCCTTGCCCCCTCCTGGTCCTGCTGGCTGTGGTAGCATGAAAGGACATGGTGGCGAGAAAGAGAGAAATCTCTGCCTTGACTAAGTCACCACCATCTTGGCCTTTGTTGCAGCAGCCAAACCACATTCTAATATTGCTTCCCAGTCAACGTAATTCTTCCACACCAGCGATGCTGCCCAAAACGCCATGGCTGAAGATTTATTCCTTTGGATTAAGCATTGTTTTCTTTCATCTGGAGGAAGATAAACATGAGCAATTGTCAATTCACATCAAAGACTTCACTAAAACTTTCCTTAGTGAAATGGGATCCAAAGAGGGAACGTAATGACATCTAACATGGAATCAACCCTTTCTTTTTATTAAGAGATAAGAATAAAAAGGCAAATATCTTCAAAAACCATAATCTACACTTTCTGAAATTTTATAAGCCGTACAAAGAGAGAGGCTGAAAGTGCCCAAAGGCACCTTCTCCTGTGCTCTAATCCTGTCCAGGGTCTCTCCTGGTTAGGCAGGCAGTACAGTGGAACTTGCAGACACAAGAGCTCAGTGTTGATTAGATCAGTATGGGAAGACTTTGTGGAGGGGGCAGGGTGGCTGCAAAGAGAGAGGCAAGTCTGCTCCAAACTGACATTTTTGGATAATGGAAGCAATAAATGTCATAGTATAATTTTTAAACTGGTGAAGAAGCCAAAAACTCTCTCTTTTTCTTTTCTTTTCTTTTTTTTTTTCTTTAGCTATATTTGGGTGCCAATTATACACAGAAAAGGCAAACTCAGTTTGTTCGTGTCAGACTATAGATACATGTGATCTGGCAAAGGGCAATCCCTTTGCAATTTTGGAACTTGTCATCACGATTAATGGACCTGGAGCAAAATGTCTAGAGCAATGTTTGGTCCTTCAAAGACCCTGAAGCTCACATCCAGCAGGGCTGGGCAACCTCCCAGAGCTGGCCAGGCACATTCCCATGATTCCCATCACTTGGCAGACCTCCAGGCTTGCTGCTCCCTCCTTCCTCCCCAATACCAGAGAAAAGTTCAGAAAGTGCAGGTTACTCCCACGGGTCACCTGGCAGATGCCCAATCACCCCATGGGAGAGGCTGGCCTTGGAAACAGAGTAGAATATTCTCCAGAATGAGTTAGAGGTTTTCTCTTTGCCATCTGAGGAGCCACTGGCAGAGTGATAACCCCCATTACAGAGATGGCCACCTCTCCTGGGTCACTGGGAGAACTTACCTTCCCAGAACACTCACTTGCCTTAGACCTTGGACTGACCTTGGACTTGGACTGACCTTGGTGCCTCTGGTGTCACGGAGACTAAAATACTCATCTGGATGAAAGGTCCCATCTCCCTCAAAACCTTGCACACATTTTTGTAGTTATGAGAATATTGTTTATTTCTTCCACTAGAAGACAAGAGTGTGGAATCACATGTAGTATGATCCTGCTAGGCCAAGGGTCACGATGGCCTTTAAGTTCTGAAGAGATATGGGTAATTCAACTTTGTACCCGTCACCCCTACCTGTTTTAAGACCTAATGATAGTCCTCCCTTTTTAGTGTCCGTTCAGGGATGCCCAACTTTTGGTGCCTCTCTGAATTATTTATGGAGCTTTTTAACAGTAGACTTGCCCATGCTCCACAGAGATGCCCACTAGATAAATATAGAGGGGATACTGCACTGTGAACAACTGTGGTTGCTAATTTGCCCAACACTCATGATCAGTTCAGGTGAAAGCACCTCATTCTCCCTTGGGAAACAATGCCCCTCCCCATATGCTGCATGGAGCAGGTCTGAGCATGGGACCAAGTAGGTCATCCAGATGCTCCCAGGATCCACATCCTGGGCAGAGGAAACAGGAATGAAAATGCATTGCCCCCTGAACTTAACTGCCCATTATGCCCAGACAGAACCCCAAGAGCCACTGCCAGGGTCTCATCCTTTCCAAAGACTGGTTCTCTGGCTTTCCTTCAATTCTGTGAGCATTCTCTGTCTTCCCGATACATTTCTTGCCTGCTTAATGTTAGCCAAAGTTTCATGTTTATGCCCAAGTAACTCTGACTTCTGCACCTGGACATCTGTGGCCTTTACAGTTCTGCAGGTGCACTGGGTATGGAGCTGAGCTGAGAAGCATGGCCTCGGTCTGTGTGTCAGGCTCTGTGCTAAGGCTGTTCACATATTTTCACATTTAACCCTCACAAACATCCAACAAGTGAAGAACCTGAGACCCAGAAAGATTCAGTACCTCATTGTAGGTCATACAGTTAGTAAATGGTTAATTCCAGGATTTGAACCTACTTATTTCAAAAATCTCTCAACCCCATTGATATACTGACTTCCAGTAGTGATATCCCACTCTCTTGGGCTCCCATGGCCCTTTGACTCTTTTTAACCTTTAATTTGCTACCTATTATGTGTATATCTAGTAATCTGCATTATTATACCATAAGCTCCTTGAGGTCAGGTTTAAAGTAAGATATATGTTTGTGTGGCCTAATATAGTACTTTTGGACTTCTATACTATACACAGAAATTTCCCTGTATTTGTTGAATGAATGAATGAATGGTTACTGGTTACTACACAGGGTGAATCAGTATGTGACCAGCCATTGATGAGCTCACATACCATAGTGGGGGAAGCAGGAAGTGTTGACATGGGCTTACATAAACACGTGGCCATGAAGGCATTTCTTCCTTTGGAGACTCATCAGTTGGTGACTTTCCCTGACTCTGAAAGGTTTTCCTTCTTCTGTCCTTGGTTTAACAGCCAACCTGAGCTAACCTTTCCCAGACATCCTCCTTTCCTCCCTGCTCCAGGTCTAACAGTTGAGGACAGGCAGTTAGGGTGAATCATTCCCCATAAGTTTAGAGAACTTCTCTTGATCACCCAAATATAGAATCTGGATGAGCCAAGGCAAAAGCCCAGAGAGAATGAAGCTAACACTCAACCTTACAATTCTCTGGGTTTTAAAAAATTTGCCCACTTAAGGAAATGCTGCTAGCTCTTCTGGGACAGTAATTTATAACACGCTGAGTAAATATTCTTAGTTTGCCTCCTCTCTGTCACTTAAGTGAGCTGAAAGTGAATCCAGATGGTTGGTACCTGACCGTGGTTCTTGTTGCAGTTTGAACTCCATCTATCCATCCATCCATCCGTTCACAAAACATAGTACACCAGCTTCGTCCCAGGCTCTAGGCTTGCTGCTGGATTAATAACATTGAGCCCCAGTCCTTAAAGGGGCTCCTGTTCAAACAGTGGACACCAATCTGTCAAGAAGCTATTACAGCACCGTGTGACAAGGGCTAAATTGAGATGAGCACAGGCTACTTGGGAGAGGAGAGGAAGGACACAGATCTGGCCCCATCACATCAGTGGAGCTCCCTAGAGAGAGTGTGTTTGAGAAGATAAGCCAGAACATTCCTCCTACAAAGTAGCTCCCTTTAGACTTTTACTGAAACAATTCCATGAAAAAGCCTTTTACCCCAGCTATCCCCTACCCCAGACACTTTGCCTCCCACAGTGGGTTCCAGTTGTAAGTGACCACAGGACAGGGTACGCCAGTTACGATGAGATGAACTGAGATGTCAGGCGATCATCTGACATTGGCCAACATTGACCAAGCACTTCCTACACACCTGACGTTGTACTGAGAAATTCACCAAAGTATCTCACTGAATCCTAAGCACAGATTTCAGAGGACAGGCATTTTGATGACCATTTTCCAGATGAGTAAACTAAGGCTCAGAGTGGTTCAGAAACTGGCCCATGATTTCACAGGAGAGGAGCCAGGATTTAAGCCGAGGACTCTCTGACCCAACGGCACTTGTAACCACTACGTATCTTCTTCCCAAGCTCAGGCCTGTAGCATAAACCTTATTGATGAAATTTTCATCCCAAGAAACACATCTCAAATCCATCAGAGAAACAAATGTCATTTTAGAGTTTTGTTATAAATCCCCACTTGCCCCAAGTCAATTCTTTTAAGTTGAAAAAAAAAAAAAAAGAGAGAGAGAAAGAAATGAAGAAAACAAAGTTAAGCTTAGGGATAATTTTCAGTGTGCAGGGTGATGCCACAGGACTGAAGAAGCTCATGGAGTCTGAAGTCCTTCCCCTGGTGGCATGAGCCAGCTGAGGATTATAAGGCCAGGCCCCATTCTAAGGCCCTCCTTCTAGAAGCCTTCCCTGATCCCCTCCCTGAGGGTAAATCTCTCCCACCTACTCGTCCTGACCTGTGCCTGGAGCCGCTGGGAGTCAACCAGCTGTGGAGGCCAAGTCAAGTCTTCTTACTTCCCTTTGGATTTCCCCTGCGGCCAGATGGGCACTGACACAGCACGTTCCCCAGAAGTGCTCAGGAAGAGCTCCGATGATGTTGGTGACAGCGGGCTCATGCTTAGTGCCAATAACTGCAGCCTTCACCACTCAGTCCTTTAAATACTCTCCTGAAAGATAAACTAAAAGAGCTCTCTCCTCCTCCCCAAAGGATTTCTGTGTTTCTCATAAAACACTTCACGATCAACCTCCATCTACATTTTTCTGGGAGCAGATGAGTGGCACTAGAAGAGACATTTAGTGGTGATTTGAGACACACGTGATAATCGAGCCCAAACTAGGCTATTCTGAAATGAGGAAATTGCGGTGCCACACACATGTGCACACGCACGTACACACACATTCTTGATTTCAAAGGGCTTGTTTATTTCCTGAGTCTCACAAAAATGTCAATCTGTAAAATAACCTGAAAAAAAAAAATCACCTATGGCAAAATCTTGCCAGATTTGGATCTCACAAGCGCTGTCTCCCTCAAAAGTCGGTTAGAAAGCCTGTGGTCCGTAATGAAATCAAAGTCGTTTGTTATTATTGTCCTGCAGGCTCTCTTCAAAGCTTTGAACCTCAGTGCATTAGCTTCTACAGCCAAATCATTTCACCAGCCACTCAGAGTTTGTTTATGCCTGCTGCCCCCGGAGCTCCCTCTGGGGGGGGCCCTCCCAAGCTGCCTCGAGCACCCCTCTCTCACCTCCACTGTTCTAAATGTGTCCAGATGGCTCTGGCTTGCCAGCTGGGTTTCAGAGCCCTGTAGAAAAAGCCTAGGACATTTTAGGGGTAGAGTGGTACATTGCTCACTGTGAAACATGATTTGAGGTCTTTAGAATTTTTTTACTGTACCTTTTTAATGAAAATCCCAGGCAGTTGCGGGTGAGAAATCTGAAGCCACTTTGGTCATGCACGATGCTTCGCTGGTGATGTCAGCACTCGACCACACGGACTGCAAGTTCCACGAGGATCAGAACCACATCTGTCCTGTCACTGCTGCATCCCCGGCGTCTAGACATGGTGCTGAGACATAACAGGTACCCCACAAATGTTTGGAGAATGACTGGGTAGCTGAAAAGGGAATCTTTTCATAAGGTCGAGATGTCACCACTGGAACAGACGGTGTTTACTAACCAGTTTCATTTCTTACCCCCACCAAACTGACCAGCCAGGTAGACTGGCTGTCCAGGTAACTGACACAAAGCTCGAGCTTTGCCATTCGGGGCTGACATTTGTCCAGCACACAAAAGAGACCCAGTGTCAAATTTCTGAGTAACACGTGTAAGAATAGAATTTGTGTTCTCCTAAGTGATATCCCATAGAGCTCCCTGTGATGATGAAAATGTTCTATTTAAACAGCTACATGTAAGCTAGTGGTTACTCTACTGGACAGCACAGCTGTGAATATTCTAGATTAACTTGTCAAATTTCCCAAGAAGGAGCCTGGAAATAACCGGTCGGTCCTGTGTTAACCACAGACTTTCAGATAATCAAGTGTGCTTGCGTAACATTCTGGTTAAGTGGATTTCAGTCCCTCACTGTGCCAAGGCGCCCGCAGGCTGGGGCAGGGGTCTCAGAGCCATATACTGATCACTTGTCGTCTGGACATCCATGTTATCTGAGTTCTTTTAGTGCAGTTTAAGGAAGGTGTGATAATAATGGATAATGATGAGTCCTGCTCCGTGCAGTCCCGGGTGCTTCTCAGGTCCACAGCCCCAATCTGCTCCCCACCAGCCCCGGCTAGTTGGAGGTGAGGCTGGGAACAGACGTAAGCCCTTGACTGTGGTTCTCAACCTCTAGAGTGATCTAGAATCTGCATTCATAGCAAGCCCCCCAGGTGATTCTGGTGTTATTGGTGCTCAGTCCACACTGAGCAGCATTGCCAGTGCCCGGGTCTCCACTCAACACCCTGGGCAGGTCACCATTCCCTGGGAAACTGCATACACCTCACCAGTCCTCCACCCATGTGTTATCTACCCCTACCTATGGGGTCCTTCTTCCCCACTCCACCTGGCAGAATCCTCAACCTTCAGAATTCTGCCACACGCCACCTCCTCGGGAGCTCCTCCCTCCAGGTCACTCATGAGTCATTTGGCTACAAGTGTGAGCTGAGTAATGAGACAGGCAGGGCAGGGAGTGGGTTACTCATCTCTGCATGAGCAGCACCAAGCCCTGCCTCCTGGACTGGCACAGGTGTCTCCTACTCCATACCTCTTGTTCATATTGCTCCAAGTTTTCTCTTTAAAGAGAAGTGAGTGCCTGCAGCAACTCATCCTTCAGACACTAATGTCAGACCAGGCACACCAAACAAATGAGGAGATCAGATGAGAGAAATAAGAGCAGCTTAGACACGGGTGAAAGGCTTTAAGTTTCTCATGCTAGGGGTTTATTCCACTTGAAATCCAATTTAGATCATAATCAAAGATCCCGGGCAGGGGAGGGTGTGGGAAGGGCCCCCCGGGTGAATTTTCATGAATTCTGGACCATGTCACACTCCTCTTCTCCAAAGCGCGCCAGGGCCCTGGGGAGCAGGGCTCACAGCCCATCCTGCCACCCCCAGCACACGTACCCACACCGGCCTCATTTCCACTGATCTCCTGACACAAGTGGATGGGGTCCTTGTCCACTCAGATCAGCCTGCACATCGAAACTGTCAAAAATTATAGTTTACTTATTCAGCCTTGTAGGTGAAGCGCTTTCCTGATCGGCTTCGTAAACTCCCATCGCGAAGGGAAGAAACTTCCTAGGAGTGGGGAGGACAGGGGTTTAAGATAATCTGGGTACTTTATCCTCTTTACTGTGTCTACATAGCTTATTGGAGGGGGGGAGATGACAATTATTGTTCTGAAACCAGACGGAATTGGGTCACAGGTAGGCAAAGACCCAGTGGCCTCAGCTCCGCTCTCTTGATTTCTGTTACCGCAAGCTTTTCACTAGCTTTTATATATTTCACAAGTATTTACTGAGGCCCTACTATATGCAAGTTACCATCTCAAGCACCCTGAAGAACAAAGATACATGAACACGGCCCCCACCCGCCCCCAAGGAGCTCACAGTACAATGGAAAGTCTGCCAGCTCACCAACGTGTGATTTGTGGCTAATTTTTGCAGTCAGCGCCAGTGAGGTTTTTCTCTTTCTCTCTTTAATTGGACCTGGAGCTGATCTTAAAATGGCTTTGGTGTTATCAAGGTCAGTAGTTCTCAAACTGAATGAAGGAAAATTGTTTTTCCCCCAATCCATTCCAGATCAACACTTTTCAAAAAATACAATGAAAATGAATCACTAGCAAACTGAAATCTTAAAAGAATAACTAAAGAGAAACCCCCCTTGGATGTTTCAGCAATGTCAAATTTCTAAAAAATGGCCTGAAGACCTCCTTTGAACTCTGCACTTGTGTTGCCACCATAGGGTAACGTGCATTTGGGGGCAAGGGCCACGGCCCACACTTTAAGTAGTACCAGTCTAGGCTGGAGGAGGGCAGACCACAGCTCCCTGTCCCAGGAACTCGGCAGCCAGTTGGACAGCGTCCTCTGGAAGATGGTGCCAGCCCCCTCCAGAAGCTGCCCCTACCACCAAGGCTTAACTATCCTTCTGCCCTCACAGTCGGACCTCTGCTGGGGTACTCAGCCTCAAGGAACTGAAGCCCCACTCCACATGCAAGAGAAACCAGCAGAGGGGCTGAGCCATCTACCCTCCTGCATTTGGAGCCCAAGATGGTGTACTACGTTGCACGTGTCACCTCCCTATAACCACCCAGGGAGATGGATATGTGCTAGCCCTGTTTTTATAGGTGAGAATCCTGAGTACAGGGAAAGATAAACAACTCAAAACACACAGCCAGTGAGTGGCAATCCTTGTACTGGCTCCCAGGGCTCCCGACACCAGAGCCTGGCTCCCCCACTGCACTGTGCCACTTCTCCGAGATGGCAGGGTTTTTATTAGAGTCAGCTGTGGCAGAGATCAAGAAAGGGCAGTCACCTTATGGGGATACTTCCAGGGGCCCAACCGCTGGGTGAGTTGGAATTGCTGTAGGAAGGAGCAGAGCTTGTCGGTAGGGAAACCCCAGGAAATCCACACTCTGCCCCTCAAATGAGAAAACCCATCCCTACTTGACAGCCTCAGGCCACTCCTACCCTGCTTGGTCTAGGATGGAAATGTTCTTTCCCAGAGGGATTGTGGGGCCCACCACCAAAGAGTGAAATGCCACAGTGTTCCACCCAGGACTCCAAGGGATGAAGGCAGAGCTGTGTTGCTATGGCAATGAGATAGGCTGGCATGGGAATGTGACGACCGGCCCCATCCCGTCTCTACCCTTGAAACTGCCCTCAGGATCTCTCACATTATCCATACGCCGTGAGCTCATGTCACAGCATTGAAAGCATCTCTTTTTCCCCTTTCATGTCTGCCCATTTCTGTTCTCCTCCAACCTCAAAAGAACCTAATTATGGGAATGAGACCATAGGCAATTTAACCTAACTCTTGACTTACGCTCTCCTGAATGCGCACCATGCCTTGCCTAAACTGTTGATTCTTTTCTTGGATTAGAAGAAGTAAGAATAAAGAATTAAGTAGTTAAAGACTGACTAGCTCTCTTATCCCCTAAAAGCCCCCTTAACCATCCTGCCGCCAGGTCACGCAGGCAAGAAAACATCTAAAGATCAGACAGTTTGCATGCACTGGAGAGTGACGCAGAACCCAACCTCCTGCCTCAGCGATTCACTGAGAGTCTTCTCCACCCCGCTTTTTCCCTTGAAAAACTGTCACGGCAGAGCAGAATCTTCAGAGTTGGTTTCTGGACACGAGTCCACCTTTCCCCCATATTGCTGGCTTTTCTGATTAAAGCACCTTTCCTTTCTATTGACACTAACCTCTTGATTGTTGGCTTTTTGATTATTGGCTTTTCTTTCTATTGACACTTGCTTCTTGATTATTGGCTTATTATCAGGCAAACCTGAGTTGGGTAATAGCATGAGACAACACGGGTGATGATGTTGATTTTGGAGAGGGTACTTCATCCCCAAGCAGCCTGGAGTATGTCTCTCTACCTCTGGGTAAAGAGTCACAAATTCAACGCCTAGTCTATGAAGTGAGCCGTTCTCCTAGCCCCAGGACCACTCTTTTCTCTGATGCTAACTGTGGGTGAAAAGAGGTCGAAGCATCTCTGAACTCTGCTCTTAGCCAGCCTAGTTTTACAAAGAGCCCTATGATCCTCTCCGCCCCTGCCTCACAAGTTTAGGTAGATAGGATGGGTGTGTGTGTGTGTGCGTGCGCATGCATGCTCCTTTGGGTAGGGGAGTGGGATATGTTTTCTGGTAGAAGAATCAGGCCTGTATATGTGGGAGTGAGGGTAAGTAGGAGAAACCACGTGTGTGTCCATGGCCAGGCCCCTGCGGGACCCTGCTTGTGGTGTGGGCTCCTCCAGCTACATTTCAGGCCCTGTCAGCTCCCATTGCAGCCCAAGGGCCCTCCAGGATCTAACCATGTGGAGGCGCTGCCGGGAGGGAGCATGTCCGGGAGGGAGCATGTCCACTTGCTTCGTGCTTCTTGGCCCCGGACTGCTCCTTGCGAGACTCTGGGCTTTGCAGTTATCAGCCCTTGGGAAGAGATGGGAATATCTGTGGACAAAAGGAGTCTTCCTGCCTCATGACTCAGACCTGCTGTCCTGATTGGAAGGAAGGTGTAGGGCAGGTTGGAAGATGAGAAGGGTAGAAACATCACTTGCCCCAGGGACCCGCATCCCTCTCTCCAGATCCATTCTGAGTGGGCCAAACTTAGAGGGCCCCAAACCCAGACCCACTTCTTCCCAGAATCTCCAGATAGTGTCTGTGGTGTGAGGGCCCAGGAGGGCCGGGTAGCCCTTGATGGGGGAAGGCTCGTTTCCCAGGTACTACCCCTTTGGGAGAATCTGTTCCAGTAGTAGTGGGCCGGTCTTACGCCGCTATGGAAGGGAATATGAGTAGGAGGAACAGAGGGGGTCAGGATGCAGGGAGTGATTCCAGTACCATGCTTAATGTCTTAACAGGCCATTTTTGAGTGTCAACAATGTGCCACGCACAGGGCTGCCTCATTTCACCCTCACAACAACTGTATGAGGTGGACACATTAAGCCCATTGTATAGAAGAGAAAACTGAGGCTCAGAGAGGTTGAGCAGTGTGCTGCAGGTCACATTGCTGGAAAGTTACAGAGCCAAGAGTTGGACTCCCACCTTCCAACTCCAAACACTGTAATCTTCCCACGCACTACAGTCTCTCTAAGCAGAGCCAACCCTTCTCTTGAATGAGCTGTCTTGGGAGGCAGAGCTGCTGGTCAACGTAAGTCTAATCTCACCCCTCTCCACACTCCCTTGGTGAAAACAGAGGGGAAGCCACCAGTCCCCAGAGCAGTTAGTCCTCCCCTCGAACCTCACCAGGAGCCAGGTGTGGAGCTCATGCCCCCTCGGCCCCGCCCCACTTCCCTCCGCCTTCTCCCTCCATCTGCAGGGGTGGTCGCAGGGAGGCGAGGGGCGGGAGTCCAGGGAGAGCTGTTGTGCCCTTTGTCCCCTTTAGTGCCTCCTTCCACCCGACACCTTCCATTTTAAAACACAACATAGCCCAGTGCGGTTCCGTGCGTGGCTCAGAGCCAGGAATCCTGGGCAGGGCTTCCTCTTGGTGTAGGGGAGTCAGGACAGGACAAATAGCCCCCATCGTCACACCTTTATAGGTCCTGCTTTCCTGTGGTTTCTCTAATGTCTGTCCAATACGGTCTTCACAACTCTTCCTTCAACATATTACCTTCATAAAATGTTACCAAGTACCCCTTTTGACACATTTATGTCTGTTCTCTTCCTAAGCCCCCTTAAAGACAGCAAAGGAACAAGAAAGGTACAAACCCTCAAAGAGGCAGCGAGGGGGGAGGAAATCACAGCTGATGAAAAATGACAACCAGATTTTGAAGATGGAAATTGGGGGGGGGGGTGCTCAGCGAGCAGAGCCAGCAAAGGGCTATGTGGTGGGAACATGCTGCATTCACCCCAGGACCAGGTCCCCGGGCTGGAATGTGTCTGGTAGGGATGGGGCCTGGACTGGGAAGAGGGAGACTGCCTGAGAATCTGTCATGAAGCAGTTAGACCTCCCGCATGCCCTCTCCCCAGCAGACACAGCCGGGCGGTCACGCTGCCCCCCTGGGTAGAGGCCTGAAGCTCCCCCTCTAGGAGGCTGCTGTAGAGACACTCCAGTCGTGTCCAGGGGAGACGCGCCCAACATAGTGAGGGTGGGAGTAAAGACAGCAGCGGAAAAAAGAGGGACCATGTGCAAGTCCATGTACGGACTGCTGAGCCTTCAACTCCTGCCCCATCTCTGCCTCCAGGAAGGAGGCAGGAAGGTATCTCCTCCCCAGATGGGAGATAGGGAGCTCAAAGAAAAGACCTCCAGATACAGATGTTGGAGGGTGCCCCGGAGAAAGCTAACTCAGAACTTCCTCTCCGGGGGTACTTGGTGCTACCAGCCCATGAGCCTGGCCCATGAGCACTGAGCTTCTCAGCCCTTCCAATGGCTTCTCCACCATGAATGGAGAGGAGAGCCCAGAGTCACAGGAGTTTAATGGAAGCCTCCAGTTTGGAAGAAGAGACCAAAGCAAACAGGTACACACAAAAAAGAGACAATAGAAGATGCAGAGAGAACGTTTAAAAAAAAATTCCTCTATCATCCATCTCCTCCAGGAGGACAAGAGGAAGCTTTGCATCCATAAAACAAGTAGTGGGTGCAATAAAAATAGGAACCATCAGAGAGTCAGAAAGGGCCTTTGAAGTTAAAAATATGGGAGCAAAAATGCTGGAAAGTAATAAAAGTGTTGGAAAACAAAGTTAAGGAGATTTCTTAGGAAGTAAAACAAATGGACATCAGGAGATAGAATAAAAGAAACTCAGGAAAACAAAGCAGAAGCTGCCGTTATCGCAGAGGAGCCCTGACTCTTGACACAAACTATATGTGTGGGTCCTGCGTCTCCTCCTGGGGCTGGCACCACCCCTCATGGCACGGCCCCAGCTCAGCACCCCTCTCTTGTGAATCCCAGTGGCTCTGCCAGTCGTTTCTGACACCCACAGCCACAGAAGGGGGCCCGGAGTCACGTCTCCTCTAGGCTCTCTGAAGCCTCAACTTTCTCACCTGAACAGTAGGGGTGAGAGTACCCAGGTAATAGGGCTGCCCAGAGAATAAAGTGTTATTTTTCAAAGAACTTCACAGACCTTTGTAGGTGGTCCATACACGAGGTCTGGCGTCACTCACATTCTAATGCAGCCCCCAGGCCTCCCCCTCTCCCCACCACCCCTGCACACCTGCTCCCTCAGCTCTAGGGTTTGGAGGGAGGAGAGGAAGAGGAAAGGTGGCCATCATGGTCCACTGGCCATGACAGGCCACCATTTTGGCAGGTCTGCTGGTGGGAAGGAGAGGACATCATTCTCCTGAGGTTCATGACTGACTCTCGACCAGCAGGTGACCTCACCGTGGAGAGGAGTGAGATTCTGGGGCAGGACACCCACCACCTCGAATTAGGATGTATTACTTAACCTCTTAGGTCTTGGTTTCCTCTTGTGTCATAGGGATATGTCCACTCCCCTCACACCCAGGGCCGATGTGACGTTGGGAGAAGACCCTCCTCCTTTCAAGTTCATGTTTTTTTACCTCAGACCCTGTCCGTCCACTCACTACTGTCATGATTGGGTTCCAGGTCTCACCACATCATGAATCAAAGACTTTGGATCCTGATTCTGACTTACAGACTTCCTCCAGCCCAAGTTTCCCACAGTCATCCCGGAAGGACCACCATCCACTCAGATGTTGACCCAGCCAGCACCCTGACCCCTCAGTTCTTTGACTGCCCTCCTGTCAGTGACCTTCCCCTCACTCCACTTCAGCCACCCACTCCCACGTCCTGCTGTGGGCTTTGTCATCATCTGTTACTGCTCCACCTTCAAAAAGACTATCTCAAATATCCCACTCTCCACCAGCTCCCTGCCTTCCAGCTTTAATGGCTCAGCTATTCCCACCAAACTGCCCACTCTTCTCACCTGTCCTCTCTGTTTTCTTTCAGTTCACCCATCCCGTCCTGTCTTGCCTTCTCTTTTATATCCAGCTTATATTCCGCAGTCTGTCATCCAATAACATTTTTTTTTTTTTTTTGCCAATACCTTAAACCCCTTTGTCTTCCATCCTTAATCAGATCTAGCAAAACCCCAGCCCTGGAATGAATCCATCCATGTGCTTTCCCTGCATTTGTATCCAAGAAGCCGAGTACGCTGGTGGTGGGAGGGGACATCAAGGAACAGGGCAGACTGGCTCCCTAGGAGGCCATGATTTCATCCTCTTGGTTTCCCGGGTCAGCTCCTTTCCACTTGCTACAATTATTTCACACTTTCTCCATTTTCCTCACACCTCACATCCCAAACTCTCGGCAGAAGTCTTTGCTTCCTACTTGTTAGAGACGGTAATGGTTTCCACATAGGAAGTCCCTCAGTTCCCAATACTGAGCAAATAAACTACCACCGCAGCACACTTCCTGCCTCCCTTTCAGCTGTTCCGGGGTTGTGGGGGATGGGCTGCTGGCCCTAGCTTGTCTCAGGAATCGTACTGTATTGATTAGCCCTTCTTCTTTACTGAGTCCTTTCTGTCTTTAAATATATTCAGCTTCCTCCCATCATTGGGAAGGAAGGAAGGAAGGAAGGAAGGAAGGAAGGAAGGAAGGAAGGAAGGAAGGAAAAAAGAAGGGGGAAAGGGAGAGAAAAAAGGGAGGGAGGAAGAGAAGACCTCTCACTTGGTCCTCATTACCCTCCACCTTTCGCCCTCTTTCCTCTTCTTCACAGCCCAGTGTCACAAAATAGCTGCCTATATGATGCTGCTTCCTCTCCTGCCCTCCTCCCATCACTGCTCAGTTCATGCCCCGACTTCTGTGCCTTTGCTTCGCTCATCAGCCCCTACTAAGAGCACCCATGGCTGCACGTCCACTTGGTACCCAGAGTCTTACCTGACTTAGCAACCACACCAACCATATGCTCACCACTGTCCTGTGGCATCAGGGACACCTACTGGTTTTCTCTGGCCACTCCCGTCGGGTCCCCTGTGTAGACTCTTTTCTGCTTGCTGGTCACGATCTCCTCAACCCTCTTCTCCTGGAGTCACGGTTCTCTTCCATTGCACCCTGTGTATCACCAGGCATCCAGAAACCTCTCTCCCCCTCACTCCCTGTATCTAATTAATTACCAAGTCCTGTGAGTTTTATTTCCTAAATTTCTCTCAATTCAGTCCAATCTTCTCCGTCTCCACCAGGCCCACCCACCCTAGACCATGCTTCCGTTGTAACCCTCAGGTTCAAATGCCATGCCTTTCTAGTGAGGATGTGGTACAGCATTCCAGAATCACTGCAGTAAGAGTGATCTTTGTAAAACACGTTGAATTACATCATCCCCTGCATAAACCATCAATACTGTCTCGTTGGTTCTACAGTAAACATAGACCCGCTTAACATGGGGTAAAAGAACATTTATGGTTCAACACTCGAGTCAGCGATGTAGTGAGCTCTGGATTGTTCTGCCTAAATTCACAGCCTGACTCTCCCATCACTTCCTGTCTTCCTGTCAGTCTGACCTTCACTCAGTTAATACGTATCAGTCCCTACTTTGTGCTGGGGGCGAGGCAGACGCACACGTACGTGAATAACGGAGGTCAGTGCTCTCAAAGACGGGCTTGCTCCTGGGCTGCGGGCCCCGCTGCAGAGAGCAGTCAGCTCCAGGCTGAGCTGGGCCCTTCATGGAGGAGATGGTGGTATTGAAAGTGGGCTCTGGAAGAATGAGGAGGGTGAAACCAAGTGAGGGCACCGTAGGCTGAATGACCAGCACCCATCCTGAGATCTAGAGAGCAGATGTATGTTTGGGGAGCTGCCCCAGATTGGTTGAAAAGCTGCAGGAAAAAGGAAGGAGGCAGAGAGATGGGCCCCAAAGGGAGTTAGGGCCAAGCAGAAAGAAGCAGGGAGACCGACTTCCCCGCCTCACGTCCGCCCAACTCCCAAGGGCTGCCAGTGCCTCCCACAGATACTAGGTAAACTGAGGATGGACAGTTTCCCCTTCCCAGCTCTCCACTTCCAGAAGATTCCATGTGGTGCTGTGACTCACTTTCCCATAAATAGATGCTGCTAACAGAGGCTTGGAGGGAGGCAGCACCGAGGTCCCCGGGTCCGGCTCTGTCAGGGAACAAGTCAGAAGGACTCATGCACCTTCCAGATGGGAAAATCGAGACACAGCTTGGGAGAGGCCAGCCAGGGATGCAGCCAAGGCTAAGGCAGAGAACGCAGCTTCAAGGGTGTGGGGGTGGGGAGCTGAGCTGGGGGGCTGGAAACCTGGGTTCTCTGCCCATCTCAGCCCTGAACTTGTCCCTGAGCAGTGCTATTCCTCATCAGCCTCTGACCTTCTGGGGACCCAGCCAGCCTGAGTCAGGGGCTGCTGGCATCACTGGGCACAGCATTCCTCTCCTCCAGCCCTGCTGCCTCCAGCCCCGCTGCTGGTTCCCCTTCCCCCACCTAGCTAGGTAACTGGGGAGGGCTTATTCCTGACTGCCCTGCCATCTGCCCCCGGGGAATAGATCAACACGTAGGAGAATTACAGTCTCCCTGTGTGAGGAGTGGGCTGGGTGGCGACAGGCTTCAGTGGATCCCAGGGAGAGAGCCCCAGACCTCAGAGCAGGATGCCTTGCTGGCGACTCCTGCTGGTACTCTGGGGCTCCTGCACCTTTGGTTTCCACACTGACCCTAGTGCCTTCAGACAGTGACTCAGGCAGAGGGCCGTGGGAGGGCAAAGGGGTTCCCCTCTACCTAACACTGCTGGCTTTCAGGTATGTGAGGTCATCCGGTCCTCACCCCCAGCTAGCTACGCAGGGATGGTCCCGTTCAGAGAGGTCAGGTAACTTGCCCAAAGTGACACAGACGTTGTCAAGTCCAGAAGCTGGATCCTTCAATTCTGCCCAAAGCTCCCATTAGGCCCAGGGTGGAGAGATGATTAAGACATCGCCCTCAGGGCGTGCACAGCCTGTAGGAGGGTGTGGGTCTAGGGAGCTCTACCAGGGAAGCAGCCTCGGTGACCGGAGGTGGATTTTGAGATTTTCTTCATTGAAATGCTGCTCCACTAGCAGAATTAATCGGCTCTGAAAACATGGACAAGTTACCTCTCGTCTGTCAAGTAACCTCTCAAGTCTCAGTTTACTCTTTTTTTTGGTTTGGTTTTGCTTGTTTGGGGGGATAATTGGGTTTATTTATTTAACGGCAGTACTGAGGATCGAACCCAGGACCTCAGGCACGCATGTGCTCTACTGCTGAGCTGTGCCCTCCCTCCCTCAGTTTACTCATTCTTAAAACAAATAATGCCAGGACCTAGCACACAGGGCTGCTCTGAAGGTTTACTGGGATAGCACATGGAGAGCCCTGACCACCGGGCAGGGCGCGTGGTGGGGTCTCAGCGGTTATTAGCACTACAAGGCGGATTATCATCGATGTTAAGATTCAAAAGGCAGCGAAAAGGCAGCAGAAATGCTTAAGGCAGCTGAAAGGAGGGAGGAGAAAGAAAACATGCATTCTGTGCCAAGCCTCCTGGGAACAAGCAATTCGTTAGGGCTGCAGAAGAGGAGGGGCCGGCTGGGAGAGGGGCTCTCTACGGGGAGAAAGGGAGGTTCCGCCCGGAGAGCGCAGTGGGGACCAGAAGACCTAAGGGAAGAGGGCGGGCTTTGATAACAGTGGTAGTTGCTCAGCTTGTAAAATGCTTAGGATTTCACAATCTTTTCTCACGTCTCATCTCAGATCATCCCCGCAACCGCCCAACAATCCCACTGTACCGATAAGGATACTGGGGGCTCGGGGACTTTGAGCAGCAAACCTTGGGCTATAAGAGGCTGGGTTTGGACACATACCTGATGGATTGTTTCCAAAGCCTAGTTCCCCTTCCCCACGTTCCTGGAGAGAAACTGCCAGGTGGGGAGGATGCGGTGAGGGCAAGGTGAGCTCAGGCCAGGGGCAGCCCCACCCCCAGGGGAAAGGCAGAGGGAGGTAAAACCTTCCTTCCTTGTCTCCTCCAAAGGAGAAGTCAGGCCTGGGAGCCGGCCAGGGTGGAGAGGGCTGTCATGCTTTTCAAACACACTTACGGGAATTTTACCAACTGCTACGTGCAGAGGACCACACAGGGCCCTTTGGGAGATGTGAGTGCATGATTCCTGTTCTCAAGGTGCTTTCGTCTTCTTATACGTATGCAACATACATTTACTGGCCGGCAGGCAGCTCATTTAATCCACGCAGAGCCCCCCCCCCCCCACCTAGCTAGGTACCACCAGTAAGCCTGTGTTTATAGAGGGGTGTAGTGGAGGCTCAGAGAGGGCAGGGAAGTTGCTCAGAATCACAAAGGTAGTACGGGGAGGCCCCCGGATTCAGGCACATCCCCACAGCCACTGTGCCCTCCCTCCCGTGCCTCTAAAGCATTAGGATTGCAGTGCTGGCTACAAGTGGGAGAGACCAGGGGGAGACCAAGGAGGGGCAAGGCCGGTGTGGACCAGGAGCCCTGGGGCAAGCTTCCGAGGTGAGGGGTATGTGCTGGGCTTTGAAGGATTAAAGACCTGAGTGGGAAAAGGCAAGGGAGAAGGAAGTGATTTTCTGCAAGAGAACTGGTAAAAGTAAAGTTCCAGAGCAGAAGTCTCTTTTGAATAAATAGTGGGAAAGGCGCCTTCTTTGAGGTAAAACCTCTGACCCTCCATTTCCTCTACTGTAAAATGAGAATCATATACTCATTTGATTAAGGGGAAGCCTGAGTATTAAGTAAGATCAGAATTGTGAAAACACTTTGTGAACAGTAAACCACGACATGAGCGTGACAAAGCATTTCCATTCTAGGATGACATGGATAGGCGGGAAAAGAGCCTCCGTGTTCATGAACACAACGATGGGATAGTGAAGGGAATGCACGAGGTGTGGGAAGGACAGGGGAGCAGAGGCAAAGGAGGATCTGCAGAGACCGAGGGGCTCTCCATCGGGATGCGGAAAGCCTGCTGCAGAGTTCAGTTGAGCCGGGGTCCTGCCCCTCCCCCACAACTGCTGGGGACCTTTTCTTCCAGGCATCTGAAAGCAACCTTCCTGTCTGCAGAACTCAGGGTTTGTTTGTTTCTGTTTTTGTTTTTGTTTTTGTTTTTAATAGAAATAGAGTCAGACACAGCTACTTTGAATCCCTGCTCCATCACTTCCGAGTCACCTACATCCCTGGGAGCCTTGGTTTCCGAGTCTTTAAAATAGGGGTACAGGCAGTTAGTTTGCAGAGTTGTTACGAGGGCTACTTGGGTGTGTGTGCAAGGTTTGGCACTGACCCAGCAGCCTCCCAGTCTGCTGTGAGTTTCCCAGGTCACTTTGATTCCGCTTCCCGAAGGTGTTGGGAAGGTATCTGGACAAGAAGCTGAGGAACTGGGACTTAGACTCAAACACATCTTTCTAAGGACAAGCTACAAGACACTCTGGAGACGATGGGCCCCCTCCCTGCCCAACCCAGTTCCATGGGTCCACTTCACCCCTTGGCACCTGGCTGGGTACCTGCCCTCAGGTGTCCAGGAGCCCCTGCGGGCTGCGGTGGGCATCTGCTGCCACCTATAGGCCCCACATGGCATTGCCTCCCCCATCCAGCATCACGGGGTGCAGACTTCATCTCCTCAGAGATGTCACTGCCTCTTTCCCTGTCTGTGTCCCGGCCTGCTGGCGGTCCCTGAAGGCAGCGATAATTGTCTTCATCTATGTCTTCAGCAGGCAGCACAGTGCAAGCACAGAGTAGGCGTTCAGCGCGAGATGATGGAGGGATGAATGAATTAATGGCCTTGCCGTGATGGAGATCCCCGACGACAAAAGGAACTTAGCTGCGGCTTATTTAATGCAGGTGCGGTTGCCTCCTGGAGACCTGTTAATTCTCCTCCAGAGGCCTCAGGGAGGGAGAGCAGTAACAGAAGCAGGGGGTGTTCTTCAGGGCCTCTGCCATTGTGGGAGTACAGACCTCTTCTGTTTTTCCTTCCTCCACCCTGGCCAGGATCTCCCTCTAGAAAATGCCTTCAGCCTAGGAAAGCCAGAAGGAGCGAGGAGCCATGAACATGGCCAGGCTCTGTGCTAAGCGGAGCCAGTTCACCAAAAGACTGTCCTTTGATACCCACTCCGCTGTCCTCACCAACCACCTGGATGCTCAGCCCCTCGCTCCACCCTATCTCCTCTCTCTCTCGGACCTGAGGCTTTGTTTTCCTGCAAGGCCCATTCTTTCCCCACCGTCTTGGACTGAATCGCTAAAGAGCACGTGCGCACCCTAGAAAATTCCCGTTTTACAGCTGGAAAGCCTGAGGCACATGGGGCAGAAAGGAGCTCAGGGGTCAGTCAGAGGCTCTTGGCCTCGAGCCCACGTGTCACTGATGGGTGGGAGGGGTGTGTGACCTCAGATGGAGGTTTCTGTTGAGACAGGATGGAAGGGGGCAGGGCACAACCACTCAAGGAATGACAGCAATTTAACACCAAAATGGTGGAAGATTCACCTCCTAGCTGGCCTTGAGGATTAAGAGGTTTAACTTCTAGCGGACCTGGAGCTTCATTATACGCTCGTTGTAGCAGTGTGATCAAATAACACGCCTGCGGGTTCCATGACAGCCCCAAGGCTAACCGCAAAAGCCCAAAGAATGGGTGGTGGTCCAATTCCTGGTAATTCCAGCCCCTTCCCCAGGCCAGTTGAATTGATCTCACCTATAGGCGTGTGAAGCTACTGAGACCATAAAAAGTGACAACACTACGCCTAGTGGCCCTTGCGCTCTCTCTCCCCTTTGGAGACGGCCTGCACTCTGTCTATGGAGTGTGTACCTACTTTTACTTTGACCTGAGCACCCAATTCCCACACCTCTTTCCTTGCCTTTCTCTTGCCTTACACTCTATGCAGTATGTATCTCTCTAAATAAATCTACCTTTACTCAGCGGTGGCTCGCACTTGAATTCTTTCCTGTGCGAAGCCAAGGACCGACACTTGGCGGGGCACGTCCCAGGGGCTCAACCGAGACCTGGGACTTGGCCCTCCTCACACCCCACATCCATTTTCCTGCATCACTATGACCAGGCTCTGCACAGCTTGACCTCCTGCTACACCAGCGGTTCATCAAAGGTCCGGTCAGTGTTTCTGTTTTGCCCTCCTGTCTCCCTGAGTCTCCCACCTCCTTGGAAGTCTTAAAAATGGAAGCTTCCCATCCAATCCCTGCTGGAAAATGGAAGCCCAGAGAGCCTGAACGACCTGCCTACTCTCACCCTAAGCACCAAGGGTGGAGCCAGGCAAGACGCCAAAGCCCAAAGCCCCCAAGCAGCCTCATTCATCCCTGCAGACCCAGTGCTGTGGTGAGAGCGGCACTGGCAGCTGTTAGAGACTGGATGTTTGTCCCCCCCCAAATCCATGTAGTAAATCCTAACCCCCAGTGTAATGGTAGTAGGAGGGGGGCCTTTGGGAGGTGACTAAGTCATGAGGATGGAGCCTCCATGAATGGGATTCATGTTCTTACAAAAGAGACCCCAGGGAGCCGTCTTTCCCTCTTCCTACCACTCGAGGAGACAAGAGGAGGTTGCATCCTACAACCCGGAAGAGGGTCTTCACCCAACCAACCATGCTGACACCGTGACCTTGGACTTCCAGCTTCCAGGACTGTGAGAAACAAGTCTCTGCTGTTGCTAAGCCACCCGGTTTAAGGAGTCTGTTGCAGCAGCCCGAGTGGACTAGGACAGCAGCTTACTTCAGAAGTTCAGAGTCACCTCTGACACAGGTTCAGCCGACCTCTGGGTGCCCTCCAGCAAGTGCGGCTCTCTTGATGCTGCTTGCCAGGTGAGATGCAGGACCTCTGGGCCCCTCCCCGCCCGCTGCCCTGCCACACCCAGCTAGTGCCCTCCTGCTGCTCTCTGAACTGCGTCCTCTCTGCCGCTGCTCCCACGGCCCTGAAAGGAGAAGGATGTCACCCATTCTCTAGATATGACCACAGAGATAAAACAGCAAGTTCCGGGCGCCCCTGACCCAGCCAGAAGGCCACGTCCCAGCTCTCCTGAGACCCAGACAAGACTGAGTCCTCAAACACACCTTAGCACTGGACTCCTCCATTCCTACCCTCAGTCAACTGCCCCTTACTGAATACTCTGTGCCCAGAATCTTCTCCCATCCCAATGTTAGCAATTACTTTAAAATGTATCATTGGAAACAAAATTTTCAGAGGTATAGGTACAGAATAGGTGTTCCAAAAACACAGTCCTTGATTGACGAAAGACATTTTCCAAGCACCCAACTCCAGGACCACTCCCTTCCTGAACCTAAGTCCTCAACCGCACCGGCCACACCCACCCGCAGCCTACCTCCCAGCCCCGCTGCCTTGGGCAGACCTGAGCCTGTGTCCCTCTGCCAGAGGGTCACAGCCACTACAGTTCCTTGGGATCTTCCAGCTACATGGAAAATGGGATGGAATTCACCACCTAACATCCACGAGAGTTCAGAGGTCAAAGGCTTCCTGAGCCAGGATGTGGTGATTATATGTGGGGTCAGCCCATGTCATCTGACCCCCTGCCCTTCTTGCCCAGGCCTCTCCTATCCCTCCAAGGGTCACACTTGGGGGAAGGTGCGCTCCGGCCCACCCTGGAGCCTGGGAGTTGAGAACACGCTGCTCTGCTGATTCTCGCTGGAGCTGCAAAGTAGCAGAGCTTGTGATGGAGCAAACCTGAGGTCCATCTTTACATGTAGGGCCTGGGGACTCTCCCTGTGAAGTCCTTGGCTTTTCTCACTCAGAGAGAGCCAACTTCATTCATTCATTCATTTTCTTGCTCATTGACTCAATAGGTGTTGGGGGCTTATGTGCCAAGCACAGTGCTAGGCTCTGGGGGTACAGCCACAAACAGCGCACAAGACAGAGTCCCTGCCCAACAGAGCTTACAGTCTAATATGAGAGACCCAGTGTGTGTCACGGGCACATAGGAAGGACAGGGCTGAAAACGAGATTTGTTTCAGTTCCCAGCTGAGCCTCTGTTCAGGTCAGCACCTTGGGGAACCTGCAGTCAGCTTTGAGCAGGGATGTGATCTGCCCCAAGCTGCTGGGTTTAGAAAGACGGTGTGACCAGGAGACAAGCGGTCATCAGAGTAACGTTACTGGTGGCTGTGAGGATGGAGTGGAAGGTCGGAGTCCAGAGAAATCTCAGGAGTAAAACAGAAAGAGGTCTCTGGTTTGATGAGAGAAAAGGAGGCATTGAGAAAAGGCTACCAGTTAGTGGCTCGGCAGTCGGGGTGGTTTTGGGAAGAGCTCTTTGATAGGAGGAGTGGGGAGAGCAGATGAGAAGCAGCTAAGCGGTAGATGTTAGTGTTAGGAATGGAGGTAGCAAGTGACGGATTTTCTGAGGAATTTCAACAGGGAAGGGAAAGTTGGAGGGGGAGTGAGAGGGAGGAGATGCAGAAGAAGCCAGGTAAGGAAGGGAGAGTGTTATTAAATGCCAGTGGATTCCTGAGCATGCTTGTAGGTGGAGGAAAGGGCCAATGGAAAGAGAAAGAATGAAAACTGGAAAAAGGAGATCACTGAGGGCACAGGAGCCTGCAGGCAACGGGAGGGACGAGGAACCAGCAGGTGGGAAGAAGGCCGGCCTGGGGAGGAGCGGGCGTGCCTCTTCCTCTACCTCAGGGAAGAGGAGGGAGCATCCAGCGGGACCCTGATGCATCAGGGGAGGGGCAGGACTTGTGCTAACTCAAGCGCATTCGTGCTGAATGTGCAAACATGCAATTTCACACGCACAAAGTAACATGTGCGCACCTTCTCACTGGGCAGACACGTGTGCGTGTACACAGGCCCCCTCCTATGAATGCGGGAAAGCCGCATCCCCTGCACGCGCACTCTGGCAACCAAGTCCAAGGTAGCCCCGAGCCGTGGGAGGCGTCACGCCACGTGGAAGAGAGGAAGACAGGAAGATCAGCTTCACACCAGGAGCCCTGGCCCTGGTGCCCCACTCAGCCTGCTCAGCCCGCCTGACTTCAGGAAGTGACTTCACCTCTTGGTGACTCCACCGCCCCAAGGGCAAACAAGAGTGTATCACCCACCCCATCAAGCAACAGGCCGGTGAGGCTCATCTAGAATAAAAGCTTCCTCGCTGCTGGCTCTTTCTCTGCAGAAATTCCTAGTCAGGAGGTGAGCCCCAAGTGGAACGGACCCACCAGGACCCCCTGACCACCTGACCCAGACTCGCACAGGCTCGGCCCTTCCTTGTGCTCACCTGGTGTCCCCACCCACCCCCACCCAACAGCTCCTGAGTCGCTTCCCAGGCATCTGTTCCACCCAAACCCAAGTGAGGGTGCGGCCAGTTCATGCCTCGTTTGCATTGTCTGTCACTGTCCTTGTGCCTGCTCATTTTCTCTGACCTCGCTGACGGCACTCTATTAGGCGAGGCTGAAGCATCCTGGAGGCACCTCTGAGTGGGCTGGGGGAGGGGCAAGAAAGGGGAGAAGTGGCATGATCTGCAGGCTTCATGCTGCAGCTTCGCCGCCCTGCCACCATCCCGCCTTCCTCAGCCCCACCCTGCACCTGTGCCCACCTTCCCTTGTTGTGGGGTGTCCCTGGGTCTTGGAGGTTACAGGTCTCCAAGACTTTCAGATCTTACTTGTAGGAATTCCCACTTACCAGGGGAGAGACTGCTGCGGGAGGCAGCAACCCCTAGTCTTACCAAGGGAATTGCCACCACATGAGGACTGGTTCCTGGCAGATCAAAGTGAAAGGGCCAGGAGTCTTCAACTGTCCCCATGCTCCAAAAATGCTGCTGCATCATGCCCCGTCCCCCAGTACAGCCACTTCTCAAGGCACGAGCGACATCTGCTCTCTGCCTCCTCTGTCCCGGGAAGGAGGGAAATGTGGAGAGAGGAGGAGTCGGGTGTAGGGGGAGATGTCTAGTGAGAGTGAGGGGGCAGCATCTTCCCTCCCCCACTCACTGACTCACCCATCCTCCATGGCAACACCCCAACCATCAACACAGCCCTAGTAGCCGCTCTCACCCAGAGAAGCTATGCAGCCTGATGGTGCTCCATCAGCCTCTGTCTTTCTGTCTGATTGTCTCTTCCCATCTGTAGCCTCACCTGGTTCTGTGGAAGCACTGCACAGTGACAGATGCCAGTGCATCCTTCATCTTGGGTCCCACCAGCTCCCAGAGGCTGTTCATGGAGAGCCTGTATCCAAGGAACTGAGCACGGATGAGGAGATGCCACAAAGAAGCTGAAGATGCTGGGGGAGCAATGGGCCCTGAAACCACCCCAGGCAGCATCAGGTCCCAACGAGGCCATATGGAGCTTCCCCACCTCCCAGGTACTTGCCACAGGTGTGGCCTGGTGCCCCAGGGAGGGAGGGCACTGCTCCTCTCCCTTTGCCTCTTCCTCCAGGATGTTGAGGACTGTGAACAGGTGCCCACCCTCTGAGACCACTACTCCCACTTCAGAGGCAGAGCCAGCACACTCACTGCTGAGTTCGATGCATTACAGGTGAGTCCCCTCAGCGACAGAGAAGGGTGGGTGGGGACCCTCGAAGGCAACAAGTCATTATACACAGATGACATGCTAGACCAGTGGTTCTCACACTTGGCTGCATGTTAGTGTCTCCTGGGGGGCTTTTAAAAGTCCCAATGCCCAGGCTACAGCCCAGACCAATTAAATCAGAAACTCTGGTGGTGGCACCAGAGTATCAGTGGCTTATAAAACTCCCCAGTGTGCAGCCAAGTTTGCAAGTCACTGTGTTTTGTCCCTTTACCTCCATTTTCTCACCAAATGCTTCCAGTAATCTTTTTCTGGGGATTTTCTTATTCCCTTTTTATACTCAATGGATTTAGAGAAGTGAAATACCTTGTCTGGGATCAGAAGCTTGGCCAGGTTTAAGCCCTTGAAGGCAGTGCTGTGCCTGAGGCGCTGTCTCCCCGGGGTCCAGCACGGTGCCTGCATCCGGGAAGGGTGCTGTCCAGGACAGGTTTTATGGTAAAAAAAAAAAAAAAAAAAAAAAACAGAATGTGATGGAGGCTCCGTGTTGTCGGGGAGAGAAGTGGGGAATGTTGCTGAAGACAGCTGCTGGGCTCAGGTAAGGTGACAGGAAGGAAGGGCAGCCACGTGGTCATGGGACACAGAATGACAAACTGGACATGTGGACCAGCACACACAGACCCTGTCATGCAGGGGATCGGCTGTGGGCAGGGCTCAGGTGGAGTCCTACCACAGTGGGGAAGACGGCAGAGCCAGCTCCGTGGCTCCTCCAGTCCCTCGAGGACCAAGGCTAATGCTGTGGCAGGAGACCGTGGGTCAGAAAGGTGCCCCCAGCTCCTGGGAGCCAGCCCCGAGCTCTGTGCCACTGAGCTAGCCAGCCCCGCCTCTGGTGCCCTGCGAAACTCCCCGCAGCCAGGCCGCTCATGCACTGCGGGTCCCTGCGCCCTGCCCCACACAGCCATTTACACAGGCCATCTAAGGCACCATCACCTAGAAACCAGACTGCTATCCCCACTTTACAAGTGAGGAAACTGAGGCCCAGAGCGTGGGATGCATTTGCTCAAGATTCATTGGTGAAATGTGGAAGAACCAAGACTTAGAACCCGGCCCATCTGACTCATGTCCAGGGGCTTTCTGCCTTCCTACCTGGCCTTTGAGGCATTCTTGCCCCCTCCACCCAAATACCCTCTTCATCAAATGTGTTGGGGGAGGGAGAGAGCTTCCCCGGAGGCTCCCTGCAGAGACAGGCCTCTGAGATGCTGCCTGGGCTGCTCCACAGCCTTTTCCTGGCGGTGCTGGGACTGGGGGCAGGGAGAAGGGCACAGCTGGACAAATCCAAGCTGACCTCTGGGAGTTGTCCCATCTCTGTCCTCCAGGAAGCTGTGCAGGTGCAGACAGAGCCTGCCCCGGCCCCTGGCCCAGCCTGGATGGGAGGGAACATGGTGCCTGGCACTT
Source organism: Camelus dromedarius (assembly GCF_036321535.1). Classification (NCBI taxonomy): domain Eukaryota; kingdom Metazoa; phylum Chordata; class Mammalia; order Artiodactyla; family Camelidae; genus Camelus; species Camelus dromedarius. The sequence continues at coordinate 19,822,339 of NC_087444.1, forward strand.
CAGAAGCTACGGCGTGCTGGGGACCTGGGTAAGGGGGGGGAGGGCAGGCCTTGCCTTGGCATCGCTGGTCTCCTGACGGTATCACCTTCAGACTGCACTCCAGGTAGTGGTTGTTGCATTTGGCGGCAGTGGCAGGGGCGGGCAGGATGATTTCCCACCACTATGGTACCAGCTTCGGTGATCTAAGGGCCCAGCTGCCACCATCCAGTTGTGGCCTCAACTGAAGCTAGAGCAAGGTAGAGAGGGCACAGGGCCGGGCTGAAGCCCAGATGAAGTGGACAACTGTGGGTGCATCCTTCCAGGTGTCGGTCCCAGGGATGCTCAGCTCCAGTGCAGAAGTTTGAACAGTGGTTTGTGTATTTTTTTCTCTATCTCTTTTGGTTGCTAAGCAACGCTAGGCTCACATCTCCCTCACCCATGTACTCCTCGAGGACCCACGCCCAACTCTGCTGCCTGGTCCCTTACTGCCCAGGATCCCAGGATCGTGGTAGCCCTCCAGCTCAGAAACCTGACTAGAAGATAGGAACCTTTAGGTGAGGCCCTCTCCATGAACACACACGTTGATACCCCTGCTCCTGCGTGGGGTCAGAGCAAAGCCTCCAGGCTCAGAGCTGCCTCTCAGGTCCCTTGCTCCCTGTGGAATTCCATCCAGCACCAGTCTGTACTGGGCAGAATCCCTGGCCTTAGCTGTAGCCCAGCACAGGGCCCCTTTCATCCCACAGTGGGGCATGTTCTCCTGGACACAGACAGAGCAGTTGATTCCCCAGCAGACCTGCCTTTTCAGTTTGCCTCCTATAGATGTAGTCAAATATTGGGGTGTTTTGTGGGGTTTTGGGCTCTTTTTTGAACATTATATGTTTTTATTGTATATATATGTGTGTGTGTGTGTGTGTGTGTGTGTGTGTGTGTGTGTGTGTGTATAAAATTGAAGTATAGTTAAATTTATTCTTGCTTCGTCATCCAGCAGGCTAGCCTGGGATTTTTCACCTGACAGTTTCAGCGTCACCTTATTCAGCTTCAGCTGGGATGGTTCCTATTGGGCAACTTGAGTTTTTTGCCACAGTGCACATCCACAAATGACCACAAAAGTGCCAAGAGTATTGATTTGGGGATTACAAATAAATATTAGCAAACAGAGTTCATAAATATGATATCTTCCAATAATGAGGATCCCCTGTATATATATGTTTGTATGTGTATATGTGTATGTATTTATAATTACCAAATTTTTTAGGTAAAGACATATCCTCAAAAATCTGGATTTCAGTATCTCTTGAGATTGGCCTTTGGCAGCAATTGACTGGAAGTGAGCAGCAGCTACTACCTGTGGGCAGGCTAGTTTGTCCTTGTCCCCACCACTCCCTAATTATGATTGACTCCCAAAAGAGATCAGATAGTCACTGCACTATCTAATAAGCTTCTATGTTTTGTTTTTCTTTTTTTATAACAACATTTTCCACTTTTTAAAATTTTTGTTTATTTTAAAAATTTTCTTTGGTGGAGAGAGGTAATTTGGCTTACATTTATTTATTTTCATTGGAGGTACTGGGGATTGAACACGGGACCTTGTGCATGCTAGGCACACACCCTACCGCTGAGCTATGCCCTCCTCCTGGTTTTCTTACTAGAGCTGAAATAAAAGTGAAACATTTCTTCTATTTATGTATCTACCAAAAGTGGGGGAAAAATAACAGGCTGAGAGAATGAGTGGTTTTAAGGCAAATATTTTCTTATATCTCACTGGAGTCTCTCACTTAGAGTCTGGCCACTGTAGGCGTGTGAATTTGCAGTCCCTGGTTTAAGCAGCTGCTACACCTGGCGGACTCTGCCGAGACTCTGCCTCAGCTGCTCCCTTTCACTGCCCCGCTCCTGCCGCACTGCTGGCGGACAACCAGAGAAGCTGAGCCATCACCAGATCCTGGGATGCAGTTCCCAGTGCTCACACCAGCTTTGGGACCAAGGCAGCAGATGCCTGTCGCTCACCTGCCCACCTTCCAAAGTCACTGGGCAAGCATCCAGGGATGTGATGGGGGAGGCCTGGATTCCTATGAGGACACATAACAGGTTATAAGTATGAATGAGTCCTGGTTGTGGTCCTCAGCTGAGTGGCCTTGGGCAAGTTACTTAGCCTCGTCACAGCTCAGTTTCCCCATCTATAAAAGGAGGATAGTAAGAGTCCCTACCTCACAGTGCTGCCATGAGGATTGGTGGTGGACATTTGCATGGTGTTTAGAAAGGAGAGTGTGGCACTAGAAAGCATAGTATAGACGTTTGTTAAAACACTGCTCCTTCAAGTGCAGTCCAAGCACCTCCTGTGACTCCTCTGGAGACAATGTCATGGGTCCCATGAGTCAATATCTCTGGCGGTGGGGCCGTGGGTAGCTCAGGAATCCATTTTAACAAGTGCTCAGGATGATTCCGATACACACTAGTTTTGAGAGGCATTGTTAAACAAATTTTTTTTATTTGAATATGGGGAATACATTTTTAAGGAGAATGTAAGGCAAAAAGTGAGATATAGTGAAACATCCCTTAAATTAAATTGCAGGTGCAGTACAAATTTGTATGTTGTATCAATCTTGTATAGTAAAATGTTTCTTATAACATATATAATAAGTAATGCAGTGTTACAGTGCCATACATGATCGAGTCCAGGTACAGTGTTTGTAATTAAGTAGCTAAGAAAATTATAGTATATATACATAATGTATCATTTGAAGTGATATATTATACTATATATAATATATAAGAAATACATAATATATTTCATTTGATTCCATTTTAAAGATCATACCAGATTAAACTCTCCTGCTGCTCACTTTCAAAGGGCACAGTGCCCTGGGGGCTGCAGTGTGACCCAGGACAGGATATTGCAGAGTGGGGAGAGAGGCATATACCTGACCCTAAGAACACCATCCCCATCCCACCTAGGTCAGAAGAGACGAGACCCCACCTTGCCCTTGGACTTTAAGGTGAGGCTCTCAGGTCTCTCTTCATCCCCCAAGGGCCTGGAGGGCATCCTGGGAAGCTGGAGGCTCAGTCCACTTGGGCACAGAAAGGAGCAAATAATGGGGGTAAGGGGAGTCAGCAAGGAAGTATTTTCCTGAAACTGAGGGCAGGAGCTTCATAACAAACCAACCCTGGGCTACAGCTTGAATTGATCAAATCACTGAAAGTAAAACTGTCTTCTCTGGAACTTCAGGCAACAGAAATGAAAATGATCGGGCTGTGGGATGTTTCTAGAGTCAGACATTTCAGAAAAAAAGCCTCTGGGATCAGACAGACCTAGGTAGATAAGGATCTCAGTTCTGCCCATTAATTGCTGTGCAATCTTGGGCAGATGCTTAACCTCTCTGAGCTCTAGTTTCCTCCTCAATAAAATGGGAATAAGAACCTAACAGACATGACTGCAGTTTCCTAACATCCCAAAGCCTATCTATTTTACATTCTCGTGGCCTTTATATATTGTCATACAGACATTGTAATAATACATGTACATGCTTAATTTATTTCTGACTCATCCAGAAACTCACCCAGAGAACCTGCCTCACCCCACCCAGAGCACTGTGGAAATATACCTATTTTTGCTCATCATTGTAGCCTTGAGTCCAGCACAGCATCTGGAGCATAGCAGGTGTTCAGTAAATATTCACAGACTAACAGAGTAACATGCAGTTGATCAGCACAGCACGGGACAGGCCTGGATGTGTAAGAGGTGACGGCTACTATTATTGTCATTATTAGATGCTGTCTAAGGTTTATTTCCCATTCTGCCACTTCCCATACCCAATTATCCTCAGCTGCCTCTTCCTTGCATCTAAGCTCTTCTTATGAGTGACTGAAAGCCCCCAGCAGTGAAGCAAGTCCATTTCCTTTTGTTTTCATCTCAGGACAGAAAAAAAGTCATCTTCCATCATTTTGGGGTTTAAAGACTTCATTGGAGTCCTCCTTAAGTCTCTTCTTTATCCGAGACTTAAAAAATCTCTCAGATTCCTTTATCCCTTCTTTACAAAGCATGCTCTATGATTCTTCAATTCTCCACGTGATTCCTCAGAAGGTCTTCAGGTCTGTATCACAAGCCCCTCTCTCTCCAGAAGCTCAGAAGCCAAAGGGAGAAGTGAGACCTCTCTAGGTCAGTTTAAGTCTTCATGGCACATGGCCTTTGGTCATGTGTCTTTTCACATGCCTGTGATTTGGGGGAGCCAGTGTAGGGCAAGGCCAGCACATTTGAGCATCAATTTCAGCATTAGAATCTTATGGACAAGACCAGTGTTATACCACATCACAGCGTGGGAGATGTAACTTGAAAAAAGATGCTGGCGTATTTCTAGAGTCCCACTGATTCATTAGCAGTTAATCCACTCCATCATCATATTATATGACTAAAATATCTTCCAGGGTGAGGTCCCTCAGGTTTGCAAGCTCCATTTGATTTTTTGCAGGTTTCCAAAGCAGGATTGGTCCCAACAGGATATGGCTTCACCCTTTCGGGCATTTTGTATGACTGCTAAGAGACAGTGTCACCTCTTGCTCTGAGCCCCTTTTACAGCCTGCAGTGTTAGAACTACCTCGTTGCATAAGCATTTACTTATTTCTTCATCCTCAGCTACTATTCCTCTGTCTCTCAATTCATACCCAAACTTTTCCACATTCTTAAGAGATGTTAGGTTTGGTCACTGTTCTAGAAGGCTGGCAGCACTAGAGTCTAGCAAATGCCTCTACTCAACCCACCAGCCACAAGCTCAGGGGTCCCTAGACCACCCTGACTTCTGGCTAGCCGGCCCCAGTCCCTCCCACACAGAGATCCTTCTCTCTTTCCGTTCTTCACGGGGCCCGCTGGCTGGGTCTGTCCGGACAGTCTGAACCCCAAAATATACAGTGGGGCTTTTCCTTCCTTCTGGGTCCCTCATCCAGGACAGTGGACCGGGGGCTTTGCCTCATACGAGCACAAGATTTCCGATAGGAATCTGCTGAGATGACTGATGAATGCCCCCTTAACCCTTGAGGTTATATTTTCCATAAGATGCCCCAAAATAGCCTTGCTTAGTACAAATGGAAAAGTGGGAAGCCTACATCTTATTATTCTTGGTTATTTTCAGTTGTACTTTGATGGAAAAAGAAGTTATTCCTTACATTAGGCCTTAACCTACAGCTATTCTGGTTACATTTCTGAGAAACATAGATTTGGGTTTCTTATTAATGGGTTCATCTCATATTTCCTTTTCTTTATCCTTAGATTGATATGATTACCACATGCATGTTATGTTTCCAAGTTGTTTGTAAGAACTGAAATTTTTTTTTCCAGGAAAAAACACAAAGGTTTTTATGATTTGGCCCCTGGGTACCTGTACAGCCTTGTCTCCATTCACAGCCCCACCTGCTCCTGTGTTTACAATCCCCAAGCTGCCGGCTTCTCTCCTAGTTCCCCACCAGGCCATCTGGTACCGTGCTCAGGAACACAGAGCCAGAGTTGGACGGACTCAGGTTTAATTTCTGCAAGTGCCAGGTATTGGCTAGATGACCATAAGCAAGTTGCTAAACGTCTGTTTTCTCATCTGAAAAAAATGCTGATAATAACTGTACCTGTCTTCCCACGGTGCAGTTCTGCCTCACACCCATTAAGATAGGCATTATCACAAAAAGAAAAGAAAAGAAAAGAAAAGAACAGAACTAGCATTTGCAAGAATGTGCAGAAATTGGAACCCTGTGCATTGCCCGTGGGAATGGAAAACAGTACAACCTCTGAAAAAACAATATGGCGGTTCTTCAAAAAAAATCAAATTCTGTGTCCAGATTTTCCAGGGTAATCCCAGAATTGCCATATGATTCTGCATTTCCACTTCTGGGTATAAACAAAAGAGACTGAAGGCAGGAACCTGAACAGGTACGTGTACACCCACATTCATAGCAGCATTATTCACAAAAACCAAAGTGTGGAATCAACCCAAGCAATCATCAGTAGATGAATGGATAAACAAAATATGGCATATACACACAATGGACTATTACTCACCTTAAAAGGAAATGAAGTCCAGACACATGATACCAGATGGATGAACCTTGAAGACATTATGCAAATTCAAAGAAGCCAGTTACAAAAGAACAAAATTGTATGATGACACTTATATTAATTACCTAGAGTAGTCCAAATTCATAAAGACCAAAACTAAAATTGTGCTTGGCAGGGCCTGGAGGGAGGTGGTACAAGGAGTCATTGTCTTATAGGTTCACAGTTTCAGTTTGGGAAGATGAAAAATTTCAGGAACTGGACAATGGGAATGGTTATACAGTGATATGAATGTACGTAATACCAATACATTTACACTTAAAAGTAGTTAACATGGTAAATATATGTATATTTTACTACAATTAAAAAATTTAACTGCAGTACCTGTCTCTGAAGGTCATAGTGAAGACATAAATAAATAGAATATATTTGGCACGATGCTGGCATATAGCAGGTGTATGCAAAGTGTTAACTCGGTTTCCTTCTTTCTGGAAAATCCTTGCCCTGCTATCAGAATAATTCCCATGCAAACGTCCATGACTCTTAAGCCTGTTCCAATTCCTATGTTGATTTAGCCATTTCAGGCTGAGCTGGGTGTCCACCTCCACTCTCTTACATGCAGGCTTCCAATGCAGTCCTGGTTTCTCTGTGGTCCAGCCTTGATTTCCCTGTCTGCCTTCCTCCAACAGACTCTGAGATTCCTGAGGACACGTGTGTCCCATTCCTTTCTTATCCTAATGCCTCTCGGAATGCCTACCATTTAGAATGTTTACCATACATATAAATAAGGGAATGACTGGGGAAAGCAATAATTTTTAAAGTAACAATTGCTGTTCATTCCTTTAAAATAGAGGCTTTACTGAAGTATGAGGAGCCTCATTTTCAAGTCAAACAATTCCATGGACTCACACATGAACTACTAGTTTAATTTTTAATATTTGAGGGTAAAATTTTGATCATGAGCCGATGGCCTTGTAAATATAATGCTTGTGAAACTGAACTGAGCCAACATAGAAAGCTTGATGAACATACAATCTGCAGGTCAGTGGCTGTACCTCCTGCCTCCTGGGGGTCTGAGACACTCCTATGGGCAACCACATCTCTAATGGACGTGGCATCTTCAGAGCAGAGTAATAACTTTCGCGGCTTACGAGTAAACCTTAAAGATGAATTTGAATTAGAAAGATGATAAAGCATTTGTGGTCTATCCCACCAGGTGGTCATAAAAAAGGAAGCTTGGAACAATTCTGGAGTCTCTGTCAAAGGAAGAAGAATTGTTGGAAACAGGCAATCCCAGAGCTGAGGGTCGGGGGATGGAATGCTTGCTTGTCAAGTGGGGATTTTTTGAGAGAAAGACAGGAAAGGCCCATAGACTCCTGTGAGCTCTGGGCTGAAGCAAGTGTCCCCCTGGGAATAAAAATAGCCTCTCCAGTGATAGTCACTGCCAGCAAAGAGAGTCTACTTGGGACACTTTGTCCATGTGTGTATTAGATTGCCAGGGCTGCTGTAACAAAGCACCACATGCTGAATGGCTAAAACAACAGAGATTTACTGTCTCACAGTTCTGGAGGCTGGAGGTACAAGATCAAGGTGTCTGTAGGGCTGGTTCCTTCTGAGGGCTGGGAGGAGCCCCTGCTCCGTTGCTCTCCCCTGTCTTCTGGTGGTTTGCTGGCAACCTTCACTGTCCCTTGGCTTCTGCTGCATCACCCCATCTCCGCCTGCATCTTCGTGTGGTGTTCTCCCTGTGTGCATTGTCCAATTTCCCTTTTTCATATGGACACCCACCTTAATGGTTTAGGGACCCACGCTGTATGACCTCACCTCAACTAATTACATCTGCAGCAACCCTGGATTCAAATAAGGTCACGTTCTGAGGTACCCGGAGTTAGGACTTCGACACATAAATATCAGGAGGACACACTTCAGCCCACAGCCATGTGCTACTGCTTTAATGAAAGAAAGGCCTCAGGAGACACAGGGTTAGAAGCCTCTTGGACATGCATTCCTGTCTCTGAGCAGCTCCTGCTACTTAACTTTTATGAGATATCACGTACTTTTACTTTCCCAAGAATAATCCAGCAAGGCTTTAAGCATATACAAAATAAATATAAACAGATGTTATGCAGAATAGAATCAGGCTTTGCCATTGATACAGATGGATCCTGGCAGAGATCAGCGGTATGTGAGTGGCGGAGAGGGTGCAGACTCCACAGTCAAGGCTGGGGCTGGGCAAATGTGTTCTGCAAAGGGCAAGATAGTAAATCTTTTAGGTTTTGTGGGTTATATGATCTCTGTTACAACAACTCTGTTGTTGTAAGGTGAAAGTAACCATAAACAATTCGTAAGCAAAGGAGGATTGTTGTGTTCCAATAAAACTTTATTTGCAAAATCAGGCAGCAGACCAGATTTGGCTCGTGTGCCTTACCGATCATGACCATTGTCCCCCCACCGAATCCTTTCCCTTTATGCTATTATTTTTCCTTCTGTGTTATCCCCTCGTGTGTCTTCTCCCCCAGCCCTCCCTCATGATGTTTCTTCTCCTTCACGTGATTTGTCATGAAGTGTCTTCCACTCTCACTGTCACTGCCCCCCTTCATTGTGATCGTCCTCATCCTCCCACCCCTCCCCACCATGCAGCCTCATCCTCAGAACATCCTTTCTTCTCCCTCCCAGGTCTAACTCTGACACGGATTCAAGCCCCCTCCCCACCCTATGCCTACAAGGGAGGCAGCCTCGGCATCCGTGCAGGGCAGTTCCACACCCAGCTCGGGCGTGCAGGGTATCCGTCACCATATGTGTGCGGGATATGTGGCAAATACTTTCAGACCATCCATCTCAGTTTATGAACCTCCTTGGCAGCCTTTGTTCTGCTCTCACATGAGGCTCTGCCAAGTTTATAAATACTTCCTCTGAATGACAATAAATTTGGTCTCTCCTAATCTTTCACTCCATAGATAAAATCTCATTGAGGCTGCAATAGCTCTGACACTTAAAGTTAACTGTTTCCTTGCTTGATCTTAACACTCTAACCAAATGGATTTTGAGGGCCTCCTATTCATGGTTCACAGCTGCTGGATGCGAGGATGTTTGCCTACTCATCTCCTGAAAGCTGGAAGCCAACTCGCTTGAACGTCTGCCTCTCACACTGTTCTGTTCTGTGAAGTCAGGACCATTGATAAAAGCCAGACAGTTTACAGAAGGGCCTAAAGGAGGTTATTTCTCCAAACACGTGGCTGTACCTTCTCCAACAACAGATGAATTTACCAGATGTAACAGAAGCGGTTCTTTTTTTTTTTTTTTTTTTTTTTTCATGGAAGACGAGATTGCCTTTTGCTTTGATGCACCCTGAAGATCTTTTAGGTAAGCAAACATGTTAGTAATATATCATGTCATATTTCCTTTTTCTCTTACTTCTTTCCACTTTCTTCTCTTCGATAGCTTGTCAGTGCTGGTTCAGTACCAGGCACTCAGGAAACATTTTTTTTTTAAGCTGTCTTCTTGTCATCATTGCCACCAACATTGCAGAAAAAAAAGCCACAGAGATACAAAGAAGAAATAGACAAGAATAGAGGCTACGGGACCCTGAGGAAAGACACAGGTTCCCACATGGGACCCATGAAGCCATCTCTTTTTATTCCATTTTCTTCTCTCTTTCATCCCTCCTCTGCTTCTATTTCCTCTTTCTTTCTTTTCCTTTCACTTGGTTGCAGTTTAAAATGAATTATAAAGTGGAGTCAAATGATTATGCTTTCTTTTCCAAGATGATTATTACCACCTGAATAACACTGACTACTGATTTCTATTTTGAGTTTTTTACAATTCAATTATTCATTATTTGAGAATAGAATCTATTTCATGGATCCTTAACCTGTTGCTTCCATGTGCCTAAAGGGGTTTTAACTCTAAGTGGAAAATTAAACGTCTTCATTGTCAGAATAGAAGGAAGCAATGATGATTTCAGTTATTTTGTTTCTTCCCTTGTTCCCTCCCTCCGTCCCTGTTTCTGGTTACTCATGCTCAGCTGTGTCAACTCTGATGACCAGTGAGCAAGGCCCTCACCTTGGGCTCCTCCTGGGGGAAGTAATGACTCACAGAGTCCACCTCCCTGCTGTGTAAGCCACCTGTGTCGTTGACGGCAACGGGGCTAAGGATGGCCTCTGAACACAGCATGGTGTTCACCCCACAAAGAGTGTTCATTGACTGAGGAGCCAGATGGCCGACAGGCTGGTCCCTGGCTAGTGTGCAGTAAAGAGGACACCAACTATGCCCAGAGTCAGACTAATGGTCATGGGGAGACAAACATGAGGTTCCCCACTATCAGATGTATGGAATTTGCGATCTTACAGATCTGGATCCAAGCCCTGCCTCCAGCTGCTAAACCTACAGATTGAGGGACCTTGGGCTTCTAAGTTTATATAGCTGAGCTTCAGTGTTCTCATCTATAAAACAGATAATACTGCCTATCTCGCAGGCTTCTGTGAGCATCAAGGAGCTGATACATAAAGCACTTAGCATAGCACATAGCAGATGAGAATGAGCAAAGAGAATGGAAGGAGGGATATGGGAACAAAGGGCAGCATCTAGTTCATTTGGGTGCTGTGGGGAAACTGATCCAAACAAGCGCCAGATACATAAAGGTACCAAAGGAAAAGCTGGGATTCTAAGCTTTGGCTGAGGGTTATTTTCCCAACTTGCTAACCACACAGCGCCATCTAGGGGCAAGCGTGCTCTGAACTGATGGTGGTCTCAGCAGGGGCCCTCTGCCCCAACAGAACTCCCCCGCCCCCCGTCTTGCCCTTTCCCCTAGCCAGCCTCTCCTGCAACTCCCTTCTCTCCCACCCCATGTCCTTTCCCACCCTATCCTTCCGCCTTTTTCTTCCTCTATCTCCTCTTCCTGGTGCAGTGTTTTTCACAGTGGGGTCCTCAGGGCTTTGGACAGAATGATTAATCTGTGGGAAGTCAGATACTGACCATTCCCAAACATCTCTCACCCCGCCTCCCATGCTCCATATTGCTGACTCCTTTGGATGGCACTGGAAGCTCCTGGACTGTCAGGGCCAGGCTGTCCCTGGGGCTCTGATGAGGGCCCACCATGGTGCCCTGGACAGCAGGGCCTTGGCCACCACTACTGCAGGCATCAGGCTAACGAAGAGAAGGACAGCCAGGCTTGCCGTCTGTCCACGTCCCTTGGGCCCACTTTCTCCAGTGAGAGTTCCACTGTGACTCCTTACTTGTTCTCTAACCAGAGGGAGAACTGTTACCCGAAGAGCTCCCAAGATCAAGGCAGCAGCAGAGTTTTCACTTAAGGTGGAAAAAAGAAAAACAAACCAAACCAAAACAAAAAACCTTCAAAGAACGAAGGACAGTTTTGGCCAAGCCTACATCTAATAAGACTTATCAGTTTCTACTCCTCATTCCAGAAATCATGATTTAAAAACAATGCTGAGTTATTTTTTTCCAAAATATATTTATAAAGAGATTTTGGATTCAATTCAGCATTCTCTCCACACCTTCTTAAATCTCTCTCATTTATCTCAAGAGCTAAGATTTGCTTTCAAATCCTAACAAGTTGCACTTGAAATAGCTTCAAGTTTGTTCAGCGTAGCGTGGTCCTGAAAGCTCAATAGGAACATTGTAACATGATAATGAATTTCCTGGAACATTGTTCCAGGGCATCACTTCCACACACAAATGCGTTCCTGTGTTTCCCAGCACATTACCAAGTGCCAGTTTAAGTCTGGACAGGGATGAACAAGAAATATGAACTAACTGTGTTCCTATTTGTTTTTTCCCCAAACCACATGTTATTTAATACACACTCCTGCTCTGACTGTGGCCATTAGGAAATGAAAATGTGGTTTTTACACATTGTCTATTCACATCAAGGAGTTAAATGCAGCACATACATTTAAAATACAGCTGTTCTGATCAAGGCAAACGTGGGGAAGTGATCACTGTGTCAACTGAAGACTAAATAGAAACACATGCATATATTTCCTTCTTATTTTTCCCTTGCTGGTGACCCCTCTATTACACAGGTAATGAAGCTACTTACCCATGTGATTTCTCTGTCTAGAGCACTCTCTCTCTCTAAAGTCTAAATAGAAAACACCTAATTGTTCTTTGAATTTCAGTCCAATGCCATCAACTAATTAGACTTCCCTCCCTTAACTCTGGAACAAACTTACGTGCCCCTTCTCAACGTGCCCGGAGAACTTTATACATGCCTTCCTTATTAAGGCAATGATCTTATTGCATTATAATTTGTGATATTGTTGCCAATCTCCTTCCTGATTGCAAGTTCCTTTGTTCTCACTGCAGCCATGGTTACCACTTGGTGCCAGACAATCTTCTGAGATCTTTGCCCGTATCATTAACTGATTGAACCCTCAGAGGAACCCTCAGAGCAGGGTTCCTCAAACAGGGTTCCATGGAACCCTAGCACCGTTGCTATAGATTTCAGACTACATCTTGATTGGGAAAAAACAAAACAAAACAAAACAAAACAAAACAAAACAAAACAAAACAAAACACACCGCTTTTTAACTGATCACATAACCAGATGCTAGTACTCACAGTGACTGAGCAGCCCAGTTAGTGATTTCATTAGAGAACTTTCAGTCCTGAATGGCAAAGCACAGTCCCATCAAATTCACTTGGTTGAGTCCATTCTCTGGTCTGGATGCCACTGATGGCTGGTGAGGCCCAGACTGCCCAGAGGGAAAGATAATAGGCTCTTGACCTCAGCCTCTCCCTTCTGAATTACCTCCCACAGACTCACCCTTCTGGCCAAGTTTATCAAAGCAAGTAAGCCCTACAGGTGCGAAAGCAAATCAGAAGGGAATTTTCATTCTGAGAAGGAATTTTTACATGCTCAGTTACCTCCCTCCTGTTTCTCGATTGTTGTAAACATAGAAAACCCTGGATTGTGTAAGTTACAAGTGAACTGTATTGTAAAGTATTTGTAATTTTTACAATTTTCTCATTTTAAGTATTTATTTTTAGTGTTTGTTTTACAAACATGACTGATCATCCAATAGACAATATTTGAATATGAGTTGTGAGATGGAGGAGAAAAATTCTAAGCCAAGAATGCAACATATGCGTATAATAATATTATAAATACTAGGCCTGTTTTGAGTCTGATCTCTCAATATGAAAATGTTTTTTTAAAGTCCTGTGTAAAATTGTCTTAAGCTATATTTTTATTCATGGCTTTGACTTACGATTTGGGTAGTTTTACTATTCAACATAGTCTATTCAATTTTGTGATGTCAATTACAGTAATTAAACTCAGCAAACAACCTCTATTTAAATTAAATCTACAATTAAATCACAATTGGCCTAAGCCAGTTACGTGACAGAAATTTATTACATTGCCTTGTGATTTTTTTAAATTCATGAAGAAGGAAGAATAACTTCATGAAAGGTAAGCTAATCTTAACCATCTTTTTAATTTTTTTCCCAAGAAAAGTTGCCTCAAAAAGTCATTTTTAGGAAAAAAAAATTATTCTTGCACATTTTGTATACCATACTTCTTTAGCATCTTTTTTTGGGGGGGGGGGCTTTTTTATTGTGATTCACAGTTTTTAAAGGTTATACTCCATTTATATTTATTATAGAACATTGGCTATATTCCCTGTTTTGTACAATATATCCTCATAACTTATTTATTTTATACATAATAGTTTATACCTCTTAATCCCCTCTCCCTACCTTGTCCCTCCCCATTTCCCTCTCCCAGCTGGAACCAGTTTTTGTCTATCTGTGAGTCTGTTTTCTTTTTGTTATATTCACTAGCTTGTTGTATTTTTTAGATTCCAAATACAAGTGATATCATGCAATATTTATCTTTCTCTGATTTATCTCACTTAGCATAATACCCTCCAAGTTAACCCATGTTGTTGCAAATGGCAAAATTTTGTTCTTTTTTATGGCCGAATAATATTCCATTATATATATTACCACTTCTTCTTTATCCATTCATCTGTCAATGGATATTTAGATTGCTTCCATATCTTGCTAATTGTAAGTAATGCTGCTTTGAACATTGGGGTGCATATACCTTTTTGAATTAGTGTTTTTATTTTCATTTTTTGGACACATATCCAAGACTGGGATTGCTGGATCATATGGTACTTCTATTTTTAGTTTTTGAGAAGCCTCCATATTGTTTTCAACAGTGGCTACACCAATTTACATTCCCAACAGTGTACGAGGGTTCCCTTTTCTCCACATCCTCACCGACATTTGTTCTTGGTGTTTTTTTGGATGATAACCATCCTGACAGGTGTGAGGTAATAATATCTCATTGTGGTTTTAATTTGCATTTCTCTGATAATTAGTGATGTTGAGCAACTTTCCACCTACCTATTGGTCATCTGAATGTCCTCTTTGGGAAAATGTTTATTCAGGTCTTCTGTCCATTTTTTAATTGAGTTGTTTGTGTTTTGATGTTGAGTTGTATGAACTGTTTATACATTTTGGGTTATAACTCCTTCTCAGTCATATCATCTGCAAATATCTTCTCCCATTCAGTAGCCTTTTTGTTTTGTCAGTGATTCCCTTTACTATGCAAAAGATTTTAAGTTTAATTAGCTCCCATTTGTTTATTTTTGCTTTTATTTTCTTTACTTTAGGGAAAAAAGGGAGAGAAGATGCAAATAAATAAAGCCAGAAATGAGAGAAGACACATTACAACTGATACTACAAAATACAAAAGGTCATATAAGAACACCATGAATAATTATATGCCAACAAATTGGATAACCTAAAAGAAATGGCTAAATTCCTAGAAACATACAACCTATCATGACTGAATCATGAAGAAATAGAAAATCTGAACAGACCAGTATTGAGTAAGGAGATTGAATCAGTAATCGAAAACCTCTCAACACAGAAAATCCAAGGATAAGAGGTTTCACTGGTGATTTCTACCAAACGTTTAGAGATAAATTAGTGCCAATCCTTTTCAAACTCTTCCAAAAATTTGAAGAGGAGGGAGCACTCCCAAACTCATCTTATGAGGATAGCATTACCCTGATAGCAAAACCAAATAAAGACGCTATAAGAGAAGAAAACTACAGACTAATATCCCTGATGAATACAGATGCAAAAATTCTCAAGAAAAACTTAAGTGAACTGAATTCAACAGCATATGAAAAGGACCATGCACCATGATCAAGTGCAAATTACCCTTGGGATGCAGGGACGGTTCAGCCTATGTAAATCAATAAATGTGACATGCCACTTTAACAGAATGAAAGATAAAATCTGAAGATCATCTTAATAGATGTAGAAAAATCCCTTGACAAAATCAACAGCCTTTCATGATAAAAATGCTTAACAAATTGGGTCTAGAATAAACATACCTAAACATAATAAAAGTCATACATGATAAGCCCACAGCTAACATTATACTCAATGATGAAAAGCTGAAATCTTTTCCTCTAAGATCAAGAACAAGACATGAATGCCCACTCTCATTGCTCTTAATCAACATAGTAATGAAAGTCCTAGACAGAACAATTGGGCAGGAGAAAGAAGTAAAAGACATCCAAACTAGATAAAAAGCAGTAAAATTGTCTTTGTTTGTAGATATGATCTCATATATAGAAAATCCTAAGGACATCACCCCCCAAAATTCTTAGATTTAAGCAATGTATTCACTAAAGTTGCAAGATAAAAAATTAACATTAAAAAATCAATTGCGTTTTTATACACCAACAGTAAACTATCTGAAAGAGAACTTTTAAAATTCCATTTAAAATAGCATCAAAAACAATACAATTGGAATAAATTTAACCAAGGAGGTGAAAGACCAGTACACAGAAAATTTTAAGACATTAATAAAAGAAATTGAAGAAGATACAAACAAATGGAATGATATCCCATGTTCATGGATCAGAGCATTAATATTCCATATTATCCAAAGCCATCTATAGATTCAATGTAATCCCTATCAAGATTCCAATGTCATCTTTTATGGAAGTCAAAAAAAAAAAATCCTAAAATTTATATGGAACCACAAAAGACCGCAAGTAGTCAAAGCAATCCTGAAAAAGAAGAATAAATCTGGAGGCATCACTTTTCTTGATCTCAAGCTGTATTATAAAGCTATAGTAATCAAAACAGTATCATAATGGCATAAAAACAGACACATAGGCCATTGGAACAGAACTGAGAGTCCAGAAATAACCTATGTGTATGGGGTCAACTAATATTTGACAAGGGAGCCAAGAATACTCAATGGAGAAAAGACAATAAGCAGTGCTGGGAAATTTGGATATTCACATATAAAAGAATGATACAAAATAAAACAAGTTTTGTGGAAAATGTGGAGAAAAGAGAATCCTCGTGCACTGTTGGTGAAAATATAAACTGGTACAGCCACTATGGAAAACAGTGTGAAGTTTTCTCAAAAAGTTAAAAATAGAGCTACCATACGATCCAGTACTCACACTTCTTCGTATATAGCCAAAGGAAATGAGAACAGAATCTTGAAGAGATATCTGCATTCCCATGCTCATTGCAGCCTTATTCATAATAGCCAGGAGACGGAAACAACTCAACTGTCCATCAGTGGATGAATGGATGAAGAAGATGTAGGAGATCAGACGTAGATAGGTAGATAGTTAGATAGGTAGATAGAGATGAGGGCCATGAGAAGTAAGAAAACACTGCCATGTAACAACATGAATGGGCCTTGAGGGCATTGTGCTAAGTGAAATAAGTCAGAGAAAGACAAACACTATATAATTGCACTTTTATGTGGAACCTAAGAAGCTGACTTTGTAGACACAGAGTAGAATGGTAGTCACCAGGGGCAGAGGGAGGAGAAAGAAATGGGGAGATGTTGGTGAAAGGGTGTACACTTAGAGTTGTAAGACGAATGAGTTCAGGGGACCTAACATACAGCATAGTAGTTGTAGTAAATGATACATATTGCATACTTGAACATTTCTAAGAGTAGATCTTACTGTTCTCACCACCAGAAAAAAATATAATTATGTGACATAATGGAGGTGCTAGCTAACACTATGGTAGTAATCATTTTGCAAATATAAGTGTATCAAATCAACATTAAATGTGCACAATGTTGTATATCAATTATATCTCAATAAAGCTGGAAAAATAATAAAATCAAATCTTTGAAGAAGTTTATCTTCTCAGCAGAGCCTTCTTTTCCACCCTATTTTAAAATGCATTCCCATCCCATTCCCTCATTTTATTTGTTTTCATAGAAATTATTACCCTCAACATAGTATGTAATTTGCTTTTTTACTTTGTTTAATTTCTACCTTCCCCCCCCATTAGTATGTAATCTTCATGAGAGTAAGATGTTTCATCTGGCTTGTTCCTGATGTGCCCTCAATACCTGGGCTAGGGTCTGACAGCTAGTTTTTAGTGAATAAATAAATGATTAAGATTCATAAGTTGAATTTAAAACAAGCAAGAACTAGGATTTGAATGTGTAATTCTAATAAAGTATTCTTTGTTAAAAAAAAAAAAAAAACCCATAAACTTTTGGGTAGTCTTTTCAGAACACAGAAACAACCCTCAGGAAAATCTCAAAAGAAAAAGCTATAACCCCCCCCCCCCCCAATTTGGGTTATATGGTGCAGTGTTGATGGTTAACACATAAAGAGTGGGATTCCTTGAATGTTGCTTTATTTCTGCTTCCCTATCCAAGAAAATTTTCTCTATGCTGAAAGTTAACTGTTGGGAAGAGATGAGAGCATTTGAGAGATGACAAAATTATTAGAAAATACCCAGATCCTCTACAGTTGACCTGGCTACCTGTCCCAGGAACCCAAGAGAAATTGCAAATTGTTAAATGTAAACTTTGGGTGGGGGGGGTGGGGTATACTTGAGAGTGATTTCTGTGTTCTGGAAAGATTACCCAGAAGTTTATCTACTGTAGGAGAGGAAAATTTTTTCCTTTAGGGTCTTGGCTGGGGCTCTGTATAAAAGACAGATTAACAAGAGAAAAACAAACAGGTTTATATTAGCATCTGTATCGTGCATGTAACAAGTGGGAGTATTCAGAGATGAGTAACTCGAAGAGGTATCTTCCAATTCAGGCTCGTAAAGTGTCTTCAACAGAGGACAATAAATTTGTAGAGAAATGACAGGACAAAGGAAAAAGATTTTAGGCTTTCAAGGGTGGCAAACTGGGAAGGTAAATACAGGGGGATCCAATGGTGGATAAAGGCTAATTGGTAGTTTGTTATGTAGATTTCTCTGGCGCCTTCTTCAGCTTGATAGATTGTTCCTAGTGATTAACGCTTGTTCTTCCTGGTAGAAAGGGATGAGGGACATATTTGTATATTTATGTCTTGCTTTTAGGCAAATAGGGAAAGGTCAGGGCACTTTTCTTGTGTCTACTTCTCAGTTACCTTCAACTTGAAATAAACCTTACCCCAAAGTAGCACATTTGGAGGCAACATATTCTAGTTCCTTTTACTATGAAATAGCATAATTGCTTCTTTGGGTATCGATAGCCAGAGAAGACCCCATCACAGTCCCCCAGAGAAGAAGAAGAGGCTCCAGGATGGTTCCACATGTGTAGACAGAAGCTTTAATCGTCCGAGCATAAGTGGATAATCCTTGAGGAAGTTAGAACTACTTGAAAGGCCTGTGAGGAAAGTTCATATTCCTAAAAAGCAGAGGATACCAGAATCAGAGAAACACTGATTGTCAATGTTAGTTTTACACCATAGCTGGTGGACCTGAACATACGACTGATGTGGGCAGGTTGGTAGCACTGAAACCGAGCAAGACCCTGGAGCACCGCCCTGTTACCTCACCACCAACCAATCAGAAGAAAGTCTGCACTCAGTGGAAGATAATGAAGACTCTGGCCCCGTCTCAAATTATTAACTGCTATTAACTTCCCCTTTCTCCCTTTAAAAACTTTCATGGTTGAGCAGCATCTTCAGAGTTCTTTCTTGGACCCAAGTCCACCTCCCCAGGCTGCCAGCCTTTTGAATAAAGCAGTCTTTCGTTTTCAACCAACACTCGTCTCTTGAGCATTGGCTTTCAAGAAGTGAGCAGCTGAACCTGAGTTCAGTAACAGCAGCAGTGCATAAAATCCAGGCTTCAGGTGTCTCACCAAAGTCAAAGAACACACATAGCTTGTCTTGTTCATGCTGCAGAAGACTGGATCTCATGCTGGGACATGACATGTAAGTGTAGGTTGCTTTCATGCAGCTCCTATATCCCATGCACTGATATATTTCACATAATTAAGTCCATTGGGTCTGCAGCACTACATTGGACGATCTGAAGCAAGTCCTGCAGGCTGCCAGAGAATAGATTCTCGTCTCATGCAGCAAAGAACTCAAGAGCAAGGCATAGTAAAGTAAAAGCAACTTTATTCAGAGAGAGATACTCTCCACAGACAGAGTGTGGTCCGTCACACTCAGAAGAGAGAGAGTGACTTAGGAGACACATAGTCCATAGGCAGAATGTGGGCCATCTCAAAAGGTGAGAGGGAGAGAGACTGAGACGTGTGGGTATTTAAAGTTAAAGTAGATACACACTCCATAGACAGAGCGCTGGTCGTCTCAGAAGGCAAGAGAGAGAGCGACCGCTAGGTGCAGAGTTGTTAGTTTTTATGGGCTCAATAATTGCATATGCTAACAAGCAGGAGGATTATTCCAGCTACTCTGGGGAAGAGGGAGGGATTTCCAGGACTCGGGGCCCTGCCCACTTGTTGACCTCATATGGTCAGCCTAGGAACTATCATGGTGCTTGTGGGTGTGCCATGAGGCTCAAGGTCTACTGGAAGTCAATCTTCTGCCATCTTGGCTCTGGCCAGTTTGCCCTGTCCTCAATTGCTTTGTCATTCCTTCAGTGGTTGTGCCCTGCCCTCTTCCCTCCTGTCTCAACCATGTTGCAAACACGAGCGTCCTCACCCGAGCCTTGCCTCTTAGTCTGTGCTTTCCTCAGCTTTTGAGTCTGAGCCTGTCTCTCCTTCCATTCTGTCTCATTTTCATCTCCTTGCCTCTTCTCTTTTGTTTGAGTAAGCAAATAAACTCAGAAAGCAATGTTTAAGAGGCAAAATTCTAAAAACAACCAAACAAACAAAAATCCAGCTGCTACAGTTTAAAGCTCGTTAACACTTGGGGGGGAAAACTGCTGAGTGTAAAACATATTTCCGTAACATTCTTGGAGGGGAATTTGGCAATATCTATCAACATTTAAAATGTGTACACCCTCTGGTGTATCAATTCCATTCGAAGGAATTTATTTTATAGATAAACTTGCATAAGTGTGCAAGTGTATGTGTGTGTACCAATAATGTGTCTATTATACCAACTTACAATGTATGTTGTAGCATCTTTGGAAGAGCCGTAAGTTAGTAACAACATAAATGCCCATCAATAGGCCTGTTTAAATAAAGACACATTCATATGCTATATTACCACATAATCATTAAAATAATGAAGTAGAGTTATATGTGCTGATTTAAAAAAACATCCAAGATATTCTGTCAAGTAAAAATGTCAAGTTACCAAAGAGTATATTATATTCCTTTTAGTTTTTAAAAAGTAGGGATGTGTTTGTGGATACAGTAACTTTTTCTGAATGAAGTCAAGAATTGTTAGTGGTTTTTGCCCCCTTAAAGTCAGACTGGAGGTTGTAATGTGGTTGGGGAGTGTAGTGGACACTTATTTTTCACTTTATATCCACCTGTACTCTTAGAAAATTTTCCCCCGTGGGTGTAATTTATATTTATAATTTTAAAATAAATGTAAATATAAAATATATAATTAATTCAATGAAGTTGTGTAAATTATCTTCCATGTCCCAAGTCATTTGTATCAGTCAGCATGTTTAATTACTCACAATCAATCCACTCCTATCAGTTTGAACAGCAAGGAGTTTATAATTATAATGTAGCAGGACTCTATGGGGCCTTCTCAGGACAGACACTTCCCCCATATCCTCTCTAAAGGACCTAGGTAAAAGTATCTGATGCACAGATGCTAGAACCCCACCAAATGGAAGAAATTAACTACTTGTGATCATGAGCCCTCAAACCTGCAGGCCCCTAAGGATTGATCATGTTCACCCCCCTGTTACCTCAACATCAAAACATTCAGAAAATTTTCATGAGCTGATCACATACCCTGCAACCCCCATCTCTCACCTGGCTTTTAAAAGTGCCTTGCTAAAACCCTTCGGGGAGTTTAGTGTATTTTGTGCACAAGCCACCCCTTCTTGCTTGGCCCTCCAATAAACCTTTCTCTGCTGCAAGCCCTAAAGTTTAGTTTTGTTTGGCCTCACTGTGTGTCGGGCACACAAAGTTTCGGTAACGTTATGAGATACTGGATAACTCACAGACTTGCTGGGAGGGCTGGAGTATTGGGTTCTGGACCAGACTTCCAGGAATGACTCCTCAGGCCACAGGCTTGTGATGAGGGAGCCACCACCACCACTGCCCAGGCCCGGGCCAGTACCCATACCCCACCTCATGGAACTCACTCCAAACACATCTTAACCTATGGGGTCAAAATCACATGTCTGTCCTCTAGCAGCAAGGAGGCTAGGAAATACAAAGATGAAAAAAACTCTTCCTTGGCTGGGAGTGATAACGTGTGTGCTTAGCATGCATGAAGTCCTGGGTTCAATCCCCAGTACATCCATTAAATAAATGAATAAATAAACTTAAAAAAAAAATCTTTCTTAGGAGGGTGGCATTCACAAAGGAAAAAGCCAAAATGTTCATTTTAAAAGACGGGGGCAGTGATTGATGATAGACTTCCACTACACAGCTCTACAGATCCCCTCCTCTGTGATCCTGACACAGGAAAAATGCGCGTGGGGCGAGAGGAGGGCCGTGTCCCAGGCCTTGGTTGAGTCCCTGGGACGTACCCCACCAAGTGAGGGTCCTTGGCTTCGAGCAGGAAAGAATTCAAGAGCCAGCCACAGCTGAGTAAAGGCAGATTTATTTAGAAAGACGCATACTCCATAGACAGAGTGCAGGCTGGCTCAGAAGAGAGGGAGCGAGAGACCATGAGGCGTGGGGGTTTAGTTTTTATGGACTCAGTAGCTTCATATGCTAACAAGTGGGAGGCTTGTTCCAACTACTTTGGAGGAGGGGCTGGGATTCCCAGGAATTGGGCCACTGCCCACTTTTTGACCTTTTATGGTCAGCCTCGGAACTGTCATGGCACCTGTAGGAGTGTCATTTCCCATGCCAATATATTACAGTGAGTGGATAATGAAGCTCAAAGTCTACTGGAAGTCAAGTCTGCCATCTTGAGCCTCAAGGCTTTTGGTGTTAATTACTGTGTCATTCCTTGAATGGATGTGCCCTGCCCTCTTCCTTCCTGTCTCAATCCTACTAATTACACTTTATCAGAGAAAAAAATTTATTCCAAAATTGTGCTTGTATCACATTGAATAATAACAGTGATCTGGAGTATTCCTTAATTCTAACCATTTGCCAATTATGTGTGGGAAGATTTTCTGGCAGAAATAACTAGAATTTCAAAACATGGTGAAACCCAAATAAATTCTGAATTTAGATGGTTTCCTCTGGATTCTAGAAGAGTAATGATAGCTACATTTAATTAATGTACATTATGTGTTAGGTACCATGCCAAGGTCTTTATACGTGAAAAAGGGAAAAAAATTGTCTTCAAGAATGTTCTCGTGGCCACCAACCTTAATATACTATTTCAGGGTTCAACCAGAGAAACAGAACCAGCACGAGATATATATTAAGAGATTTATTGTAAGGAACTGGCTTACACAGTTGTGGAGGCTGGTGAGGCAAATCTGAAATCCAGAAGGCAGGCCTTCAGGAGGGGCAGGCTGGAACTCTTGGGCATGAGTCAAAGCTGTTATCACAGGTAGAATTTTATCTTCTTCAGAGAAGCCTCAGTTCTGGGTGAAAACCTTTCAAATGATTGAGTCATGCTGACCCACAATAGCCATGGGATAATCTCCCCTACAAAATCAACTGATTGTGGACTCTAATCACATCTACAAAATATCTTCACAGCAACACCTATACTAGTGTTTGAATAACTGGAGTTTATAGCCACGATAAACCGATACATAAAATTTACCATCACACCTACCTACTGCCAACCATTCAGCAAAAGATGGGGGACATTTTATTCTACAAAGATTGTTAACAGAGTCTCTAGTTATGCAAAATAGCCCATTTGGTGCTAAACTAGAAAGGGAGGCACTGGGAGAAGAATGATTTGCACTCATTTAATTCACTCCATTCACTCATTCATTCGACAAGTAGTGAATGCCTGATAGCACATTATTGTTGTTGGTGCTTGGGATATATCAGGAAATAAAACAGACCCAATTTCCTGCCTCCATGGAATTTGTATTCTTTGTATAACAGATTGGTGGCAATTGTGAGTTTTCTTTTGGCTGTTGCAAGAAATTGAAGTGTAGAGGCCCAGTATCCAAGAAGAAAGCTAAGCAAGACAGATTGGAGGAAAGAATGGGTTCCAACATAGTTGCAGGTGGAAATCAAGGAAATGCTGATCATGGGAAATCCTTTGGTGCTGCTGATGGACGCTATCCAGGAGTCCAACTGCCTCCTCTGTTGTATTTTCCTCCATTATTCCTGGAGCTTCTGTTAAAGTTAGTGGCATACTCAGCCTTAGATTTAGTGAAGTTTGGTAGTATCCATGCATTGAGCAAACTGGTGCAGAGTGAGGACAGCTGCCACAGGGAGCAAGAGGGCTGGCAAGAGGAACAGAACTAGGAGCTAAATATATATATATATAAATTTCAACCAATTGAGCTGTAAAGTCCAAAATCTATGGACAGATCAACAGATGGAAAACCCTCTGGCAGGAGCTGATGCTGCCCCCTTAAGGCAGATTTTCTTCTCCCTTGGTGGGAATCTCAGTTCTGCTCTTAAGACTTTTAATCTGATTGGATCAGACCCACTAGCCTTATAAACATAAACATAAAGACATTAACGGCATCTACAAAATATCTTCATAGCAACCCCTAGATTCATGTTTGATTGAGTGACCGAGTACCACAATCTAGCCAGGTTGACACATAAAGCCACTCATTACAGGCAGGAAATCGAAGTGATCAGAAGACTCTAAGACCAAAGAAATCCTCGGGAAATTGAGAATGGAATTGGACTTTTGTGGGATGAAGCTTAAGACAGTTTGTTTGTCCATTAAAGTACTGAGGGGAAAAAAGATCAGCATTTTGGAAACAGGCAACAGGATGACCGCATGTCCCTTGAGTGCCATCCTGAAGCATCACTTAGCAGCTCCACCCAAGGATTATCTCACTGTCTAGAGGCATGCCTGTGTTTTACTCATGATTTACTATTGATTAGGATATTTTACAATTCTGGAAGGGTGGATGCTAACTTGCTGAAAATGATTCTTATCTGACTGCAATGCAAATAAATCCATTTTGGCCGAGGTAAGGGGTACCAGAAGGTGCTATCCCAAAATATGCCTTTGTGACATATGGATTATTTTGAGCTAAAGGCCACTGAGAACTGCATATGCAAGAAAAACTCAAAAAAACAGGGCATAAGTTTTCCTTTGGTAAAGGAAATTTATATTTAGAAAGGAAATTTGAATTTGTAAAAAATATCTCCCTATCCGACCAGGAAGAGGTACTGAACGACATTACTAAATGACCTTTACTTACCATGCTTTTCTTGGTCACCTTCCCATTACTTGCCTCCTCCCCTCACTCCCCAACCACCCAGAAGCCCCAAACCCCTTTTTCCTTTGTTTTATCCTAACTTGATCTATAAACCCAAATTCTAATCCCTTAGTTACTCATCTCTGGATACTCCCATGTGTAAGCACCATGGACATGCTAATAAACTTCTATTTGTTTTTCTCTGGTTAATCTGTCTTTGGCCAGCCTTACAGGGGCTGCAGCTGAGTAACCTAGGATGGGTAGAGGGAAAGATTCTTTCCTCCCGTACACACAGAGATGAAAATTATTTCCACTCAGAGAAAAGATAACCACCAAAGGTTACAGTTTCGTTGGGTCATTAACCGGTTTTGTCACAGATTTAATCATTCATTGGTCTTTCTTCAAGTGACTATCAGTATTTCCGTCTCTACTACATGCCTTTGAAACACTTCCCCATTCTGGTCCTCTCGTCAATGAGTTACATAAGTCTTTGATGTGTGTACATTTTATATCTGTAGGAGAGGCCTGTTTTTAGCTTTTGAATAGTATATTTGGACTAAAGGCAAATAAGGACCCAGAAGGCTGAATAACTTAGGGGTCTCTGGGTGATACTTACCTTATCCTATTTAATTTTCCCCCAAACATAATAGTCTAATGTAATTATTATTACCTTAATATATGAAGAAATGGGTATTCTCCAAGGTTAAAAACTTGCCCAGAACTGCATGAATAACACGTGGCAGAGCCAGGATCCAAGTCGTGGTCTTTCCTTGCCCTGCACTAAACCCTGTTATCCGAGTCCAAATATTCACACACTGCCCACATCCCCTCTGTAAGGGCTTTGACAAGTAGTCTCTCTCTTCCATCTGACAGGACCATCGTATTCACTCTTCCACTATTTGTTTCCTTTTTTGGCTCATCCTCAGTGTTCTTATCCGTTCCTCAAAATGTCGCAGACTTCAGGTCTGCAGCTTCCTAGACACTGAACCTTCGCCGTTTTGTGAATATCGCTTCTCAGGCGTGGCATCCTGAATCGCCCAGCAGAATAGTGTACATCGAGCTGAGAAATGAGTAGTAGGAAGCTATCAGTCATCCCCCTTGCTGTAGAAAATATTCTTCCATTATGCAGCCTAAGATTGAGTTAGATTTCATAGTAGTCTCAATAATTGATAGTGTACATTCAACTTGCATGCAAAAAAAATATATGTCCTTTACATCTGGGCATTATTTATTTTACAACTTATTTTCTTCTGTCTTTCACTGAAATGAGACAGAAAGCTGTGACCCAGATCTCAGAAAACCATGAGAGGAGAGAAGCTGCTCAAACAGTTCTGCATATATTTTGATTTAAAGAAAAAAGAATCTCTCTCTCTCTCTTTTTTTTTTTTTTTTTGTAAAGTAGCTAAGCTGAAGCAGCCATCTGCAGAAGTTCCTAAACAACAGAAGAAACATATAAAATGGTGATCAAGATTGGACTGACATAGTCTAGGAAATATTTTAAAGCAGACAAGAATCATTTGAAAGTTTTAGAGTGAATTTCTGAACCATCAAAATCAAATGTTGCAATGACACCAGAAATAAAGCCGTATTTTTCAAAACAAACAAAACAGAATTTTGAAAATAAGTCGTTCGTGTTTGGTTTCACAAGGACCTGAATTACATGGAGAGCTCCTCATTTTAGCAGCTGGGTGCTAATGATTGCGTGAGGATGATGATAACACATGTAAATGCAAGAAAATCATCTTTTGATTCCAAGAATAGCATTAACCTCACCTGAAATTTATTGCTTCTGGAGCATCAAGCTGAGTGAATTAGGTCTCTTCTGGGTGCAGATGACAAAAGCCTATTTAAACTTTCTGGTAGGCAGTTTTCATGAACAGCAAGAAGGGCCCAGGGAAGCCAGCCAAACCGTCTCTGCCTCTGCTTCTCTTCAGACTGGCACCGTCTCTCCCACTGAGAACAGCTCCTTCTGCACTGTGGGCAGTGCGGTCAATCCACAGGCTCATATCTCCAGCCACACTGATCTGAGACTCAAGGTAACCCCAACGAAGGGCTCTCATTGGCCCATTTTAGACTTGGTTATGGCTGAGGAAGAGGGGTGAGATGATTAGTCCATCTCGGGTTAGATACTGACTTCCAAAAAAATCACTACGGCCAGTAGGGTGGGATCAAAAGAAAATGGCAAATCCTATTCCAACCATACGGTTGCTCTGGGAAGAAGGAATGTGTCCAGAAGGTAGGAAGGTGCTCTTTCGAGTATCTTTGAATAACAGATATTCAATAAACCAGGACAATTAGTAATTCAGAATTTTGTTTTTTATTCATTAAAAAAAACACCAAATTGTTTTTACATTAGCATTACAGCATTATCTATTTCAAATGATGATTTCATACATTCTATGTATAAAGTTAAGAAGTATTAGCATCTTGTCTTTAAGAGCCTGCAGGAGTAGAAAGGACTTGTTGCCATTTATAAGCACACCTCTTCCTTTCGTACCTCCAAGAGCTATTGCTTCTTGGTGACCTGCCATCAAGCCTTTGATTAAGTTCAAGGTGACGGAAGTATTCCTTACATTAGTCATAGTCTGGTAGACTCATTCCACCCCCTCAACCCTATTCCTTTGATCATTGCTGTATTCCTTTGCACAACAAA
The DNA here is from genome assembly GCF_036321535.1 of Camelus dromedarius. Lineage (NCBI taxonomy): Eukaryota > Metazoa > Chordata > Mammalia > Artiodactyla > Camelidae > Camelus > Camelus dromedarius. The sequence goes on from NC_087444.1 coordinate 19,849,662, forward strand.
TATTTAATGAGTGCCTATTATGTGCCAGTTGTCTAGATATAGAAAGAGCCAGAGAAATAAAGTGTGGCCCCTGCCCTGAACTGCTACATCCAAGAGGAGACATGAGACAAGGAAACAGATCTTCGTATTACAACGTGGTAAGTGCTGTGATTGGCCTATTCTATTTTTCACTAGCCTCTAAGGTCACACTGAACAACCAGCTTCTTTGCACCTCAAAGTACTAATTCATCCTCCCTACTGGTGTCCACCTTTTTTCAAGCAGGAATTAACTTCCACTTACAAATATAGAGAAGGATTAAAATGTAAATGCCCACGAGAACTATTTCAAATTCACACAGAGGTCAAATGACTAATCTTAAATCCTTTCTTCTACGTAAAATAACTTAAAACGGGTCATTTCCAAGGGTGACAGGAGGTGCTACTCAGATGAGATACCAGGATAACAGGCATCAGCTGGGGACTACTCTGAGTGAAGTGGGACAAGAGTTCATCATACATTTGACAGGAGGGGATACACAAGGGACCTCATAAGAGCTGCTGGGAGGAAGGGAGTAGGGAGAGAATAATATGGACGGGAGGTTCCAAAGATCAAATCCTCCAACTTCACATTGTCACCGATGACCCGTCGTGGAATTGGGAGGATACTCCCAGGAATGGGGGCCGCTGGTTTAACCTGGACCTTTGAAGCTCATCTGTTTGCCATGAGTAGTTGGGATCTGAGATGCACGTGGGCAGCCAAGGCAACGGGTAATTGGAAGTCACCCATGTAAGGAGGAGGCTAAGCCAACCTCGGTCACTTATATTTAGACCCTCTCTTCATGAAATGTGGTGGAGAGCAGTACGTTACAGGCTGCGAGCCACTCCAGCTGGACTGGGGCTCAGGCTCTGGGCAGGCCCGGTACTAGGGATGAAGGCAGGAAATGGAGGAAGGGCATGAGGGCTTCGGGCCCTGGGGAGAGGGAGGAAGGTGGGGGCAAGAGGAAAGGTGAGCAGCTCTGCAGACAAGGCCTATGATCTCCCAGTTTTGTCTGACATGAGCGATCCACAGAAGGAAGAGCAGGGCTGCGATGGGAGGGGTGGGAGGCCTGATGGAGAATTCATTGACAGAGCCAAAAACAGGTGGGAGAGGCTTAAGTAGAAATTTTATGCCTTTATGACACTCCATGATGCTCTGCTCCCTCAAAGTTAAAGAATCAGTGTTTTTTTCTGTCCAGCAAGTGAGAACTTGTAGTTTGTGTCCTCACATCTTCTGAATAAGGTGAGGACACTGGCCAGCAAGGATGCTTCTTTGAGATTCTGGGAACTCCTTACAAATGATCCCTTTGGGGAAGAGCAATGAGCTTTTATTCGAGAAGATAAATTATTGGAAGCAAACTCTACTTAGTGCAGTTGAACTGTGTAACATCACAGGCTTGACTAGCAGACGTGAAATATTCCTTCCAGCTGAAGGTAATAGTCTGTGAGTCTAGATGTCAGCTCTGTAGTTGGCACTGGTATTTTCATGACAGTAATTGTTCGGGAAAACCTTCCAGAGTCACTAGCACCCCTCTTTCCTCCCACTCTGCTTGCTGTCTGCATGAAGTGAAACTCGGGGTTCCCTGTGAAATCACCCAGAACCTGGCACCATTTTAACGCGCTGTTCGACAGCGTCTGTTTTTCTCTGGGTAATAGCGGCGCTGAGCTCTCTCACCGAGGAGATGCGAAGTAACATATTTCATGCACTTGCTTTTATGAGTCCTTTGGCTCTTCTAGGCTTTTCTGTGCTTTCGTTCAGCCCACAAACCAAAGTGAGTATCTGTTAATATTTCCCCAGACCGCTATTCAAGGAAAGGAGCCACTTGATATTAATCATGATGGCAGAACTCCCTGCAGTCTTTGGTCCAGAACTCCCAAGGCTACGGCGCCCGTGGCACACAGCTAGTCCAACTTTGTTAACCCATAAAAGTCCCTGAGGGGTCTGTTAGCAATGCCGGATCTGAGTCACATTCTTCCAAAGACTCTGATCCAGCAGGTCTGGGGTAGGACACAGAAATTTGTAGTGATAAAAGCCCACCAGCTGATGCTACAGCAGGTGTGCTGAAGAACAAACTTCAAAACCCTGTGATGCAGTTTTTCCCCTGCTTCTTAGTGAAGCTGTTGGCTCATGGGGTAAATTCATTCATTCATTCATTCATTCATTCATTCATTCTTCTTATCAAGCACTTACTATGTGCCTCCTAGCTTGACTTTCCATTTCTAAAGACTTTAAATTCCATCGTCAAGTTTCACTTTTCTTGGGAGAGTTGCCAAGGGTGAGGCTCAGAAGAGACAAAGTGAAATTGGCTGCCAGAGCGGTCACTCCAGCTGCAGGCCTGGAGGTGGGAGGAATGACAACCAGGCAGTTGGAAACCATCTGGAAGGGAAACAGATCCGGGGATGACCCTCACCCAAGGAACTTGGCTATTTGTCTAAGCCTCCAGAGGGAGTGATCCCTGGCCTCATAATGGGCTGAAGCAGCTTCAAGTGTTAGGAGGAATGGAGATTTCAACATGTGTGATCGGGAAACTAAATAAGATCTTTGTTTGGAAAGCTCATGGGCCTCTTCTGTGTTTCTTTCCTATTGTGCTGTGACCAACAATTGAGTGATTTTTGTTATAACTTGAAAATTGTGGTTCATGTGAAAGGATCTCTTATAAATATTGCACATGGGTGCAGCCCCCTCCCCACATCCTCAGGTCTCTCAAAGTGTTTCTGGGCAGTTAAAATCCCTCAATACATATGCGAGTTCCATTTTAGAGCTGACCCCAAGTCAAGGTGTTGGATATAGAGTCCTTCGAAGGGGACTTGGCCACCCACTGGGTTAGGGAATGTGACTGAGGCGGTCTTGAGCTTTTGGTTGGTTGGTTCCATTTTTCAGTTTTCCTTTGGGGAAGGGTGGTAAACTTTTGCGAAGATTTGGTGGGGGGTGAGTGAGAAGAGAAATGTCCCAGGGAGGAGGAACACTGCACACCCCTCCTCACGCTCTGACCTCTCTTACCCGATTCGGGCTGCTGTAACCAAACACCCCAGCCTGGGTGGCTTACAAGCAGGACACATTTATTTCTCAGCTCTGGAGGCTAGAAGCCCATGACCAGGTGGAAGCCCTGGCTTTCCTCCAGGTTGCAGACTGCCGTCTCGCCTCCTCGCGTGGCAGAAAGAGGGTCTCTGGGGTCTCTTATACAAGGGCGCTAATCCCACGCATGAGGGCTCCACCCTTATGACCTAATCACCTCCCAAGCCCCCACCTCCAAATGCCATCACGTGAGGTTAGGGTTTCTAAACCATATTTTAGAGGACGTACATGTTCAGAGCACAGCATGACCTCATCTTTTTTTAATGGACTTGAAACCTGTCTCCAAAAGGGACTTGGATAAGGGTAAGTCATATTCGTGTGTGTGTGTGTTTGTGTGTGTATTGGGAGAGGTGGAGGTTTGACATGAGTCTGTTTTTCCAGAGTTGGAGGTATGAAGCATGAGTGTGTGTGTGTGTGTGTGTGTGTGTGTGTGTGAGTGTGAGTGTGAGCCTGTGATCTGTGTGTTTGCTGGGGAAGGCAGTACATGAGTGAGTGGGCACGCAACATTCCCAGACCCACAGTCAGGTGCCCAACCACCCATCCATGGTCATAAATGTGCCTGCTGTTGTTAGGCTTGCCCCATAAGTGTTTAATTCTCAGAGTCTCTTGAAGTATCTGGAGAAGAGTAATTTCAGCCGGGATGAAAAGAGATCACAGATATCAAAAATCCAGGCAGGAGGAGGAAATCCTAGGGGGTTACAGTCTCACTGAGCCAGCAAGTAGTGCAACCTCATCTGGCTTGCCTTAGGTTTGAGGTGCTGCTAAGGGGAGAGCCTCTGTCCACTACCCTGTGTGCTGTCTGCCAGCCCCCTAGCATGTCACCCTGGCCTCATCACCCCAGAAAGGGGCAGGCTCATCAAAGAGGGGTATGATTGGGGGTCTTTGCTGACATACTGGCTGCCATTTATTGAGTCTTTGGTGCATATCGGGCAATGGGACTTTCTCCCATCTAACCCTGAACACACAGGTAAGATAAGATAAAGTCAGCTAAGTTCTATTATTCTCCCCATTTCTTGGATTAGGAAATGGATGTTCAGGGTGACTATGTAACTTTCCAAGGTTGACAAGGCTCCTTCTGACAATAGAGACCAGCCTTTTTCTCATTAAATTGTATCATCTCACGAATATCTACCCATCCCACTGGGCTATAAGTTTAATATGAATCCCGCATCAGTCACAGGTACCTACACATGTAGGAGGGTCCAGCCCCTCCCTGATCCCAGTGGCACAGGCAGGTGGACAACAGAATAGGTGTATGGGTTATTCTTGTCCTGTAATCCTGAGCATCAGGAAAAGAGAGTCCTTGTCTCTTCAGATGCTGCCTTTACTCCCTGCTCGGCCGTCTTGCTCACACCTGGCCAGTGAGAGCCCTTGACAGCGAGAGTGATGACAACAGCTAACATCTATGAAACACCCTTCACCCATTCCCGCATTTATCACAACCACCCTGTGAAGTAGACTCTGTCATCATTTCCATTTTCTGTGGATGAAACTGAGGCTTGAAGAGGTTAAGTGCCACAACTAGATGGGGGGGTGGGGGGGTCATCTATTGACTCATTTAACAAGCGTTCTTTATGCACCTGCCGTCTGCCAGACCCTGTGCTGGAAACGTAGTGAGCAGAGTGCAGACAGAGCCTGTCCTCACGGAGTCCCGTGGAGAAACACATGAGTCATGACAGTCAGAGAAGCCTTCTCTCAGGAGACCCAAAGTGTGACCGGGAGTAAACTGGATCAAGAGGGTATGGAATCTGGAGGAGACTTTCACCTTCAGGACTAGTATGTGTAAAGCTTGTGGTGGGATGTAGCATGACCTAGTCAAAGAATTGAGAGATTTTGGTCTTTATCCTAAGGTCAATGGAAAGCCATTGATGAGTTTTAAGCAAAATGGCAGGATTCAGATTGTAGCTTAGGAAGATTATAGAGGGGAATAGATTAAAGAGGGATAGGAGTGGAGTTGGATGACCAGATAATCAGCTGTTTTAGAAGTCCAGGAGAAAGACAATGGCAGAGATGGAAAAAAAACGGAAAAAAATTGAGAGAGAGGAAAGAGGTAAACATACAGGTGTTGACAATGATTGGATGGGGGAAGTGAGGGAGAGAAAACTTTCAAGGATTTGAATTCAGGTCTGTTAGTCTCCAAAGACTGTACTTTTAATCACCATGTCTTAAGCTCTTGGTTATTCAGGATTAAGTTCTGCTGTATAACAACCAGAAACTCCAAATAGCAATAGTCTAAATAAGATAAAAATTTATTTTTTATTTCACATTTAAAAAGCTTGAAGACAATCAACTGATGACAAAATTAGGGTTCTGCCATGTCAAGGACACAGGCATTTTCTATTTTCTTGCTCTGCTTTCCTTAGCACACAGCCACCATCTCCTGGTCCAAACTGGCAGCCCAAGCTCAGACATTACATCTGCATTCCAGCCAGCAGAAGAGGGGAATAGGAGAAAGGACATGTCTCCACCCTTTGAGGGTATTTCTTGGAGGTCACACACCAAACTTCTGATTTATTTCATTTACCAGACTTAATCGATGGGTATACTAACTGCATAGAACCTGAGAATTGTCACCTGTTTTTTGTTTTTGTTTTTTTTTTTTTGGCAATGAGGTGCCAGCTTAAAATCAGGGTTCAATTACTAAGAAGGGAAGACTGGATGTCAGGGTCCAACTATCGGGTGGTTCAGGTGGGTGGTTCTGGCTTAGGGTTTCTCATAGGGTTTCTGTCAAGCTGTCAGCCAGGGCTATGTTCCCTGCACCCATGACTGGGGCTGCAGGAGAGGGTTTGAAGTGACCTTGAGTGGCCACTGGCAGGGGACTTCAGGGTCTCACTGTGAGCCTCTACATAGGGCTGCTCCCAGCTGGGCTTCCTCCCAGAGCGAGTGATAAGACAGGGAGAGAAATGGCAGCTGCTGTGTCTTTTCAAGCCAGTCTCAGAGGTGACACCCATCACTGCTGCCGTATTCCACTGGTCCGACAGGCCAAGCTGGCGCAGGGTGGGAGGGCCCTGCACGGGGCGTGGATACCAGGAGGCGGGCTCGTCGGGGCCATCTTGGAGGCTGGCTGCTCTGAGGAGACAGCAGGGCTCAGCCTGGACAGACCTAGAAACCAGAAACTCAGGGGATGCTCCCCAAAGTGCTGCCACTCAGCGTGACAGGCTCCCGGCTTGAACGCTGTGAGGTGAAGGCCACATCTGTCAGCTGCTGTGACACCCAGGGGCCCAGCTGTTAGGCCTGCTGTTCTGGGAGCTGCCCTGAGGACAGCCAGACCCGGAGAGGGCTCTCTGAACTCACTCTGCCAGCTCCTCCCTCCCTGAGCTTGGACAAGCCGCTGTCCCTCTCCAGGCCTCCGCCTCCTCATCTGTAAAAGAGACAGTGTGATTAGACCAGTGTTTTCCAATCTGGGCTCTCTGGGCCCCCAGGAATCCAAGGAGGTACTGCCAGGGGAAGCTCTGGTTTCATCAGGCCCCATGTAAGAGTTCATTTGGGAAAAAAATAAATGAAAGTGTAATAAAAAGAATGAAGTTGGCTTGAAAGCCACGGTACCCTGTGATGCTTAAGCCCCCTCCCTGTGCCTTCACTCTTGATTGTCCGGATCTCAGAATCAGTGAGGCCAAGGCTGCTGTGGGATCACTCTCAGTCCTGCTGAAGGTGTGCAAAGAGTGTGCAGTTATGTTCCATCCTGGGGTTGGCTGGCCAGAGGGAAATTGCCCTGATATCAGATGCCACAGTAATTGTTCTTCAATCATTTTCTTGTTGCCTGGAAGGGAGCAGTCCCAAAGGAAGGGCAGCATCATCTGTGTTGACATGGGGCCAAGGTATCTGGATGGAAAGAGAGCAATCAGTAGTGGGGATGGGGAGCCGAAGCGGAGGGAGACCGTGGGTTTGTGCAAGGGCTGTGCCCGGAGGCCTCTCAGCTCGGCTCTCTGGGCTGTGATCATGCAAGGGTGGCCACAACCACCAAACGCAGTCCTGGCTCACTTGGGCAGTGTGTGAGCAGGCAGTGTCCTGGCTGAGGGAGGCTGGAATACAGGGGTGGTGGTGCCAGTGGGGACAGGGCGGGCAGGGCCCTGCAATGGTGGCCACCTCCACTGACTCCCTCTGCCACTCGGGGTGCAGCCTCAGGGAGGCCAGAGCTGCTCATTTTTCAGAAGCCAGAAATCCAGGTTTTCACGTGAACTTTTCCAGTTTTTAAAGTACCGCTCAGGCCAAACAGAATTTGTCACTGGGCTGGACCCTATCCGTTGGTCCAGTTTGCGACCCCCAAATTCCAAGTGACTGACTCCATTTCATGAAAAACATCCAGAAATTGGATTTAAATTTCCATTCTCCTCCTGAGAATTTGGCCCCCAGAAGGCACATTAATTGTTCAACAGTCAATTGCCTGCTGTGTGCCAGGCAAAGAGAGGATTCCAGAATGTTCTTGTCTTCCCATCTCCTCTCTGACCACAGAGCCCCCTTGCTTCCTGGTTCCACCTGTTAAGTTTCCACACGGAGGGGAGCGGGAAGAAAGGAAATAGAAAGGAAGGAGAACCCAGGCCTGGAGGAAAAGTTTGGCCCACATCTCCGTCCACAAGTGGAAGGTAAAATTATGCCCCCAACATCGCCACCTTTGTTCCCTCAGTGACTAGCCCAGCCCTCATTTCGTATTTACTGAGAGACACAGTAACGGCAATAGCTTACACCTGTCAATCACCCACTACCTGCCTGCCCAGTGGGGCATAATCGTGTCACTGGTGATGCATTTTGTTCCTCCTAACAGGACCCCTTGGCATAAGATGAAGAAACAGAAGCCTAAAGAGACTAAGTAACTCGCCGAGTTCATCGAGCGCTCAAGTGATGGGGCTGGGCTTTAAATCCAGATGTGCTGACTCCACAGCACATATTGTTAACATTATACTGAATGAATGAATGAACGAGTGAGTGAATGATTGAATGAGTTAATAAGTGAGTGCGGTCCTCATCCCTTGCCCCCCAGCCCCACGCTGCCTCCCAACTCCTGCGCCGGGTCTGAGACTTAACACCTGCGTGGCATATTTGCAGGTTTCCCAGAGGAATCTTGGGGTCGTCTCTCCCCTAGTGGCTCAGGGGCTCCTACTTGTCCTGAGCCTCCCAGGAGCTGTCAATGCTAAACCCGCGCCCAGCTCCCTTCCTGTCACACCGATACACTTGCCGTCATGTGCCTTTTGAACGTGGTGAAGGGGAAGGATTTGAGAAAGCAGCAGGCTTTGTGCATGGAGGAGGGTTATTATTTACCAGCGCACTCATTTCTGTTATTTTTTTCTGTACCCTAGTGTGTAATCAGAACTCATAAAACTGCTACTGTGTGGGAGGTCTACATTTCCTCCTGATTAAGCGTCCCCAGATGTTCAGTGATCCTGACACTTCATGCGTCCCTGCCTATTTTGGTTCACCTTCCCGCCTCACTCACTCGCTTTGCTGCAGCCTTGGAGCTGGGCACGTCCCACCCTGTGGTTGGCTAATCAGTCACCCGTCCCCAGGACGGCAACTCGATATCTGCCTGAGGGTCTGCTTCACTTTTAATGTGGTCGAGTGTCTACTGTCTGCTTTGATTCAGAAATCTCTTTTTCATTGGAACCTGATTCCCACCGGCAGATGGATTTCCTGGCTGCTTTTGGAAATCACCAGTAGTGTTCCCTCAGTGCAAACCCAGAAGTCTCCACACTGTGCATGCTTATCTGACGGCTAGACAAGGGATCGCCAAACATTTTTATGCACCACAGTTAACAAACTTGCAATTTCAGGAGCTGCTGGGATGAAACCAGGAAAACCTCGTAGTCCTCCAGATAGACTCAGTGGTCTATTTTTGCAACCTATTGCACCCAAAGGACACTAGGGAGAACCCAAACAGGGAGCTCTCTGCTTTCCCCCCAGATCCACCCAAGACAAGCTCCGTGGGTTTAATGGGTCTGTCCTCAGGGCTTTCGTCTTTATGGCTCAGGAAAGGACATTGCAGGATCTTAGATGACCTAAGACTTGGAATCTGCGGAACTGGGATCACATTCTCACTCTACCGTGTGCTAGTTCTGGGATCTACAGAAAAATCACTGAATGTGGGACTTCATTTTCCTCACCTATAAAATGGAAATATCAAGGACAAAAATTGCCTTCCCAAATTATTGTGAGAATTAAATCGTGTGAGAACTAACATGTGTGAATGCACTTGGGACGGAGTAGGTTGTCACCAAATGTTAAAGGAATTTCTTTAATGAAAGAATGAACGGGTCCCCTTTCATTTCCCTCCTCACCATCGAGGTGAAAGGAATATCTTTACCACCAGTGAGGACCCCTGTACCCAAACCCGAGACCACCTCTCTCTCAGCATATTGAGGGGGTTCAGCCTGTCCTAGCCCTGATTTCTTCTCTCTACCTGGCCGAGCAGTCTGGTGTCACTTCTTAACTCTATCCTTTTACTTAAACTTTTTTATTGTGAAAGATTTCATGCCTACAGAAGAGTGAAATGAACAGCACAATGAACAGCCTACCAGCTAGTTAGCATTTTGCTGTATTATATATTATTCATATTACATATGTTATGTATGTGTGTGCATATACATACATATATGCTGAACTATTACAGACCTAATGACCCTTTATCCCCAAATATTTCAAGAAGCATTTCCAAAAGAAGTCATTCTTTCACATAACAACATTAACATCATACACTAACCAAATGAACAGTTTCCTGATATCATCTAATACCTAGTTCATGTCAAAGTTTCCCTAATTACTGCCAAAAATATATCTTGTAACTTTTTTTTGGAATAGGGATCCAATCAAAGATGCATTTAGTTGTTATGCCTCTTAAATTTTTAAAAATCTAGAACAGACTATTTCCCACCCACCCCCACTCCCAGCTTGCCTACCACACACACACACTTCCTGTCTCCTTCGATGCTAAATTAGATTCCAGGGCCAAGACGGTGACCAGCCAGACCTCCAGGCTGTTAAGGTAGTTTTCTCCTTTGCGATTAGTAAGTTACAGTTGAGAGGTGGGGAGGAGAGTGGGCTGTTCTCTTTCCATTCCCCTGTTCCCTTTGCTCCTTTGGTGCTGAGGAATAAAGATCATTCCTGGTTCTTCAGGAACAACCATTGGTTCTGAAAAAAAAATGGACCTCTAGGTGATTCTGATCAAAATATACGTTCTGGGAAGGGAGAAATCACTACCCACTGGGAGATGATGGGGATAGTCATGTGTCAGATGGCGTCTGAGCCAGCTCGCGAAGACTGGGGTGGCAAATGTGGAGAAGTGTGAGAAGGGTGTCTGGCAAGGGGAACAGCAGGAGCAAAGACACAGAAGCAGGGAAGTCTGGAGTGGTGCATACAAGGAACAGTGAGACATTCACTTTAACCCTGCTGATACAACCCACAGTGGTGGAAAATACATGCAAAACGACCCAATTGTTGTCAAGCATGGATACACCCAGTGGTCCCGAGGTCAGAACAAGCATTGCTTTGCTGTCCCCCTTGAGCTGGAGGGAAGGCTGACTTGACTTTACAGGGGTTTTGAGAAAACCCTTCCCCCTTGGATCTTCCTCCTTGCTATTCTACTCTTTAGCCCCATGACCTTGGCTTCACCTCACTGCCTCTTTCTTTACCTCTGTAGCCAAGTCCCCTGTCTCCCAGATCAATGCTGCCTTCAGAGAGCAGCCCCAAGGAGGTAAGCCAGTCTCTCCTGCTAGATTGATTGCCTCTCACAACTTTAATATTTTATTCTGCTAAAATACACTAAAGATGAGAATGGTGAGAATCACAGGGCTGTCTCTGTGCTAATAAGTGAGTTAGGCAGAATCTCCGAGTGGTAGGAAGTAGGGTTGGAAGGGTTGGTTGGGATTTGGTCATTGGGGGTTTCTGAGCAAGGGAAGGCTCTGATCAGAACTCTTGAAAGTGTCAATCATGCAGTGGTACATAAATGCATAAAACGACTTGGAGAGGAGTAACCTGAGCAGGCAAGATTCTGATGGATACACCAGCTGGCAGGTAGCAAGTGACTCTAAAAGCATGGATGTTACTGTCCAGAGAGAGGATGTTGAGACAGAGGGAAATAGCATGAAGGATGATTCCTTAGGGAACATCCAAGGGCTGGGAGGTAAAAAGAAGCACCTGAGGAGAAGACAGAAAAGAATGGACCTGAGTGGAAGAGGTAAGCCAGCCCATTCCTGTATAACAGAAGCAAGTGAAGGCATTGTCTGCAAGGAAGGAGTGGTAATAGAATCCAGTGCTGAACTACTTCTACAGAGATAAGAATTGACCAAGAGACTTTGAATTGGGTGTCCAGGAGGCTCCTTTTCTCCTCCAGCCCTACTGCCTTCTCGTCCTCATCCACCTCCCTTTCCTGTGGTCCTCTGCCACCCATAGCGCATCTCTCCTTTGAACTCTGGGTCCCATCTCTTTCTCCCTTCGTGTTCCATCAGCCTGCCCTCTTCCTCTCTCCCTGCTCAGCCAAGAAGAGGCTCAAGACTCTTCCATCTTGAAAACACAAACCAACCAACCTCCCTCAATCTTACACCTACACCCAAATCTCGCCCTTATTCTCTATAACTCTGGGAGAAAGTCACCTTATCTGCATCCTTTTGTCTCCCTTTACTTAGTCCTTACTGCTGCCCTCTCTCCCATCACCAGAACTGTTCTCATTATGATCACTGCTGACCTCCATTCAGTTACATCCAATGGACAACTTTCAGTCTATATCTTATCAGGCCTTTGTGAGTCACTGATAATATTAATTACTTTCTTTTTCTTGCAATCCCCTCCTGCCTTGCCTCTGAACACCACTTATTCCTGTTTTCTCTCATCGCTCTCTGTCTGTTCCCTCCTGGGCCCCTCTGCCCATGCTGTACAGCACCCTCAAGCACCCTCAGGGCGGCCCATGGTGGCCACCACCATTTGTATACTGATGAGTCCCAGATCTGTGTATCCAGCCCAGACTTCTCCTTTGAGCTCCATAACAATATGTGGTATCTAATTGTCTACCAGACAACTCACTTTTTACGTAACAAAACCCTATGTATTGTGTGGCAGGTACTGCTCTAAGCTCTTTGTGAAATATTAGCTTATTAAGTACCTCATCCCAAACTGAAGACCACCATGACCAGAACTAAACTCATCACCTTTCCACCCAGCCTCCTCCTGCTCCCTCTGTGACGTTGACTTTGTAGAAAGGCATCCACCATCCACACAGCTGCTCCAGCCAGAGATGAGTGGCTTCTCTTAGACGTACCTGTCTCCCTCACCACCCAGTCCATGCCCTTTCCCTCCAGTCACAACTCATCTTCAAGACCAGCTGATCCCATCTCTTTACCACCATTTCTGTCCAAGCCCTCCTCCCTCCCACCGTCACTGCTTTAATTCAGGCCTTTGTCGCATGTGACCTAGATTATCTAAAGGCTCTCCCTCCTCTGGTCTGACTCCTCTCAAATCCACTCTCCGTGATGCTTTCCAAATAATTTCCTCTGACATACAGTTGGAGCCTGTCTCCATGTGCATCCTCTGCCCTCATGTTTAAGTCCTTCCATTTCTCCCCAGATTTAAAGACGAATACAATTCTGAGACATAGATACAAGGTTAGGAGGTCTAGGTGGGCTCCAGATGGCTAGCTGTCCGTGTCTCGGAACGTTCCTGCTGTGCCCTTCCCCTCCTATCTCTGTGACCATCACACACTCCTCCACAAGGGACTTTGTTCTCAGAAGACTTTGTTATTCTGACTTAAACCCCCTTCCTTGGTGCTCTCACAGCACACTTTGCACATGTCTACTGTTGCATACATCCTTCTGACTTTTATTTGTGGTCTTGTCATTGACTGTAAAATTCTTAAGAGGAGAGATCAAGCATTATTAAATTGCAACTCTCCAGCATTCAAAAAGCTTCTTGTGGAGGAACAAATGAATAAATGAATGAATAGCAATAACTAAATAGTATTATAATTAAATAATTGAAATGTTTGAGGATGTGAAGTTTTAGATCAATTTAGTTAAGTTCAAGTTCCAGTTCAACTGTCATTTACAAGATCTATGACTTTGGGCAAATTTCTTAATACCCTACACCTTGGTTTCTTCTTCTGTACAATTAAGATTAATGAGAGAACTCCATAGGTTCAATGTGATAGTCAAATGGAATAGTCTATGAATCAAGTGACAAAGTACGTAGCTCATAGTGAATGCTTAATAGATGTTTGCCATTATTGTCATCTTTAAATTACAAAATCAATTGCTTTTGAGGTGCTTGAAAGTAATTTTTTAAAATGTAGCTGGAATATTCTCCCTGAAAATTTTAAATTAATTTTCATACTTTTGCTAATTATATTTATTGTTGTTAATTTGCAGAACTAAAACTTAGCTTATAGCTAGGGAAAGTTCAGCCCGGTTCCTGCCATAATTATCATAAACTTCCCTCTGAAAAAGGAGCTGAATTCATGAGATGATCACACCCTGTTGAAGGTCCTGGAGTCTGATGCCTGGGGGATATTATTTTTCATTCCAGGAACTAGGGAATGTTGCCACTCACTTATGCTTTATGCAGTTTCCTGAGTCAGAAGCTGGATGATCAAAATATACATTTACCAGCACCCCAGAGACCACTAACTGTTTCCACTGCTGTTTCCACTAACTGTCATTTCAGAGACAGTCCTTTCTTTCATGGGCTGGAAAGAACATGGGGATGCAAAGGTATTTTAATGTTTGTAAAGGCAATGCCATGGATGCTAAGAACATTTAAATAAAGCAGAGTCAACTCTAAAATGAAACACAAATAATTTCTGACCTAGCCACAGATTTAGAATATCCACATAAGGAATGCCCACCTCGAGCAAAAAGGGAAACTGACTCTAGAATTTTGACAGCCTGTCTTGGTTAATGAGAGTTCATTTCAACAGCTGATTAAACAATATCACAAACTTAGTTGACAAACCACTAATCAGTCCACTTTCTTCTATTAATACGCTTTTACCTGAACGTACATTTACATTTGGAACCAGTCCAGCTGTTGCTGCTACCAGATGGTTTATAGATGCATGCTGAGACACATCTGAAAAGTCACATCTGGAAATCTTCGAATCACATTCTTCTGGCTAAAATATCCCTGAGGGAAAGGGGGCCTCAGAGAGAGAAAAATCCAAACACTTAATGTATATTGTGAAGGATGTGAGATATTAAAGTTTTTCTGTCTTAATTAAAAGTTCCAGAGAACAAAACAAATTGACCTAAAATGCTAATTGAAAAAGCATTAACACTGTGTATGAAAGAGCGTCACTTTTCAAATTGTATTATGAAGATGTCATTTATGAAAGCATCATCTTTAATACAAGTTTATGAAAATGCCCAACCACTCATAAGGTCTGCCCTCAAAACCATTTGTCCAACAGTGGTGACAGATTTGCACTGACCCTGTACATGCATGTTTGCTCCAAGGGGCCTGGAGCAAATGACCTCCCTGGATTTCTCCAAAGTTTAATGAGATAATGAACGTGAAAGTTCTTTGTAGAATAAAGAACACTTTATAAACCATAAAGGGCTACATTAACACAAGATTAGTCACTGTTAAAGACAAACTGTTTGACCAGAACTCATAGTACAGCAAATAATCATGGGGCGAGGAAAGAAAAATGATTAGCTCAGGCAGATACAAAACCACAGCTCAGTCTTTATTTTCAGACCAGTGATTAAACCACCACAATTAAAGGGTCGGCTTGCATTACAGACCTAATGTGGGGGTGGGGAAGCGCTTCTCATTTTTTTTTTTCTAACTTTGAAAATACTCTATTAGAATATTATCCTAATTTAAGACTCCATTCCCTACTTGTGATTTCAGACTTTCTGGGGCCCAGGCTTATTATCAAGTGTCCATAGATGCTTACACTAAGTCAGCTCTGAGGGTAGGCTGGATAATGTGCACTTAGCAGCCCCTGGGAAATAGTTATTAAGTGAATGAAATAGTTATTAAATGAATGAATGAAATAGTTATTAAATGAATGAATTAATAAATAGTTATTAAATGAATGAATACCAGTCATTCATTCATAGACTGGTATATTTCAAGTTATGTAAATACCATTGTATTCAGATTTTCTACTGATGTGTAACAAGCTACTCCAGAACTGAATGGCTTAAACCAACAATGATCTGTCATTGCTCACGGCTCCATTGGTTGGCCGGGTGGTTCTGCTGGTTCTGCCTGGGATCACTCACGTGGCTTCATTCAGCTGGCAGTCAGCTGGGGACTGGGCTGACAGCTCAGCTGGGAGAGCCGGGCCTTTCTCTCCCCTTGCAAAGCTAGACCAGCTTCCTCACATGATGGCAGCTGGGCTCCAAGAAGGCAAACCCCAGTGGGCAAGCACTTACCAAGCTGCTGTTGTATCAAGTTTATTGCTGTTCCCTTGGCGGAGCAGATCACACCAACCAGAGTCAGTGTGGCAGGAAACCAAATCAGAATGTTGGTTCTTTTCGGACCGATAGTGTAACAATCTACATCATTGTAATTAATGAATTGCAAATTCAGAGTTACTGAATTCATAAGCGCTTTTGGTCATAATGTTCTTTCAATCATCAGAATGTTCATTAAAAGTTCAGATATTCTTGTGAGGCTCCACTAAACTGGCATTTTAAAGGGCTCTTCGTAGTCAAAAGAGGTGAGAGGAATTTAAACTATTTGATCTTATTGATACATTTGGGATGAGATTTGACATATTTTGAAAATGCTGCTTAAATGTTTATTATGTTTTCCGCCATACTAGGACCATGAGTGTTAAGTAAAGAATGTTTAAAAAGTTAAATCATTACTGCACTTTTGCTAGAGAAATAAGATGGGGAGTTTGCTCTTTCTCATCCAGGGCAGACCACATCACTCTGAATGCCTCAGTCCCACCCCTGGCTCCTATGGCTTTAATGTAGCAGAAATCAAGGATAAAGTACCAAAGATCAATGTTTGCAAAAAAAATAAAAAAAAAAAAAGTAACACTGTAAAAAGCTGGCAACTGACAAATACAAGACCTCCACTTTTAAATACTAGTTCTGTAGTGACAGCCAATGACTATAAGGTGAGAAAGGCATCAAACAGCCACAGGAGAGCAGGTGAGTCAGTGTGCACATTGACAGAGAATCTGTGGTCACCCTGTTCACAGGGATGAAACCAGAGGTGGAAACTTTAAGTCTCTTGGTGAGTTGCATATTTTCATTGGTGATAATGGGTCAGCACCTTCTTTGGGTGACCAACTAGCAACGTAGGGTGATCCAGAAGGAGACCAGTTCTAAGGGAGCCTCCCTACAAGGATGCTCACTACACATGTGGTCACAAGGCAGTGCACTGGCTTGTGGCTCAATGCAGGCAGCCCTGCTCCTGCAGGTGAACTGTGAGGGGCTGTGTTTGGGCACAACGCAATGAGAGTGGAGGAAGTTTTCACCCCACCTTCATTGGTGCCCCCCAGGGGCACCTCCCTACCCCCCCCCCAATTATCTGTGTAGTCCTGATGCTTCTCTTAAGACCTTTCCAGCGGACCATTTCCCCAGTTTCTCCTCCGTGGCTCAGCACTCTTCCAGTCCCCTCGTTGTCTCCTTGTTCTTTTCCCTAATTTACTCAACACGTATTGAGTGGCAACTGTGTTGGAGGCTCCAGGCGAGGTCCTGGAGCTGCACAGGGGAAATGTGATCGGTTAAGGAAGAGATAACCCCAAGTAGCCTCAAAAAAGTAGGACATGTTAATAAATGTCACAAGTAGTAGAACAAAGGGTCAGAGAAAGGGACCGTGCTCCTAACCTCCATGACCTCTGCTTCCCAGCTCTCATCATGGCTCCTTTTCCTCTTTGCCAGGACTCACTCTCCACCTGCTCCTCTCTTCCTCACCAGCTGCCACACAGCCGCTCTGGCTCTGATACCTCATTCCCAGCCCTGAGCATTTGCCTTAACCTCCAACACCCGCTTCCGCTCTCTATTAGATGCTGACATAGAAGGATGCCAGGTCTTTTGTCATGGTCGACTCACCTCATTCTTCGGGGACCTGCTGCCCCTCTGGCGTTCCCAGACCAACAATGGCTACAAGTTAGAAACCTTAAGTAGTCTTGGATGCTTCCTGTCTCTGAATTTCTGAATCTACCTTGCCAAGCACTAGTGGGGTTTACCTTCGTTTTACTCTGGAAACGACTCATCTCATTCTCTTCCTGACTATTAATTCCCAGGATCACCACACCAACCTCCAAACTGGACTCCCACCTCCATCTCTTTCTTCTCTGAACTATCCTCCACTGAGACCAGCGTGATTTGCTTTTAATGTGTAAAATGATCATGTCACCTCCCTGCTTCACAATCGTATTAATGAACACAGAGTAAAAACCATATTTTTTGGCATGGAGTAGAAGGCTGTCCAAATGTGGTCTTATTGCTGATACATTAATACCCTCCACCTGCACTACACACACACGCACACACACAGAGATACTTTAAATCCTCCGAAAAAACCTCCTGGGGGATAAAGCAATTACTAGGAATACCTTCTGTGAAATGCTGACCTTGCCTAGCGTGACTGTCAGGGACGGTCTAACTCTACACCGACTGTGAACCTCTGATTGCCTTTGGTTCACTAGGCTATTTCACAACTCTAGAATTAGAAGTTAAGTTGTGGAAAACGGATAGTAATGAAGATGTCTTCTTCCGCAGCAAATGATGCCTTCCCATAACTATGCAAATAAATTTTGTCTCATTGAGACTACAAACTACTATATGTCAAATCCTGATTTAAACTGGTTTTAACATCTTACTGGGTTAAAGGATTACATAACATCTGTGGTACATGTTCATTTTAAATCTCCATGAGAATCATGGATTTACCGCTTGACAATAGTATCGTTAGGTTTGGGCGCTCACCACCAAGATGCGCCAGGCTAACTGCTCTGCAAGGGACGTCCCCCTCCTGGGCTGTTTATGCCTACACAAGACTTGTTGTGTTCCCAGAGTCCCCCTCGAGTGACACTAGAAACTTAATTTTTTTTCAATTTTTTTTCATAGCTGCAGGAATTATGTTTTGTTGTATGCCAGCTTATACATAATTTTCAAGATTTCAGGAAACTTAAAATAATATTAAATTGAGCCAAAAAAAGGAAAATATTGGCTATGAGGCTATTTATTTATTTATTTACTTTTGTATTTGGGGGTCACTCAGTAAACATGCTTATTTTTGCCACTTTAAGAAGGTATAAAAGGATTGGGTGGCTGTAGAAAGTTGTGTTTTGTGTTTTCCAGACCTTTTCTGACCTGCTAAAACGCTTGTGTATAATGGAAGTCCATCATCTATCACTCAGGTTTCACTGTAAAACAGAAATTAATTACTTTGATTGAAGTAATAATAATATAAGTGGTTAAAACTATGTAAGAACGATAGTGACAAAGAAAAACCACTCCATGCGTTTTGACTTTTAAAGGGAAAAAGAATAGTGTAGTCTTAAAATGAGCATTTGTTAGAGTCAGAATAAGAATGAAGGACAGAACATGAGGAAGGTCGATTTTATTTGCTTTGGTTTAAAGCACCTCAGTTTGAAAATAAATTACGAACTCTGATAAAATTTTGGTGGGCTTGCTTCCTTGGGTTTTGATTAATGACCTCATTTACGATGTGAAAGTTTATTATTTTTAACTATCTCTGTAATCTACCTAGAAATCAAAGATTCCATGTCTTTGCAGAATAATTTTCTGTGTTTTATGTTGACTCTGTGATGTTTTTGATTATTAAAAAACATTTCTTTACATGCGAAAGGGCTGAGTTTCTGCAGAATTGTATTATTTTCTTCCATTAATTTAAAAATATTTTGTTGTCATTAGATTAAGCTGGTAAGTTAGCGTGGTTTCTCAGTCATCCAAGATCCTGTCTTAATCAAGTGACCAAATCTTCTCCTTTACTTTAGAAAAAAATAAAACAGAGTTTCCAGAATATTATTTATACCTAAACGTATCTTTGATATAACCCAAAAGGCCCACAGAAAGTGGCAACAATTTATTATCTTGCCTTGTAAAAGGAGCAATGTTAGAAATAATTAGATTTATGTGACATGGCCCATATTTCTTAACCAGCTCAGCATTATTATAAGAGCTGCATAAGAAGAATTACCAAATCATAAAAAGTCTTCCATGAATTAAGTTAGAACAGATAAACTATTATTAACACAAATGTTTTTAAAAACTGTATGCTCTATGTGAAGTCCTTGGAAATTTTTCAATGCACTCACTGTCCATGGTATGTTTTTATTCTCAGAGGGAACCATTCATCAAACTCATATAAAATGTACCCCAATAGAGAATTTCATTTTCTTGTATTCTGATGGTATTGGTTACTGTAATAAATTAACCTCAGCCTTTCTGTCTTTGTTATTTCCAAATAATTTTTGTTTGACTCTGATGCTTGTCTGATGGCTCTCTCATAAGATATGTGCTGGAGTTTCTCTTGTCAACTGAGAAGGCGTCCCAGAGCTTCACAGAAGGGATTGCAGCAGGGACTTTGAACTGTTGAGACTTCACAGAATCGATTCTCAGGTACAAGCTTCCGAGCTGACACTGCTTAGATGACGTCAGACCACCCCAGTGGACTTGGGGGGGGCTTTCGGGGTCTCGTTTTAGTCTGGAAGCAAACGGCTTCATGAAGACAGACTGATGCACAGACAACTCAGCAACACAAGAATTAATAACGTTCTTATATTAGACTGGGTGAACTTGATGAGGTAAGTTTAATTGGAGCTATTTGTTTGGCATATTGTTCATGTGGTTTTTATGTGTTATTTTTTTTCTTAAATGGATCTTTCAGAAGATGCTTTGTCTTTCTTCTTAAGCTATCTCTGTCCATCCGTGTAGTACACTCTGCTTTTCTACCTGAAGTGAAACAGTGGTACCCAATTCTCCCTGCCACTCCTCTCTCCTCACCCTTCAGTACAGAGACTCTTACAGCGCCCCCTAACTTTCCTGGAACAGTACAGTTATTGTATAGGTTCAGTAAACATCTCTCTTCCTTTTTGCCAGGATGTAGTTGGAAACATTGACTATACAACCAAAGCCGTCCACTATATTTGGAGAAAGATGGAGCGCCATATTTGAGAAAGACTCTGGTTTAATCAGATATGAGAAAAGGAACATCTGTGGAGCCAATGCCCACAAAGCTCTCTGTTGAAAATTGTGAAAACCTTTGAATGGGGCAAAGACGATTACTTGGTGTCCTATCTAGACCACTTTCTGGGTTATCTCCACTTTTCATTGTCTTTGTGCTATGTTACGACTCTGTGTGTTGTAGAAATTAATAATACATTTTAGTCTTGTCGATGGAAACGCAGACTGTATTTGGATAAGATGCACTTGATTACTGCCCTGTGGATATTAAGTGGTTTCATATAATTAAGCACATTTATTTCCACATTCCTGACGGCCTGTATAAGTATCTCCTCTTTGATTGCTCCTGAACTAGTTACAATGTCCTGCTGTTTCTCATATTAATAAGTGAGTTAAATACAGCCTTTGGCATGAGTTTATTTTATGTTTGGATGAATCATGATTATACTTTGGTTAAAAAGTTTTATTCTTTAACAGTTTTGGAGGTTACCCTAGTTACCCTACAGATGTACTTGACAGAACCGGGTAAATTGCATTGCCTGAGGAGTGCATCTCGTGGGAATCCAGAAATACCTTTCCTTCAGTCCCACAGGTGAGTTCCAAGTGGTAGTAAAGTTTGACTTTGCTAACTCTGCTTTTCTCTAGTCTTCTTTATTCCTCCCGATTGGCCAAAGAGTTATTTCCTGTTGTTGGTAGGAACGATTGGAAATTTGGTTCTATGATCTCACAATTTGGGTGATTTCTTTAGATGGATAATAGACATCTAGTCTTTGTTGCAAGAGATGACATAATTCATTTTGGTAGGGTTTTTTTGGTTTGTTTATCAGTTCGTCCTTTTTATCTAAAATCAATTAATCATTTAGTACACACTGAGAAAACAGCTCTTTGGTATCTATAATTGTGAGGGGTTTTTTGGTTTCTGTATTTATTTGTTACCTATGACTGAAGTTGCAGATTTCAAGCTATAAGCTCTCTGTGTGTCTGTCTGTCTGTCTGTCTGTCTCTAATTCAGAAAGGTCTTTTTCTCTCATAGTAAAACTATGAAAAGATTTCTTAATTCTGAAGCCTTAAGGTTTCTCATGAGGTTGCTGACAAGTTGTTGGCCAAGGCTGCTGCTTCATGTGAAAGCTCAACTAGGCAAGAATCCACCTCCAAGCTCATGCATGTGTCAGAAGGACTCAGTTCACGGTGGGCGGTCGGGCAGAGGTCTTCAGTTTCTCACTGGCTGTTGGCCAAAAGCCTTCCTCAGCACCCTCCTAGCTGGGCCTCTCTAGAGGGCAGACCACAGCGCGGCAGCTGACTTCCCTCAGAGTGAGCCAGAGAGTGGGAGAAGTCACCTGGAAGGGAGTCACGGTCCTGGGGTATCGGCGATCAGAATGCCCGATGTCAGAACTGACCTCTCATCACTGCTGTCGTATTTTGTTTATTGGAGGCACGTCAGTACGTCCAGCCTACACTTCAGGAGAAGCGATTACACCGAGGTGTGAATGCGAGGAGGCAGAATCCTCATTGATCGTCTAGAGGGCTGCCCGCCGCAGATCTCAGAGAGCTTTTTATCCGTGGGTCACACCACTGTCAGTATTTTCCGTATTAGAAATTGATGCTCAGAAATTTTATAAACACTCATGTATGAATTGGCTAATTTTAAGATAGAAATGATAAGTGCATTGCATGCTAACATAAATAGCATCTTAGTATCATTAGTGAAATAGTTCCTACCTCCTGGACCCATGAGAGATCTGCTGCCTTAAAGTGCCAGTGTGCTCCAGAACACGAAAGAGCACGAGGAAGGACACAGCTTGGAAAGCTAAGTTCATTTTCCTTGGTTTACCATGCCTGCATCTGGAGAAAAGGCTGTGAACTGTCTTAAACTTTCAAAACTTATAGCAAGTTTCATTCAGCGTCGATGGGCTTACCTGGTTGTCCAATGAATGCATTTGTATATAACATTAAAAGTTATATACAAATTTGTATATAACATGAAAGGTTAATCTCTGTCTTCTTCATAACCTCCCTGTGTAGCAGACACTCTAGGTCTTACCAGCATAATTTTCTGAACTTTATACTGACTTTATTAAGACCTTTATTATTTAAGGAAAAAAACATAATAAAGATTCTTCACTTACAAGAGAACTAAGATTCTTTTCAATCCTATGTCACCTTCAATGTTTATTCTTTAATGTTTATTGTCATTTTGATTGAATAGGTAACCAAGTACTGGTTCTCATCACCCACGATCTTATCTTACTCAAGTGTCCAAATCTCCTCTTATAGCTTTTTTTTTTTTTCAATTTTTGCCTCCTCAGAGTTGGATCCTAGATATAGGAAAGAATAAAACTTTTAGGATCTCTCTTACACCTAAACCTATCTTTCCAGTTTCCTGAAAAATCACAAAGATTTGTTCTTTCACTTTATAAAGAGGAGGAGTAGAATTAGAAACAGCATTAGAAATAATTTGATTTATTTGATATGTTTCTACTCTAAGAGATACATGGGCAGAGTTGTCATATCAGAGAAGATTCTCATCCTGCCCGAGGTTAAACTTGTAGATACAATGTTATTAATATAAATATTCCAGGAATGTGTGCTTTGTGGGAAGTCCCTGGCTAATGGTCAGTACCCTTGCTGTCACAGTGCTTTCCCTCCAGGAGAGCACTGCTCTCCACCCTGATGAAGCAGGGCTGCCGCCTTTCCTGTGCTTGTCAGAGCCCTAGGGGTGCTTTGCCTCAGATTACAAAACAGCAGTATCATGTCACCTGTAACAATTTTGCATATTATTAAAATGTTTAATTGGCCACAATCCTACTACTTTTATTTGCATAAAGCATCTTCTAGGCCAATGGATCTTTTTTTTTCTTTTTTCTTTTTTTTAATTGACGTACAATCAATTACAATGTGTCAATTTCGGGTGTGCTACACAATGTCCCAGTCATGCATATACACACATATGTTTGTTTTCATATTTTTTTCCATTAAAGGTTATTACAAGATACTGAACATAGTTCCCTGCGCTATACAAAAGAAATTTTTAAAACCTATTTTTTTATATAGTGTAGGCCAGTGGCTCTCAAGTTAGGATGCAACTCCCACTTATTCTTGGAGTTTTATAAAAATGCAGATATCTAGGCCCTACTCCATACTTACTGAATCTTTTAATATTTTAAGAAAAAATATGTTTTGAGATTATTATAGGTTAACCTTAAGATTTTCTGTCTTTATTTTATGTTCCATTAAAACAACCAAAATTCCTTGACCAGTGCCCTTTTCATTTTATCAACCTTCATTAGACCTTTCACATTTGAAAATGATCAGTTATAAAGTAACCATAGCCATTAGGTCTGTGTTGTGGACATTTTTTTAAAAGCCGCCCAGTTGTGAAAACAAGCAAAGGCTGTTTATTCTGAACTTGCTGTCTCAAAGGAGTCAGCCACTGTCACTTGCATCTTGGCAGAAACTCACAGGTGGACAGTGGAGTGGGAAAGCTCTATGGTGGGTAAAAGGGAAGGTTTCAGGTGTGCCCTGATAGGAGGATGTTACCTGGAGAAGCTGGAGGTGGCTAATGAGAAACAAGACATCCTGTGTGAATGGTTAGAGGAGTATGTTTGGCTTTTACTGGCTGGCCCTAAGCTGGAAGCTGGGGCAAAAATTAGGGAAGCTGTCAGTTACAATCAAGTCCTGGCCCTTCGGGGCTGAATGCTATAGCAATTATCCTTTGGCTTCTGTTGCAGCAGAGAGAAGGTTGGCTTCCTGGGCTGGTTGCTGCAAGTTGTGGGTCAGGTTCTACTTTTTATGTAGTCTGGCTCTGGTCCATTGGTATATTGTCATTAACAGATAGCTTTTTGTCTCATTCAGTTACTTGCTTGAAGTCTCTTCTATAAGCTACAAGCCAGCGTTTGTGTCTTCAGCAAAGGATAGTCTTAGAGCCCAGCTTGTGGGAATGGATTGGACCACATACTACAAACTATTGATGCTTCAAAGACTGATCTCTTAGGTCCAGGTTTCTGAGCTGGCTCTGCTTAGATGACTTTCATAACAGTGGACTGAGTCAGGATTCCCAGGACTGCTTTTAGTTCAGAGACAGCTTCATGAAAGCAGACTACTAACCCAAGATCCAGCAGAACATGAATTAAGGACATCAGACTGAATGAACTGATGAAAAACATCTTTGTGACCTTTTTATTTTAAATATTGTTGATATCATTTTATGGTTTATCTTCCATATACATAAGTCCTTCTTCCTAAGCTTTCCATCATCCAAATCAACTTAGTAAATGCTACTTTTGTAAACTGAAATAAAAAGGATTTTTATTTATTTATTTATTTTTTTAAAAGGATATCTGATTATCCTCAGACCTCAAATAAGAAGTTCTGAATTCCTACTTTCCTTACTTTCTGTGGTGACACAGTTACTTGCATAAATTCTTACCAAGATACGATTGGACAAACAGATTGTGCAACCAAGACCTTGTCTTGAATGTCATGTTTAAGAATGAATTAAGTATGACTAGCCGTTTTTTATTTTTATTTGTTATTGAAGTGTAGTCAATTTACAATGTTAGTTTCAGGTGTACAGCAAGGTGATTCAGTTATACATATACATACATATTTTTTTCAGATTCTTTTCCATTACAGCTCATTACAAGAGATTATAATATTAAGTGAAGTAAGGCTGACCAGCCATTTTTAAGGAACAAAGGCTGACTACATTCATCAAACTGATCCTTACAAAGCACTAAGGAATATAAGTTGGGAGTGTAAGTTGGTCCCCGGCTTCTAGGGTCCCATTCTCACAGATGATAGAGAAGACCACTTCCTGGAAAGCCAGAGACCTTTGTCGATTTGAGGGGACCTGGAGAAGAGAGGGAGTTCCTTACATTTGTGGATGTTGCAGGTAAAGTCTGGTGGAAAGAGTTTCTTGGGTTTGGCTTCCAACATGCTCTTGCCTCTGCCTAAAATCCCTACCTCCATTTCTCCACCAGAAGGATTCCCACAGCAAACTCAAACATTCTTCCAGACTCAACTAAAATTCCTCCTCCTGGGGAAGCCTTCCCAGATCCTCTTCTAGACAGACAAACTCCCCCTCCAGGATTCTCAAAGCATTTGCACGTTGTCATTATCCTGGCAAGCCCAGAGCGGAGTAGTACAGAGCATCGTATGGCAGATGAATACAAAAGGAGATGGAAGGAAGGAAGGGAGAGAAGACTTGCAACTAAGGAGAGACAGTGTCTGATTGAGATTTTAAGAGAGGTTAAATATTAAATTGGGGAGGTCAGATGTAGGCTCTCCATAGAGAGAGCGGATCAAGATGGCAGAACGGAAGGACACGGAGCTCACCTCCCACCGCAAATACAACAAAAATACATTTACATGTGGAACCATTCTCCTAGGCTCTTGCTAATGCTAGCTCTTAGCCACCTTGGCCTATGTGGGGGTCTGCTGCTAAACCCTCCGTCCCTCCCTCCCTCTCTCCTCCTCTCTTTCCTTCTCTCCTTTCCTTCCAGGAATGGGGACATGAAACCCCGGTGTTAACAGCTGGGGAGACAGATCTGGTCCGGAATCCTCCATCTCTTACTCCTGCATAAGCTAGCAAGTTACCTAACCTCTCTCAGCCCTCAATTTCCTTATCTGTGGACTGAGAAACCAACACCCACAGTCTGGGATGGCCAATAATGTCTGTAAGACATTTAGCCCAGTCCCAGGCCAGAAGTAAATGCTATTGTTATCATCAGCACATCCCCCCTCAAGGATCCCCTGTGCCTGTTGCATTAGCAAGTTAATAAGCCGCCTGACCTCACTGTTCTCCCTCAACACGTTTGTAATCCTCGGTGGCCACTTCTGCTTGCCAAGGCTTCCACCTCTGGGGGCCGTGGTCCAGAGTTTGTCATTCTTCCCCAGCTGGGTGTGTGTATCTGGGACTCTGAGGCTCCAGTGCCCCAGGTGACTGTGCTCAGCCCGGGAGCCAGTGTCGGGGGAAGTCTACAGCGTCCCTGGGCGTTCTTGTGTGTGGCTTTTGGCAGCGGCTGCAGAGGCCGGAGGGGCTGGGCTGTGGGGTGCATCCTCTCTTGGGCGGACCTCAGCTGAGGCCCCATGCTCTGTTAGGGAGGAGCTGGCCACCCACCTGGAGGAAGCAAGGGGAGGCTGGGCAGCCCCCGGCCAGGCCCAGGCCCTCTGCAACCCTGCTTCACAGATGACCCAGATCTGCTTTTGGGTCTCTCCTAATTCAAGGGGCTCCCTTAGAGGGCCGGGGGAGAGACGAGCTAGAACTCACCTGCACAAGTACCTGCTTCATTTCAGGTCCTCTGTGACCCTCCAGAGCAGGGCCTTCCACAGTCTGGGAAAGGCCTCATCTACTTCCATTTCCCAAAGCCACTATTATACTTTTAAGAAATGGATAAATGCCAAAATGGGATCATAAAAAGGGCAATTTATACAGTATTCATTGATTTTTTTTTTGTAACAAAAAAGCACTAACCAAAGGACCACATTTAGAGATAATATGGGGGTCACATTCCAGGCTTCCTGTGCAGGAGAGACTCAGGCCCTCCTGGCGCTGCCTCCCCACCCTGCACTGTCCTGTGTGGTCCTCTCCAGGCCGGCAGTGGAAGTGGGGGGATGGCAGTGTGTGTTAGAGGGAGCAGTCTGTGTACACGACAGGAAGTGGGCCAGTTATAGAAACACAAGGCTGGTGCTGGGCCTTGTCGGGGACACAGTGTCTTCCCGATGTGGGTGTGAGAGGGACCTGAGGACCCCAGGCCTTCCTTCATCAGCCCTATCCAACCTCGGAGCCAATCCAGTCCAGTCTCTGGCCAGGCTCATGTGATTGGCACACGTTATCTCCTTAAATCTGCACCAAACCTGGCAGATGCCTCTGATCATTCCAGCTGTTCCACATTAGGCATTAAGGAACTTGCCCAAAGCATCTACAGTGGAGTAGGTTTTAGGGCCGGGCACAGTTCCCCGGGGCTCCAACATCCAGCACTTGCCCCCTCCATTATGATGAAATTGCGAAGGGCTGAACACCAAAGTGTGTCTCTCCTGGTCCCAGCTTCTTGTGCAGACAGTCTCTGTTCCTCCACAATCCTGTCCTGCCTTCGCCCCTCTGCCCTCTGCCTCGGACTGAAATTCACACCAGCATCAAAGGCTCCCCTGCCCTCTGGCTTCCCACTGAGCTTATCCAAGGCAGTGAGATGGGAGGAGGCAGGCAGCGGAGATTCCGGAAATTCGAGGTGGGGGCATTCACCTCCCCCCACACCTCCGGCATCCTAGTCCTGGCTCTCTCCTACTGCTCTAGCTCTCCCACTGGATTCCAGTAGCTGCCCCTGCACTTGGCCCTTGGCCCAGGGATGGTGATGGCTCTCTCCCCACTTTTGCTCGCATGGCAGCAACCATCATCTCTCACTGGTTTTCTGCAATCCTCCCCTTCCCTTGTACCCTGCTCTTCATGAAACCCTCCTGGGTAACCCTGCTCAGGTGTGTATTCTCTCTCTCGGGGTTTCCTGACTGAACCCCGCCAATTGGCTCCCTCTCCTTACTTGGGGTGCTCCTGCATCCCTCTTCACGTACCCAGTGGCCCCCGAGTCTCCTCTTCCCTTCTCAGGCCCCTCCACTAACACTCCTCTGACGCAGGAGCTCCGATCGTCTTTCATACCAAACGGGCCCAGAAGATGAGGGTCTTGGCGCCAGGCTGAGGGTTTGAGTCAGTTGAGCAGCGATGCTTTAAGATCAACAGCTGGATGTGGACAGCCTGGAGGGGAGGGGAGCGCAGGTTGAGCTCCGTGGAAGTGGCTCAGGTGCGAGGCACTGAGGGTCTGGGGTGAAGGCAGGGGAGTGGAGGGCGGCTCCTGGGTCTGTTACAGGCGCGTCAGGCATGTGAGGGTGGAGAGGGCAGGGGAGCAGGAGAGCGGATGTGTTTGTTAGAGAAGATCATGGTTTTATCAGCTCTACCTGGAAGGACATGGAGGTACTGCTTCTGAGGAAAGGAGTGCAGAATGCCCCCCCCCCCGAGAACCTGGTTCTGGGGGGCAAACCTGAAACTTAAAGCCTGGCCTCTGCTGGGGGCACAAGGTAGGCAACTTGGGGCAGATCTTTCTCAGGGGGACTGACAGTGTCAGTGTAGGTTTCATCCTTGTCTCTCCTTCGCTGTGAGGAAGGCTGGTGGAAATCCTCTTCTGAAATTTCTTTTAAAGAACCTTTTACAAGTCCTTTTGTATTTTGGCTGAGGGACTGAGTGCAAAACTGGCGATTTCGTGTGGATTTGGCGCCATCTAGTGGCTGTGAAGCCATCTGTCACCCTGTCAGTTGTGCAGCTCTTCCCAGAAGTCAGCTTGCCTTCTTGCTGAGTGGACATTCTCTGCTCTGACAGGTGTGCACGAAGATCACTTGGATGCTTGTTAAAAAAAAAAAAAATGAGGACTCCTGAGATCTAGATCCTGAGGCTTTAACTCAGATGGTCTAGAGGGAATCCAGGAATGTGGTTTTCTAACTAGCATCTCAGGATTGTGAGGCAAGGCTCTGGACCACACTTTGAGAACAACTCTCTGAATCTTCTAAGTGTCCTGCTTTGCATGGATAATTAGGTACACTTGCAGGGTTCTAAGACCCACACTGACCACTCCTAAATCTGTATCTTCAGCAAAATCTGCATTTCAGGCTTGTATGTTTTGACTTTATGAACATCACTAGAAACAGACACAGATTCAGCGTGGCCATCTCTGAATCTTTAGCCCTCATCCCTAACTCCCTCTTATTCAAGGAGGGATCAGTCTTTTTTGTTCTATTCAGGTCTTCAACTGATTGGATGAGGCCCACTCACACAGTAGGGAGTTCAATCTGCTTTACTCTGTTTATCGGTTTAAATGTTAAACTCATTCAAAAACACCTTCACAGAAATACCAGAATAGTATTTGACCAACAATCTGGGCATTCCACGGTAAGCTGGCACATAAAATTAATCATCACAAGTCTACCATTGTCAGCTTGGCACATATCACATCACCTAAAACCATATTTAATCTCCAATTAAACACAATAAGGTCATAATTCCACCTAACATGGCACAACTATCCTGTGTATAACTGAAAATGTACCAAGCCGTCCCCTGGAAGAAGAGGTAAATTCCTTGAGCGATGCTTACACTTCACCTTGATATTCTGTAGCTTAAATACTATGATGTACAATTAGCAATATGCAAATATTATGATGTAAAGTCAATACATGTTATGTTTCTTGGTAAGGGAATAAAAGAGGGAAGAAAACAAAAAAGTATATTATAATATGTATATTATGCATATATACAGAGAGAGATTATATATAATGTTATAATATGTAAAATAAAAATATAAATTATAAAAATTTATAAAATATATAATACATAAAAGTATATGTTATATATATTATAATATACAATATAATATATTTATATTTTATATTTATGTTATATATTTATAAAATGTATGAAATACATAATATATAAAATATAAAATTATATATAATGTTATAATACATAAAAAATATAACATATAAAATATAAAAAAAACTACTCATTCATTCACTCCAGATTCCCTTTGCCTTCATGGTGGGATGACCCAAATCTTTATTCCTGAACGGTCTAGGTCATCAATAGTCCTGTCTGGACTAGGTGGCTGTAGTTTTTCATTGATCTTAATCACAGGGCATGGTAATATTTAAAAACACCCTAAGGAATCTCCCACAGTCCTGACATATTTGTCTTTACTGCCATCATGGAACAGAAGTCCAAGTTCTCCTCTCCAGATGGGCTGGGTCACAGAAGCCAGCACAGTAACTCCCTTCTTTGATGTTGATTCAGAGCAAGAGGAGTTCAAAGTGATTGAGTGGCAGTCTTAATTCCCAGTTCAATGAAATCATTGTTGTGTCTTGGGGTGGAAGCATTCTTCCCTTTGGAACTAAGACCTCTAGGCCAGCAAAGCATAAGATCATGGGAACAGGAAGAAAAAATTTTACTAGCAGGTAACCAGGGGTAATCGTGAGTGCGGCCCCTCCCACCCCCACCCATGGCATCCTGGACCTGTGAATCTGGACTGTGAGAGGAAAAGCACCATGTATTGGGTGCTGATTCAGAGCATATACAGCTTTCTAGACAACCAAGGCCCAGGCCTGCAATGTACTGCCACCTAGCTGGCACTACCATTGAGTCTTCAAAAGGCTCATGCCATCTGCTTCAGGGTGGTGGCGAACGTGGCAAGACCAGTGGTTTCCACAAGCACATGCCCATCAGTGCACTTCTTCCTGCCTGACTGCCTTCCAGCTGGCACATCAGCTTTGTCCCGCCTTTGGACTCGAACTGTAACATTAGCTCTTCCTGGGTCTTGACATTGCCGGCCTTCATCCTGGTCCTACACCATTAGCTCTCTTGCAGCTTGGCAACTGCACATCCGGGACCTTAGCCTCCAAAATCGCAGGAGCCAGTCCCTTATAACATAAATAAATGCGTGTGAGTGGGTGTATGTCTATATCCCCCTAGTTATCTCCTGTTGCTTCTCTTTCTCTGGAGAACTAATACAGATTGTGGTACTGGCAGTAATGTTTGACCAAATATCTGAGCACCCGGTGACCCAGTAGAGTTGATATACAAAATTTATCATCACAACACCTTCTCCTTCTTTTAGATCTTTTGGGCGCCATATTCCTAAACCAAACCAGGAAACTTGGAATTACCCTTTAGTCCGTCTTCTTCCCCACCCCTCAGCCTGAGATGGTTGAAATCCTGGCTCTTCCACTTACTAGCTTTGGAACTTTGGGGAAGTTATCTAACTTCTCTGAGCCTCAGTCTCCTCATATGTAAAGACATTTAATAATACCTACCTCATAAGGTTGTTTTGAGATTTAAATGATTTGATATTTACAAATAGCTTAGAAATGCCTAACACTTAGTAAAGGACTAAGTATTTATTAAAGAAAATAATTTTAAAAAAAGTATAAAGTCTGCATAAAAAAATTTTCAAAGCAGAGAAAGGAGAAATTAGCTATAAAAATTGACAATTAAGCAGACAGCTGTCTGCTCAAAGACAACAACAAAGGAATATAGCAGAATGATATTGTCAATTTGCTGAGAAACAAAATAACTAGAATTATAGAACAAGGAAAAATATTTTTCAAATACAAAGATGAAATAAATTCATTTTTAGGCAAATAAAAACTGAAAGCGTTGACCGCCACAGACCATCACTAAAAGGAATTTCAGAGAATCTGTTAGAAAGAAGAATTATTCCAGAAAAAATGTCTGCTATGTGAGGAAGAATAATGAGAAAATAAAACAGAAAAGATGTGAGTAAATCTAAATATCAACTGCATAGTGCAGTAATAATGATAATACCTGATAAAATCTAAAAAGAAAACAATGACTGCACGACATAACAGGGAAAGTATGTGAGGCTTAAGGACTTAAGGGGAGAGGGAGGTGACTTGGAAGGAGAAG
This sequence comes from Camelus dromedarius, assembly GCF_036321535.1. Taxonomy (NCBI): domain Eukaryota; kingdom Metazoa; phylum Chordata; class Mammalia; order Artiodactyla; family Camelidae; genus Camelus; species Camelus dromedarius. The sequence goes on from NC_087444.1 coordinate 19,881,301, forward strand.
GCGTCCCTTAGGGGCTTGACAGTGAAAGAAAAAGAGGATGAAACATCTGAATTTAAGTCTCCTTAGAAACAGATGGCATCACAAAATCAGAACCCTGCCACTGATGACACCACACACTATTCAGCAAAGAAACTGAACTCCACTGTACCAACAGAAGAGGGCACTGCCGAATTAAGAAACAGTAAGCCAGCCTCGCAGCCTGGGTTCCTGCAAAAGTAGAGCTTCACACCCAGGCTTGTCTGCAGATTATTTGAGAAGTGATTGCAAGGAACAGAAGCGAGGGACTAGGGAAAGAGTAAAAGGAGGGAGGGAAAAATCAAGCCAAGTTTGCACATTCAAGCTGGTTCCTGCTGTAGGCATCCAGGGCTCAGTCTTGCTAGGGGCCCTCAGTGGATCACTGTAGAATTGTCTGCCGAGGGTTAGAGCAAGGAAATTTTCATCTACTTTATTTATTTATTTATTTATTTATTTATTTATTTATTTATTTATTTATGAAGTGTAGTCAGTTACAATGTGTCAATTTCTGGTGTATAGCATAATGTCCCAGTCATGTATATGTGTGTGCGTATATATATATACACACACACACACACACACACATACACGCACACACACACACATATATTCGTTTTCATATTCTTTGTCATTAAAGCTTATTGCAAGATATTGAATATAGTTCCCTATGTTTGTTTTTTATCTGTTTTTGTATATAGTGATTAACTTGCAAATCTCATCTACTGCTTTGAATATGATTTAACCCCACTGGTTGATGTGCCAGCCACGGAGGTGTGCTATTTGGATCTCCCTTCAGGAGAGGATTTGCATTTAGCTGTGAGGCATCTACTTAGCCAAAGACGCCGACTGCAGGGCCCGCAGGACTGGCTTTGACTTCGGAACCAGCCGTGTTCTTCTGGGGTAGCATCCAGCTAGGGAGTGAGCACGGCGGGGGTCCTGGAACCTTGCCATACACAGTTAGAGAATTTTTTTCTTGTTATGAGAACTTTTAAGATTTACTCTCTTAGCAACTGTCAAATATACAATACAGTATTATTAACTATAGTCCGAATGCTGTAAATTACCTCCCCATGACTTAACTATTTCATAACTGGAAGTTTGTACCTTTTGACCTTCTTCACTCATTTTGCCCACACACTACCCCCCTGCCTCTGGCAACCACCAGTCTGTTCTCTGTATCTATGAGCTTTGGGTTTTATTTGGTGAGGGGGCAGGGGGAATCCCACATATAAGTAAGATCATACAGGATGTGTCTTTATCTGACTTATTTCACTTCACATAATGCACTCAAGTTCCATCCATGGTGTCGCAAATGGCAAGATTTCACTTTTTATGACTAAATACTATAATATACAATAATACATAATATAAACAGATTATATTTTACCTATATCTATATCTATCTATATAGATCTTACATTTTCTTTATCTTTTCATCCACTGATGGACATCTAAGTTGTTTCCAAATCTTGGCTGTCGTAAATAATGCCACAATCAGCATAAGGGTACACATATCTTTCCGAGTTAGAATTTTAATTTTCTTTGAATGAATTCCCAAAAATGGAATTTGTGGATCATATGATAGTCCTATCTTTAATCTTTTGAGGAAACTCCATGCTGTTTTCCACGGTGACTGCACAAAGTTACATCTCCACAAATAGCACCACCTACTGGTTTTAGCTTTGAGGCTTCAGCAGAAATTCAGAGACCACCATAAATGTCCAAGTCAAGATGAAAAGATGTTCAACCTCTCTGTAGCCATAGAAATGTAAATTAAAGCGATAATAAAATATTATTTTTGACTCAGAAGGTTGGCAAAAATTAATAAGAGCAATAACAACCAATGTTGGGCAAGACCTGGTACAACCCTGCGGGGGGCTGATGACAATGTGGCTGTAATTTTTTTCTTTTCTTTCTATGGAGAAAGGAGACCTTTGTACCTTGAAAGCACTAATTACAGTTCCTTGTAGTTTTTTTTTTTTTTTCAAAATCTAACATACAATATATCAAAGTTTTAATTTTTAAAACCTAGCTTATCTTGAACCTTCAAGCTCAATCTACAAATTGGTTGATTCTATTTACAAACCTAGCAATTAAAAAGAATTATAAAGATTGTTTCTACAGGCTCTTCGATCAATGTCAACTAACTTAAGTTTCACAGATTAAATCCTTAAACATCTACTTTGCATATTTTTAATTAATCACATTTCCTTAGACATTTGAAAGTACAGTCACAAATTCAATATATTGGATTCTTCCAGGCAATTGAAACTCCTGTTGTTGGCAGGCTTAACAAGAGCAAAATTATTCTCAGCAATTATGCTACATTTGTAAATTAATAAATCAATCTTGTAAATGTGATGTCTCAGAGTCTCTTACCCATCACCAACATCATAAAAACAGAAAAGCAGACAAAGCACATATAAAGCAGTAAAATGATTTCGAGACTGGTTACAAATCCCATACGATACAACCCACTGGAAAGAATTCTGCACCCAGTGTGTCATTATCTCTATGCTTATTTTACACCTGTCCAGGGTTATAAATTGCTACCTCAACCAGAGGACACAAAATTACAATCTCAGCTAAATGATTCTATTCAAGCTGCAGGCTGAAACGTTGACCAATGTTACTGCCTGGTTTGAGATGCGTCTGTACCCACTTCCGATATTACTTGCTTATCTGTCCCATTGCCCGCTTTTTCCAGAGCCCTGTGTTGGCACACCTGAAGGCAATGAGCCTACATGGGGTGGTCACTCAGCTAGTGGGGCCTCACCCACAACCACAGGCTGGTGAGTTTACACATCTGCATAGCAAGAGCCTACCCTGTCCTCCAGAATGCAAGGAAGGGAACCGCCATGCTAGCCCACCTTTCTAGAATGCATCCTCCCTCTTAGATCAACAAGCTTCAGTGAAAGGCTTTCTTCTCTGTAAAATCTGACTCTTGGTTTAAAAACAAATCCTTCTATACTCAGCCAGGAAGTACCGGGGTAGTGGCAGTCACTCTTGTTTATGAATCTTTTGGGAACAAAGCCTTTTCATGTCAAAGTTAGTGATAGTTGAAACACAAATACATACACATACATCCCTAAATGATGTTGGTGTATCATATAATTTGCATATCTTCCTCTTTTCCCTTCCCTGTTCATCCCAGGTGGAGTCAGACACCCTCTACCTGCCTTCACTTCTTCCTAGTTTCTCCACTCCCCTGCCTGTCATTTGAAGAGTATGTCTTGTTTATATAAAATTGTAACAGTGTCCCTTCCCCTATATGCCACATCCCTTTGCTCTGTGGTTCCTCAAAGCACTTACTAACTGACTTATATTTTACCTTTTATTTATTTTTTTATCACCATCTTCTAGACTACGAGCTCCACAATGGTGTGGGATTTGTTCTATTCACTGTTGAATCCTCAGCATGCGGAATGGCCCCTGGCACTTAGTAGCTGCTCAATAAATATTTGGTGAATGAATGGACGGATGGATGATTCTTGTGGCAGACGCTGTGTGAAGCATTGTGTGTTCCCCATCTCACTTCAGCTTCACACACCTGTAACATGAGTATCATTATCCTCATTTTATAAACCAGGAAATGAATGCTCAGAAGGGTTAAATACTAAAATCGGGGGAGGGGAGGATATAGATTAGCAGTAGAGTGCTTGCTTAGCGTGCACAAGGTCCTGGGTTCAATCCCCAGTACCTCCATTAAATCAATCAATCAATCAATCTAATCCCCCACCAAAAAGCCTAGAAGCAAAAGGTCCACAGTGCTCATTGCTGGTAATTGGTAGAGTCAGGATTTGAACCCAGTTCTAATGGATTCAAAGCCCATGCTGTTTACATAAAACCAAATGAAAAGAGTTGAACGTATCACCCTTCTTAGAAAGATTTGAAGCTTAAAAGACATGGGATGGAGGACTTGGTAAAGTACTGAATCCCTCATGGTGGGATTTCATCCACTCTGGCATTAGACCTTCCCCGACCCCTCAAGCCAGTCACGTACGGGCTTCTTCCCCACCTGCGCCTCAGTCTGCAGTGGGGGGAGCCTCACTGGGTCCCTCTTCATGCAGCCAGCCTGGAAGAGTGTCCCCAGCGTGTGCAGTCATTGTCACCCCGCTGTGCTAATTCTGTCTCCCGAGCGGCTGGACACTTGCATCCGACCACACATGAGTGCTGATGGATGAGACACGTCTCTTCAGGGCTGCTCTGGAATTGTGGTAAGAAGAGCAGGCCCATTCTTGCCTGCCTCCCTTCCCTTTGAGTACACTCTGAGCTGTCCCTCACCTTTGCTGGGGTGCCCTCCTCCTGCCATGCACACCCACAGCCTTTCTTCCATTTCACATACACAATGCACACACTGGGCCTCTTCACTCCCGCGGACGCACACACAGGGCTGTTCCCCCATCCTCAGCTTCAGGCGGGCAGAACCAAGGGTGCTTTAGGGGAGCCAGGTAGGGCGTTAGAGGTCAGGGGAACACTTCAACGAAGTTGATCATGTCAGGAAAAGGAGGGGTGTGTTTGAGAAATGGCAAGTAGGCTAGTGTGTCCGCACAGTAGATGGCCATGGGGTGCGGGGAGAGCGCAGCTGTGAGGTCAGAGGGCAGGAGGTGGAGGGTGTGGGCTGAGGCGCCGTTCTGGATCCTGAGCTTAGAACAGGCATCACCACACTCCTCCCCAGCCCTCCTTCCCCACCCTGGGTGGGTCAGTTCCTGGCCAGCGGTGCTTCAGAAAGCCACCCAATCAGGCTGTTTGTTCTTGGTTGATGGCTGGACTCGGGCCTCCAACAGAGGAGTGAATATCTGGACCCTCACCCCCTGGCAGCCTCTTTTCCCCAGGCTCTCCCACCTCCCAGGACCCCCAGGCTTTCTGCTGGCCCCTCCTGCTTCCCATCCCAGTGACTGACCTCACACATTTCTGGTCGCTGGGAAGTTCCAGCCTCATCACCTACCAACCAAGGAATGTAACCTGTCCAAGATCTCAGTTTCCTGTGTGTATAATGGGAAACTCACCTCTTCTGGCCACTGAGAAAAAGAGTGAATCCAGTGCTAAGAGAACAAGGCTTCCTCTCAGGATGAAGAAAGCTGGAAAGAATGTTGTTCCCTCCTTAACAATGAGGAAAAGCTGGATAGGTTAAAAAATAATATTTACGGAGCCCATGAGATGTCTGAGTTCAAAAGGCAACTAAGTAAACCAAATTCCAAAGAGGAGGAAGGCCCTCAAAGGCAAGGTGGGACACACAGTGTCTCTCCTTTCACCTGAGAGAAAGATGAGGCTGCAAACAAACAGGTGGAAAGTAAACTAAAAGCTTAATGAAATCTCGGAGGTCAAGGGTGGGTCAGCGTGGAACAGTAGGCCCCTAGGCACTAGTTCACTTTACTTGTAGGCTCTTCTTCTCGAGCCTCCACTGGGTGCTTGCGAGAAAGACTGAGGGCAGGACAGCAGACTGACGGGAGTCTCCTCTGACACAGGAGAGAGGAACAGGCACAAAGCCCTGCTTGCTTCCCTAGACCCCTTTCTCCTATAAAACAAAATCCTTAAGCCATTGAAGGAGAAAGGGTAAACCTGGGAGATGGTGGGAACCCACCCCCCAACAGGACATAGGAAAGAACCATTGCTGCTGGAAGGAGAGTAGAATGAAAAATCTTCTACCTCCAGGGATTGCAAGAAACGTCTTGGGTCCAGAACTCCACAATGATGCCAGGAAGAAGACTGCACAGCTGGGAAATGGTAGAGCAAGGGGATAGAACAGAGAGCGCTAAAGTAGACGCATCTGAATAGAGTCTGATCTTTGACAAGGGATCAAAGGCAATACATTGGAGCGAAGACAGTCTTTTCAACAAGTGGTGCTGAAACAACTGGACATCTACATGCAAAAAGATGAATCTAAACAAGACCTACACCCTTCACAAAAATTAACTCAAATGGATTATAGACCTAAATGTAAACCACAAAACTATAAAACTCCTAGAAGACAACATAGGGGAAAACCTAGATGATCTTGGGTATGGTGATGACTTAGATACAACACGAAAGACGCAATCCATGAAGGAAATAATAAAGCTGGATTTCAGTAAAATTAAAAACTTCTGCTCTGTGAAAGACAATGTCAAGAGAATGAAAAGACAAACCACAGAATGGAAGAAAAGAATTGCAAAAGACTTAGCTGATAAAGGTCTGTTACCCCAAATATACAAAGCCCTAGTAAAAGTCAACAATAAGAAAAAAATTAGAAAATGGGCCAAAGAGCTTAGCAGACACCTCAGCACTGCCATACAGATGGCGAATAAGCATTTGGAAAGATGCTCCATCTCATACATCATCAGGGAAATGTAAATTGAAACAATACTGAGACACCATTACACACCTATGAGAATGGCCCAAATCTAGAACGCTGACAACATCGAATGCTGGTAAGGATGTGGAGTAACAGGAACTCTTGTACATTGCTTGTGGGAATGCAAAATGGTACAGCCACTTTGGAAGACAGTTTGGCGGTTCCTTATGAAACTAAACATAATGTCACCATAAGATCCAGTCATTGTGCTCCTTTGCATTTACCCAAAGGACTTAAAAACTTATGTCCACACAGAAACCTGCACATGGATGTTTATAGCAGCTTTATTCATGATTGCCAAATCTTGGAAGCAACCAGGATGTTCTTCAGCAGGTAAATGGATGTATAACCTGTGGTACAGCCAGACAATGGACTGTTCTTCCACACTAAAAAGAAATGAAATACCAAGCCATGAAGACCTGGAGGAACCATAAATGCATATTACTAAGTAAAAGAAGCCAAATCTGAAAAGGTTACATCTGTTTGAATCCAACTATTTGATATTCTGGAAAAGGTGAAACTATAAAGACAATAAAAAGATCAGTGGATGCCAAAAGCTGGGAAAGGAGAAGGATAAATAGGAACATTGAGAACATTGAGCATTTCTAGGGCAGTGGAAATACTCTGTGTGATATTATCAGATAGATACATGTCATTATACACCAGTCCAAACCCTTGAAATATGCAATATCAAGAGTAAACCCTACAGTAAACTATGGGCTTTGGGTAATAATGATGTGTCATTGTAGGCTCATCAGTTGTAACAAATGTACCACTCTGGTGGGTGATGTTGATAACAGGGAAGGCTCTGCACGCATGGTGGACATACAGGAGATACATGGACAGGGAGTACATGGGGCATCTTTATACCTTCCTCTTTATTTTTCTGTGAACATAAAACTGCTGGAAAAAAGTCTTTTTTTTAAAAAAAAAAAGTAATGAGTGAACTAATAATTGATATAAAATAAAATCACAAAGAAATAATTGATACAAATGAAAGCAGGAGAAAAAGGGAAAAAGAACAAATCAAATGAACAGAAAGCAACAAGCAATGTGGTAGATATATAGCCAACCACACTGATAATTAAATTACATGCAAATGGTCCGAGAATTCTACTTTTAACAGTGAACATATTTACCCTCTTGCCTAAAATTTAAAAACTGAACAAAACACACACACAAAAAATGGTTTTCAAGACACTCCACATTAGGCAACAGAGGGCAGTGATCCCCAAGAGACAGGGAACCAAGTGAGACCTATCATTGCTCAGGCTTACTCCCTTAGGAGAGAGCCTGACTGTGGTTCAGGAAAGGTCAACCCAAAAAGCCAGAAGACTGCAGGAGATGAGGAGACATTGCTGAACATCCAGAGGAACTAAGGTAGCTGGAGTTGGCAGCAGAGAGTACCAGATAGGAGAGGGCTGCACAGAGAGAGACTCGGGTATTCTCAGAGGGTCCCGTTAATGACTTTGACAGGGTACTGATGAGTGCATTACTGTGAGGGGAGTATCAAGACTGAGGAAGGAACCAGCCGTAAGGATTAGAGGGAAAAGAACCTGGCACTCACAGTAAATAGGAAGAGTGCCTCTTCCCACCTCATAAGCCCTGGGGCATTGGGTAGAGTCCTCAGAAAGGTCTTAGTCAGTGTTGAGAAGCAATTAGCCCTACAGTAAATGGTCCCACATAGTATGTCTTAAGAAGAGAACCTGAAAGGATCAAATTACTTCCAAGTAACCTAACAATCCCAGTGCAAAGCTCAGGAATATTTATAGGAATTCAAAACTATCCAACACTCAAGAAAAAAATTCACAATGTCTAGCATCCAATAAAAAATTATTAGGCATTCAGAGAAGCAGAAAAATACGACCCATCATGAAGGGGAAGAAATCAATCAACCATTTGAAAATAACAAAGAATTGATACACATGTTAAATTTAGCTAAGAAGAACATTAAAATAGTTATTGTAACTGCATTTCATAGTCTCAAAAATTTAAGTAGAAACGTGGGCAATATAAAAGAGATATAAATCGGATTTCAAGAATGAAAATTTTGATGTCTGAAGTGAAAAAGTACATTGGATGGGATTAAGAACAGATTAGACATTGCATAAAAAGAGATTAGTGAATTTGGATAGTTTCTATTGCTATGTTTTCAAGTTCACTAATCTTTGTCCCTACAATATCTAATCTTTTTTTAATCTTACCTGATAGATTTTTTATTTCAGACATTGTAGTTTTCATCTCTAGAAGCTCACCTTGGATTTGTTTTATATCTTTCATTTCTCTGCTTATCATGTTTAGTTTCCCCCCAAGCTCTTAGAATTACTGTTTTAAAGGGGTTTTTGTTGGTTTGTTTCTACTAATTCTATCATTGGTATCAGTTCTGTTGACTTCCAATTGGAAGATTTTCTTCCTCCTTATGAGCCATATTCTTCTGCTTCTTTACACGTTTGGTAATTTTTATAGGATCCCAGCGATTGTATTTTGCTGGGTGCTGCATATTTGTGTATTTCATAACTATTCTTCACCTTTGGAACACAGAGTTCTTGGAAACAGTTGGATACTTTCAGGTCTTGCTTTGTTGGGCACAACCAGAGAAACATTTAATCCAGGGCTTTAATGTCCCACTACTGAGACAAGACCAGTCTGATTACATTACCCAATGCTTCATGGATTATGAGATTTGCCAGCCTGGCTGGTCATAACAGGTACTTTTTACGTTCTTGCATGATTCTAGGTATTGTTCCCTTTTATCCATTCAAGGGATTCTTTCCTCCCACACATGCACTGAACACTACAACTGAATACTTGAGGGGAGCCTCTGTATTTTTCTAGAATTGTTTTTATCTGCGTCTCTGTTATTCTGTTTCCTCAAATCCTAGCTCTGTCTCTTCAAAGCAGGGAGCCCACTAGGCTCTGCTTGGTTCCCCTCCCTGTACTACAGCCTGAAAACTCTCTTTAGGCAGCAAAGTGAGGCAATGATGGGGGTTACCCTGTTGGTTTTCGGCATTTCAGGCACCACTGTGCTCTAGTTCCTGATGTCCAATTTCTTGAATCTCGTTTCATATATTTTGTCTGAATTGATAGTTATTTCATATGGTAGGATAAATCCAGACCTGTTACTCTATCTTGGTCATGGTGTTTTTTAAAAAAAGCATTTAAAACAACGTACATACTTGAAATTATATTATTGAACTTGAAATGTAAAAATAATGATAAATTCAGAACTTAAAGTTTTTGTAATTAGAAGAAGAAAGTTTATTATGTCCCGGAATTTGTGATTTGTCTTTCAGATTTTCACCTAGATGAAAACACACACACACACACACACAAATACCACTGCCAAGAAAATTTTTCTGTTTAAAGGGAAAGGTAGGGCCTTTCTGTCCTACCCAGACAGGCTTTGCTCTGTGTTCTCATCAGAACTTAACAGGAAACTTTTACAATGTCCAGAGCCCTTAATGTCCTGCACATGAAGGAGAAGACTGTCCTCATATTCCTTGCAGCAAGAACCCACTTAGGTGGCAGCAACCTTGACTTCCAAATGGGGCAGTACATCCACAAAAGGAAAATTATGGCATCTGTATCATAAGCCTGGAGAGAAGTTGGGAGAAGCTCCCATTGGCAGCTCGTGCCATTGTTGTCATTGCAAACCCAGATGATGTCGGTGCCATACCCTCCAGGAACCTGGCCGATAAGCTGTGCTGAAGTTGCTGCCACCACTGGCATCACTCCTGTTGTGGGTGCTCCATTCCTGGAACCTTTTCTAACCCAGCCTAGGCAGCTTCCCGGGAGCCAAGACTTCCGGTGGTTACTGATCCCAGGGCTGCCCACTAGCCTCTCACAGAGGCTTCTTACATCAACCCGCCTACCATGGCTCCCTGCAACACAGACTCTCCTCTGCGCTGTGTGGACGTTGCCATCCCGTGAAGCAACAAGGGAGCCCGCTCAGAGGGTCTGATGTAGCGGATGCTGGCCTGTGAATTTCTGTGCATGCGCGGCACCATCTCCCGTGGACACCCATGGGAGGTGGCGCCTGATCTCTGCTTCCACAGAGATCCTAAAGAGATTGGAAAGGAAAAGCAGGCTGCAGCCAAAAAGGCTGTGACCAAGTTGGAATTTCAGGGTGAGTGGATGGCTCCAGCTCCCAAGTTCACTGCTGTTAATCCCGTGGTCGCAGACTGGTCTGAAGGCAAGCAGCAGCCCCTGCTGAAGACAGGGGTGCTCACCCCGCCAGAGGACTGGTCGGCAGCCCTACTGCTCAGGCCACTGAATAGGTGGGAACAACCACAGAGAGATCTCCAGCTTTTCTTCCATAAACTCTGCAAATGGAAACAGGTTGATGGAAAATAAACAGTTTCAAATAAATAAACAAATAAACAAATAAATGAATAGATGGAAAAGTAGAAAGAAAGAAAGGTGGTAGAGGATGGGCAGTGGTCATTAATCAGGGAAGGGGAGAGGGAATAAAGTAAGAGCTAGACGAAGTCTGTCTTAGTTATCTCTGGCCCGTGCAGTGGGAACCCGGCTGGGAACCAGGAGGCCATGGTTTAGCCTCTGTGATCTCGGGAAAGACCTGAACTATTTGAAATTTTGTCAAATATCAACTTCGGTTGTTACTGGGAAAACACTATTAAACAGTAGATGAAAAATTAGTCCTACGATGCCTGCCACATAGTAAAGAACACAATAAATATTAATTCCTTCTCTCTGCCTGGTCATTTATATGGTTCACAAATGAGCACTGTTTCAAGAGAAACCTTGTTTTTCAATGTAGGTTTTATTACTATTCAGGTATGATAAGGCCAACTGATCAGGAGACAATGGCCTTGGAGAAGACTGTCCCCAAGAGGAGGGACACACTCCACTGCACAGGGCTGCACAGAGAAGCACGAGCGTCAGCCAGGAGGTCAGGAGAATAGGAAGAAAACAGAGGCAAGGGCCTTTATTGCTGTTTCTTGTGAGAAGGAACAAGTGAGGCGGGGTAAGCAGGCTTAGAATTGCTAGTTTGAATAATTTCAGCAGGTTCTAGGGTAGAGGGGCTGTCTCTACCTGTTTGGTACCTGACCCTGGGGTGATTAGGGCAGGTGTTTAGTGGTCAAGGGTGTGAGAGCCAGATAGGGGAGGATGGGTATAGGCCCTGAATTGGTCAGTTTGTATATGAAAAGCATCACTTGTGAGTCTTTACTATCTCTAGGAATTAGCTGTCTCTGAGGGGGGCAGACTCTCCGGGGGCAGCAAAGCCCCCAGACGTCAAAGCATCAGAAATACAGAAAAAGGCATGTTAACACATCTGATCACAGAGGTGGAGTAATGGTTTGTCCCACTATGTCCAGACTTGGCCCTCCCCTTCCACAGCACCCAGACCGTCTGTGACTCCGGGAGAGAGCTGACCTGGCTGTGGGCCAGAAGCCAAGGCCTTCCTTTGTGCCTGTGTCTGCTCCACAGCCGGGAGTCTGGGCCCAGGCCAGCGGTGCCAGAGGCCGGTTCACCCTTAGGGAAAAATGCCACCTGGTGTTTGTCCAAGTAATTAGCTTAACGCGCGATGCTGGGTGTTATTCAAGTGTTTCTCATCAATAGGTAATGAATTACTGATGATGACTCCCCAGATTAAAAACAACAGAAAAGAAGAAACTTCCAAGCCCCAGAGGGTATTATTAACCAGTTCATCCCCGCCCACGACTGTCCCTGAGTGGGATCCCTTGCACTGCCCAGGCAAGTGGGTTCGCCCCGGGAACACTTAGGAGCCCCAAGGCCATGTGCACTGACTGGTGTCTTCCGCAGGCTCTCTGCCCCCTGGCTCCTCTCCTTTTCACTGATAACAAGGCTGCTGAAGTGCAGGGGTTGACTGAAGCCTTGGCAACATCCTGCTTCTGGAATCTGAGCTCTATCAGATGTTGCACAGCCTCCCAGGCCCTCCCCAGGTAATGAGAGCCTCTGGGCCTGCCCGCCCAGGTCTGCAGAGCAGGGCAGGCACCAGTGCCTGGCCCCACGGAGGGCAGGGTGGTTAGTACACTTGGTCCATGGGTCAGGGCTGCTCGTTTAGGGCCCTGTGAGCCCAGCAGCTTTATGCAGAGTGCACTTGCTTTCTTGTCCACAGCCCAGGGAAGCTATTTAATAGAAGGTCCCACTTTGTCCTCTGCTTTTTCAAGTTTCTACTTGGACATCCCACTCTCACCTCAAACTTATCAAAGATAACATTTCTTAGACACAGAGGAGACTGTGGACAGTACTATGTCTGGGACTCCTTAGAGGCCTTCAGATTCTGTAAGTCCAATCAAATTGTCTGCAAAAAAAAAAAAAAAAAGGAGAATGTATATTTTTGTGATTTCCATCCCAGTGGCAATCATATTCTCAAGGGGCCCCGGAGAAGCCATCAGATACACCTCTTTCTCTGGCCCGACTCCATCTCCTGTCAGTGCTTCTTGTTTCTACTCTATGGAGAATACTGAGATGCCCCTGACCCCCAGTGCTCACCTGTCTGCTCGCCTCTGTCTGCGCCTTTACAAGGCTGGTCCTTGCACCTGTCCCCCAAGGTACTCTTTTCTTCTTGTTTTGTTTTTGGGGGTGGGAGAGGTAATTAGGTTCAATTTTTTTTATTTATTTATTTGGTGGGGAGGTAATAGGTTTATTTATTTTAACAGAGATACTGGGAATTGAGCTCAGGACCTTGTGCATGCTAAGCACGCACTCTACCCCTGAGTTACACCCTCCCCTCCACCCCTCCCTTCTTAAATTTTGAAATTAAAATTTTTTTTTCTCCCTGGTATTTAAACAGGCTTAAGGGTTTCCTCACTGGAAACAAAACAACAATGTCATCTGTCTTCTCTGAGTGTCCCTGTCGTATCTCTCTGCCCGACATGGCCTGCGTGTCTCTACCCTCTCTTGCTTGCTCTTTTCTCTATTGCATTGTCAACCACATGTCGGCTCCGAAATTCATCGCCAGTAGCCTCCCTCCTCCTGAGTTCTAAACCCACAGTGCCAAGGAGCAGTATAGCTGATGGATTAAAGAGGGGACGTCTGTGATCAGCCAATCTGGGGTCAAAGCCTGCCCCCGCCACCACCCGTCAGCAGCTGTGTGATCGCCCGCAACATATTTAACCGTTCTGAGTTTCCTTCTCCGTAAAATGCAGATGATACAATACCCAAAACATGGGTTGTAGTGAGGGATGAATAAGATCTGTAAAATCTTTAGCACTGTGCTGGCATATGATAAATGCTCCATAAGCCTGACCTATTGTTGTTTGCACCTGTACCTCCCAAAGGTACTGACACTCACATGCCTAATACTGAACTTGCCTTTTCTCCTTGAACTTCTTCCTCCTGGTTCCCCATTTGTGATTGAAATTTACCTGCAAAGGCTGCAGGAACTCAGGCCCCTTCATCAGTTCGGACACCCTATGTCTCTCTGACTTCACTCTTTCCTCAAGAAGCCACTCTCCACACGGTAAAGTCAGATCATCTTATTCCTCTCAGTAAAAATCTTCAATGGCTCCCTATTGCCAACCAGATAAAACCCATACTTCTCAGCTCACCATACAAAGCCCTCTGAGCTCCCACCCTGCCCCTCTATTCCAGATTGTGCCAACCTGTCTCCCACCAATCCTAGCCCTGCTTCCTCCCCCGTGTTCTCCCCTAGCCAAACTGCCTGCCTGCAGGCCACTGGGAGCCCTGCCACTTTGATGCTTCCTTCCTGACACCAGCGGTGCCTCTTCCCTCCAGACCTGCAGTTCCATACCGCCCCCTGCGCACCCTCACCCCTGTTCTCTGCCAGGTCCTCAGTGCTATACACCGCCTTCAGGTACGGCTTCCCCGGACAGGCTCTGTGACACTTCTGTGCCTGTGCCCTGAATGCTTCCTCCCTCTTTATCTGTCAAATCCTCATCCTTCAAGTTCTGCTCCCATGGTCATGTTGAGGTGAGGCCACGCTGCTTCTGCAGGCTGCGCTGGCCCCTTTCTCTGTGCTGCTCTGGCCCCAGTCCCAGTGCTCTCCTCTTCCACTGGGAGGGTTTGTTGAGCAGTAGCCTCCCCCAGCAGCCGAGCTCCTCCAGGACAGTGAAGTGCCCCCCCCCATCTCCAGTCCTGCTTTGTTCTCTCCTGAGCACTTGTTAAATCATCGACTGGCTAGAATATAAACTCCATGAGGGCAGTTTTTGCCTATTTTGATGCATCCCCAGAGCCCGGACTAGTGACTGGCACATAGTAAGGGCTCAGTAAATATTTGTTGACTAAATTGTTGAATCAGAGATCAATTTTACATTATCTAGCTTTGTATCCCCCAAACATTGCTTGGCTTTCCTAGGTACTAAGCATGTGGTTTTGAATGGATGGATGGATGGACGAATGAATACTTTATCATGTTGTTAGCTTGTTTCAAAAAGTTTAAACACTAGTGTTGGATTCAAAGTTCTCTATCTTCTAATCCTATACACTCAATTTTGAATCCTGTGTCTCAGCACCAGCCCTTATCTTGAGCTTAGCTGCTCTGCTCACTGCCCTTAATTATATTCCAGACACTGTTCCCTGCACACCCCTGCCCAGACTCCAAGCAGAAAGACTATTTACCCATTTATTCAACTCATATATATTAAGCACTTGAGATAAGCCAGTTCCACTTCTTTTTGTCCTCTTTTCCTTCTTTTCTTTCCTTGTCCTCAAGACAAGTTGACCCTGACCATCCAGGCCCGTGTGACTCTCCCATTGGGTACTAATAACCCATATTTTATCACCTCCTCACTGGCATTATTAAACATAAACAGATATTACACATACGTAGATTTTACAGAAGATGGACTTTTAAAAATCAGCACTTCCCTCTCCCTTTTTTAAAAAAATTGAATTATAGTTGATTTATGATGTGTTAATTTCTGGTGTACAGCACAGTGATTCATACATATATATATATATATATATATATATACACACACACACACACATACATATATATAGATCCCTTTTCATTATAGGCCATTATAAGGTATTGAATATAGTTCTCTGTGCTATATGGTAGGACCTTGTTTACCTATTTTATACATAATAGTATCTGCAAAACTTGAACTTCCAATTTATCCCTTCTCACCCCCTTTCTCCCCTGGTAACCATAAGTTTGTTTTCTACGTCTGTGAGTCTGCCTGTGTTTTGTAAATAAGTTCATTTGTGTCCCCCTGTTTTCTTAGACTCCACATGTAAGTGATATCATGTATGGTTTAAAAAAACAGCACTTTTTAACATTTCAAACACTTTGGATGGAAATCTATTTTTTTTAAACATCTTCCCTGTCTTCTTAAATAGAGTACTATCTACAGAATGTCTATCTAGCCCTTATAACCCGGGATCATCAGAATTCTGTGATGTGGTAGTGTGCTAAGAGGAGTAACTGGTAAAGAAAAGGGCAGGAGTTTTGGAATTAAACAGTCTTCACAATGACCCCCCTTTGCAGTCCCCGGGGTCTCCTAAGGTCATCTCCTGCTCTCTTTTAATGTGTTTCTAATCTACAGTAGGCTTAGGAATCAGATGATGAAGTTTATTAGAAATGTTTTTAAACTAAGGGTAAATGATGTCTTTAGTGATGGCATGAGAGATTCTCCCATTTATAAAAGACTATCTGTTTTAAAGCATAAATTTTATGCAATCTATTTTATTGATTACAGACCATTCTCACTTAACTCCTGTCTTGAGGTATATTCAGAATTTTTGAGGCTAGATAAGTGACTTCCTAAAAAGTGTGCTGATAGTGCATTTAGTATTTTATATATTCTCTCTTGTTGTTAACTATCTTTATGTGCACATGTCATAACTGGTTAATCAGATTACTCCCTGATTAGATAATCAACTTCCCAAGGGTAAGTGGTATTTTATAGTCATTCAGTCATCTGCTAAGTATTTTTCAAAATAACTACTATGTGGAAAGATCTGTGATAGAAAAGAGAGAAATACATGGCATAGTGTGACAGAAAAGAGGTAAAGACATGGCATTTACACATCACTGAGAAGTGAGATACAATAACCAATACAAGGTGGAAGGTGAGCATAAAAATTCAGAGAACTCAGTGAGGGGAAGAGAATGTTTTCTGGTTGGGAGAACTGGGGAAGGCTTTGCCTAAGAGATGCCATTTGGTTTGGATCTCGGAAGACAGGAAGAATTTTAGTGGATAGCATTCTAGGGTTTGGAGAAACTGTGAGAATGAGTAGGAAGGGATACCTGCATGAATTTGTGTAATGTCGTCACACTGTAGTCCTGAGAGCCCCCAGTACATAGTACCCACCTTCCCCAGCTTAGTTGGGAACAAAGGGATACGTAAAACCAAGGAGTAGTAAATGGAACCCCTCATATTACCTTCAGTACTGATTAAGGCTAAGCTGGAGAACTCGAGTCTAGGCAAGAGCTGAATAGGCTGCTAACCCAACCCTAGAATAAGGCTGACTCACTTTGTGACAGACAATGGGAGCCAGGTTATATAGACCATCATTCAGTTCCTGAGAAGTTTTCCAACTCTTATCTTTTAAACCTGAATACCTGAGATTGTCAGATAAAAACAAAAAATAGATGGCATTTAAAGGTGAACTTATTATCTTCAAACAGAGTTCATTTTGCACTAACCCTCTTACCAACAAAAGCACCACATGGTAAGGTAGCTAGACAGAATAAGCTAAAGTGAATTAAAATCTTTTTTTCATGAAAATCCATTGAGAATCTGTAGATCACATATGGGTTTATTTGAGAGTATCATAACTAGAATTAGAATTCCCTGGCTTGTGGTAACTTTGAAGGGTCTAAACTTCAAAGACGACAGAGATTTGCTTTTCTAAAGCTCTGTATTTCTGCACTTGAGCATTGATTCGGGTGGACTGACAATTTACCTCAGGAAGCTGGCTGCCTTCAGGAAACAGGTGAGAGGTTGGTGAGGGGTTGCCAAGAGTGAACAGTGAAGCCTGGCGGCCGGATGGGGTTGTGTGAAGATCACGAACGTTGACATATAATGTCCTCTGAAGAAGTATAAATATATAAGGGAGAGAGAATGGGGACTAGGGAGGATGGGGAAGAGGTGGTGAGGGGAGAGTGAGGGCTGTAGGGTTGAAATTCCTGGACTAAGGCTAGTTCAACGTGGGTGCGCCCCCCCCTCTCCAGCTGCCCAGAGTACCTCATTATACACCACCTCCACTGGACAGCCCTGCCATGTAAGCTGCCAGATTCCAGACTCTGCACATGGATCCCTAACCCTATCCACCCACATGAGACAACTAAGTAAGAAGAGTGCAGATATTCATACAAATACTCGGCAACTGTTCAGTGTGATTGGGCACCAGCCACTTTCCGGAATCCTCACCACAATCCTGCAAGGCTGGCTTTATCATCCTCTCTGCTGTTTAGACAGGGAAACAGATTTAGCCGGAAGCAGACCTGGTTGAATCAGGTTTGGGACCTAGGGCCGCCAGCCTTGGGAGGTGTGCTCTTCTAGCAGTTTCTAGTAGACTGGGGTTAGGAAGTGGTGTCCCCTCTGTTAGGGGAAGAGGGGAAAGGGTTGGCTGCGGGGGATTATAGGGGGCCTGGGTGTGTCTGGTTACTTGTGGGGTCATTTCCTGGACTGCGTGTGAGTTTAAGTGTGAGTGTGTATGTGGGTTGAGGTGTGCGTATATATGGATATTAGTAGGTTAATTTTTGGACTATGTGTATTTGAGTGTGTATGGGTGTGTGGTGGGAGGTTAGTCCCTTGGCCATTCAAATATATGTGTGTTGGGGCTCCAGTGAGAGCAAACGGACTTGAGTTTTGTGGATGCTAGTGTGTGTGCATGAGTATGTGAGTTTGAGGGTGCAAGTATGTTCGGGTGCTGGGTGGGGGTTAATCCTTGACAATGTGTGAATGAGTGTGTGTTGGAGGGCTGTCACCTCCTGGGGTCTGTGTGGGTAGCAGTGTGTCTGCGCGCGGGCGTGAGTGCGTGTGCATGTGCGTGTGCGTGTGCTTGTGAGTGTGTCCGGGGCCAGACGTGCCTGGGGGCTAGGAAGAGGCCTGTCGGGCCCCGCCCTTCGCTGCAGGTGGGCCGGGCCCGCGGCGGGGCCGGCCGCGCTCGCAGCTCTTGGCTCGCGGCCGCGCCGGGCTCGTTGGGCTGGGCTCGGGCTGCGGGGCGGCGCCGGGACAGGAAGCGGAAAGCAGCAGTGCAGCGGCGGCGGCGGCGGCGGCGGGGCTCTGCTTCTTTCGGAGCCCAGCGCAGGCCGCAGAGCCGGGGCCGCTGCGAGCCGAGACCGCGGGCCGCGGAGCCCGCACGGCCGGCGCGGAGGTGAGTCCCGTCTGAGGCCCCACGCGGCGGGGCGGCGGGCGCGGGGTGCGGACCTCCCGCGGGAGACGCCCCCACCCGAACACCGCACCCTGCGAGCCCCCTGCGCCCTCCTCTCGCAGCCCCTGCTCGGACTCAGACTCCGGTTCACCGCCCTCCTTCCGCTTCTGGCTCGGGGCTCCCTCCCCTCCCACGGACCGCACCCCGAGTCGTGCTTCCCGGGACTCCACTCCTTTCCCATCCCCGCGAGGTGCTCCCCTCCCGCCCCGGCGCCACGCTCCCCGCGCGCCCCACTTCCTCGGTCCGCGCATTCCCTCCCCACGCCTCGGACGCCCCCTTATCCCCTGGCTGCACTTTGGGGTGCGCGTCCCGGCCGGCAGGGAGTGGCCGACCGTTCCTGCGGACACCCGGACCGCGGTACCGGCCGTACGGGGCGGGGGCCGGGCCGCCCTGCGCTTCCCGGGAGCCGGCCGCGCTCCGGGGTTCCCACCCCGCCGCGGGGCTCGCCCTGGGAACTGCCTGCGCCCGGGGGCCCGGCCGGCCCTGGGCCAGAAACCCGCACAGAGCTGGCCTGTGTTCCCACCCCGCTTACAGAACAAGCCGGCCCTGGAGGCCGGGGGGGCGAGTCCGGTTGCGCATCGGAGAGCGCAACAGGCAGGTAGGAGTTTACTTTCAAAAACGCCGGGGTGGAGCAGGAGGCGTCCGGCAAGTCTCTGCCCGAGGTGTCCGGTTGGAGGCAATCTCACCGCACCGGGGCAGCCTTCGCCACCGGCAGGACCTCATTTCCAACTGCAATCTTTCAACTGCCCCAAGCTAACGCAGCCCAGAGAAGTGTGAAGCTTTATAAAAATTTAAACGCGTCGTTGGCGTGGCGGAGGCAGGAGTGGGGCGGAGCCGCGGCCTGGCGGCCAGGAGATGAGCTGGTAAGACTTGCAGCCCAGAAATCTGTGCTCATTTTCCACTCTTCGAACCAGGTATAATGCGCACCCGGCCAAGGTGGTGTGAGCTCATTTAGCTGCTCGTTAAGAGATGTTGGAGCGCTTTGTTGTGATGGTTGTGTGTCTGGCACGTGCATTTTGTTAAAACCCCTTTGGGGGGCTTTGGTTGGAAATGCAGGTATTTTTAGCCACATACTCCAAATGCTAGCAAGCTGTAAAGAATCCAGCATTTTCACTAGTGTGTTCAGAAGTTTTGCAGGGTTGCTGGAAAATATAACCTGTGTCACCAATCAACAGTACTAATGAGCATTCTTCCAGTGGGTGGATAGTTTGATTACACGGCTCCTAGGCTATTCAAGTGAGATGGCAGAAACTGTCTGAATCCGGGGAGATGTAATTAGTCATTTTATGTAATCACTAATTAGAGTTTTTAGAGTTGAATTAAATCAATGTGATATCGTTGGGGCTTTGATTTGTGGGAGGAAACTGTTTATTCTACAGTTCAAAGAAATAACACTCTTCACCTATCCACAAGCATTTAGCACTCCCAGACTTTGGTGTCTCTCAGTACAATCAGTGAAACAGCTCGTTTGAAATTTTCACTGTTGCAGTGTTGGCGGTGGGACTCGGTTGCAACTTAATTTGTAAGTAAAATGGGAGAATGTTGAGAATGGCGTGTTTGTAAGGATGGCTTGTCAGGCAGTACATTTTTATTGTCTCGTGTGTTTGATCAAAAGGATGAAACCTGAAAGGAAAGTTTCCTTATCAAGCAGCAATGACATATCACCCTGGTCTATTGGATAATTAACAGGTATAGAGTAAGGAAGGCATTCTCACCTCTATCTCCCTAATACACACAAATTTAGGGCCTATCTGTTATCCCAGCCTCTGCTGCATTGGGTTACATGGGCAGTTGACACTGCATTTTCAGAGGCAGTTTCCACTGGGCTGTGGGCTTCTTAGGACCTCGAATGATTTCAGATTCATTTTGTTTCTTGTGGACTCCCCACAATGCTTGGGACACCAAACCTGTGAGAAGGAGTGGGAATTGCAGAATTCGTTGTGGGTGATGTGTGGTTTGGGACAATTTATGATTGTTGTCTACCCTCCTCTCTAAGTAAGCAATTCTGGTAATTGCTACATTGCTATGTATTTTCCATAGTTAAGAGCACAGGTTCTGGAATTAGACTCCCAGAGCTCAAGGCCTGGCCCCAGCACTTCCCAGGTGTGTGTGTCCTTGGTTTTCTTAACCGTGACACGAAATTAACATTTTAGCTTTGCTACCAGGCTTGTGCTGAGGATTATGTGAGAGATTACATGCAAATGACTTACAACATTTCCTAACACATAAGAAGCACTTCATGAACTGTGAGCCATTAGGTGATCATGGCCCTTCTCTGTCTGTAAAGTGAACCAGCTGTGGTTAGGGGTCCAGCTGTGTATGGGCATATGATTTGGGCATCGTGCTATGCCGTTTTCCAGAAGGTGGACGTGACAGGATGAGGTGGACGTGGGGCTGGACCATGTTTCTAGTAGTGGCTTTGGTCTGGCCCGAAGCCTGATGAGAAGGTGCATGCGTGCTTTGCCGCGTTCTGTCTCGGTCAGAGTCCTTCTGAATCCCACTTACTGGACAGCAGTCACTGGATCTGGCACCATGGGGACTTACTAAGAAGGTAGTACTTGTGAAATCTATTTTAAAAATCTGGCAGACGACAATGGGGTCACTTGAAAACAAATATACGTTATAAGCCCAGACACATGAACCGTTCAGTTTTTCAGAAATCTCTACCCAGCTGCTGGGGGTGTTTCAGAGGTAATTAATGACTGGCGCTAAGAGCAGTTACTCTGGGAAGGTGAGTGGAAATCATTGGCAAGACAGTTAAAATGAGGTTGGCATTTTCTTTCCTTGTGAATAGTGGCCCGGAACCGCTCATTTTATAAGAGCCTCGTTGTAATGAAAGAATCACTGGGTTTGTTGCAAATGCCACAATCTCTCTGATCCTTACATCAGTGGCCTGGATGATGTGTTATGGTTTGTAGACCACAAGTTCAGCAAAATACTTCTTCCCATCCTCCCTCACAACCCTGAGGTCTTCCAAAATAAGCTCAATAAGACACACAGTCTTCTCTGATACTCACTGTCAGCCTGGGAACAGTGAAAGAAGTGCCTGCGAGGAACGGAATGGAAATGAACAAATTAGTTAGCTAGAGCTAAGGGTAGTCACTGAAGGTAGACTCAAGCGGACCAAAAAATGTACGTAAGTTTAATGAAAATGATACATAAGTCACATGCCCTATGAAGCTATTCTTTTTAACTGAAGGAATTTGACTTTACTGAGTAAGAACAATGCCTGCCGGGTGTGAGTGCTTACCACGTGCTAGGCCCTAGTCTGAATGATTGAGAATGATCTCATTTAACCAACCGTGAGCCTGTAAGGTGAGTAAAACACAATTCTGTTGTTACAGTTAGGGAAACAGGCGCAGAAAGGTTAAGTAATTTGATTTGAGGTTACACAACTGGTAAGCGGCAGAGCCATGATTTGAACAGTGACAATCTTGACTTCGGAACCTGTGCTCATCGCTTCTCCTCTGTAGAAGAAAAGTTGACTCTGAGCAAAATTATCTAAATTGTCGTCTTTCCCTTGAGTGCCATTTATTAAAAATGGGTACCTTGAGAAAAATGTTAGCTTCAAAACAATAAAAAATAACGCATGGAGTAAACCCTTTAAAATTGTATGTATCGATGAAAATCAAATATTCCAAGTGATGTACACAGTACGTGTAAACACAATTGCACCGGAAGCTTCTTTCCCTTGGAAAAACATCCACTGCACAAGGAGTGGAATGGCTCTTTAAATTTAGTGTGTGTCTCTGTACCCCTTGCAGGGTAACTTTCTACCATCCAAACCAGAGCTCCCTTAGTTACTTAATAGCTCTAGGCAAAGCCATTGATGTTTTTGTAATTTCCTCTCTCAAGAAGATTAGCTTATATTTACCACTGTCATTACCATAACGTATTATTTCTCTCATATGATTTTCTGAACACTGTTTTCCTTTTAAGTGGCAGTCAGGTATATTTTATGTGAGTGGACATGACTTTAGGGGAAGATTCTCTTCAAGTCCACTGCTCCCCACTTTGCTTCTAATAAAGTGCAGTGAAGGAGAGAGTCTGTGACACTTTTGCCAGGGAATTTCAGGTTTAAGATACCATCCCTCAGTCAGAAGCGCCCCGTGCACCTGTCTCTGCACTGGCCTCCCGGCCTTCATGGGATGTGATTTGATGAACTCCAGCCCTCTTCTGGTGTTCACCTCCAGCTCACACCCAAGCCATGCCTGCAGTTCAGGAGAGACGGGTGACAGGAGGCCAGGGGGAGGCAGCTGGCCACGGTGTTCTCGGGCAGGGGCTGAAAGAGAGGACTGCCGATTTTTACCTAATGTGTCTGGAACATAACCTTTGCCGCTGAGTGAGACTCGGGGGAGCAGCAGGGCACTTCCACTCTTGGTGGTTCGGACATCACTGCTGAATCTAATCTCGGCATCTTTTCCTTCTCCTGCAAGACTGAGGGTTTCAAAGAGACGATCTCTAAGGATTCTTCCGCAGTGAGTCTGTGGTCCCCACGTCCTGAGGTCTGCCACCAAAACCCTCCCTCCGTTCAGCATACATTCACTGAGTGCCTGCTACGCTCTAGGAGCTAGAGAGACAGTAAGGAAAGTGGCCCCTGCCCTGGTGGAGCTTCCTGTCTATGCAGGAGCCAGTCGATAAGTAATCACACAGATCACTGTGGAATTGGGAATGGGGGTCCCAAGTGGTACAGGGTGCTGGGAGAGGGCCAGGTGAGGCCGGAGGGTCAGGAAGGGCCTCTGACAAGAAGCAGTATTGCTTAAGTTGAGAAGGATGAGTAGGAACTGGGCAAAACAAGGCATGTGAAGAGCGAGTAGAGGGGATACACTGAGGCTGCAGAGAGCCTCCGAGGACCTGGGGCTAGAGAAAGAGAGAGGAGCTGGAGAGGTGGGCAGGGTCCCCCAGGCAGAGCACATGAAGGATTTTGTATCTTATTTGAAGTGCAGCAGAACTCCACAGAGGGATTTTAAGCAGGAACATGACATCCACGCTGTGATTTGACAGATCACAGTGGCCGCTGCCAGGCACAGTCTGGGTCATGTCAGGGGTCAGTGTGATAGAGGGACAGTTCCAGATTCCAGGCTCCACATTTACACCTTTGCATGACTGTCCCATTCAGACCAGTGCCGCAGCCTGTCAGTTTATTACCCAAGGAACCTGACTCCTTTTCATTACTTTATGATCTTCCTGATAAGGCATCCCTCTGACCTTATCTGCGTTCTGCTAATTTCTTGTGCATACAAGGGAACTGGCTTGTCAATATATTACTGCGGCGATAAGCTTCAGGATGTGTTTTTCTGTTAACTATGTCAAAGCTCTTTCATTGGCGTCTGAAATGAGTTCTCTCTGGATTTTGTCAGTTTGCCTCCTGTGGCTGCTTCTTAATCCTCTCTCAGATCTCGGACAAGAATCGATAGCTCTGGTGGAAATAGCATGACTCAGAAGGGGCCTGAGGTCTGTGGAGACTGGACTCCATGAGGACACCTGCAGGCTTTGTAACAGTTTAGCCCTGTGTCCACAGAGCCTGGAGAAAGCGGGTGGCTGAGCACCGGGAGCATGAGGGGGGGATCCCAGCTGACAGAGGGCACTTCGTGGCAGCAGGATGTGTGGGGCGAAGGGGAGAGCGAGTTGTGGAAATGGCCCACGGTTAGATGGATAGGGCCGGTAGGATGATTGTATAGGTCGGGACCCTGGAGGGCAGAGCACGGGGTTAGGGGGGAGGGTTGATGACAATCCCACGTGGGGCAGGAGGCATCTGAGTAGGAAATGTGCACTGGGGGGTTATTCTTTCAGTAGGTATTTGTTGGGTACTTCTCCTGTTCAGTGTGTCCTGGGGGCAGGTAAACAATAGCTCCTGTCTCCAGGGTGCTTATCCTGGAGCAAATCCATGAATGGAGAATGATGGGTAAGTTTTAAACCTTAAGGGATAACTTGACGGGGGAGCAGGGAAGGACGGTTGGAGAAGTAGTCGCATAAACGGCGTCCAGTCAGAGGATGGTGGGCAGCAGAGGGCTCGCTCTGCGAGGGCAGCTTGTGCTGTGAGTCACTGTCCTTGCCGTGTCCCCAGCACTGCCTAGCAGGTCTCTCCTAGCTGCTCACTAAACAGGGAGGCAGATGGATGAACACATTGGATGAGAAGGTCTGGGGAAGGAAGACAAGGATGAGAGCCTTGGATTTGGCTCATAGCAGTCTCAGGCCGACTCAGAGGTGTTTGAGTGGAGTGTCAGGGATGGAGGATGGGGGTGACAAGAGAGAGGAATGGCAGCATGGACAGACTGCCTGTTTGATAAGTAGAGGCAGGAATTGTGTGAGAGAAACCAGACCAGGGCATTGGGTTGAGGGGCAGTAAAGCTGTTCCCAGAGAGCACTTGGACATGCCTGGAGTTGCCTTAATGGACAGCCAGAGGTTTTAATGAGGATGAAGGCTGACGTCCTCTTGCAGAAGGGGAAGGGGAATGAAACTTGAGTTACCATGTACCAGAGGCTTTATCCTGGGAGTCTCCTTTAATGCTCACAACAACCCCAGGAAGAGATCATATTCAGTGGCCTCATTTTACAGGGGGAGAGGTCAGCTCAGAGGGGTAAGCGCCTGCCCCGGGGTGTCATGGCCAGGATGTATAAATGGGATCAGCCCAGGTCTGCGGGGCCTGGGCCACTTGACCCCGAGAAACCCCAGCAGCATTTAGCCAGAATTAGCTGAAAGCTGGGATGGAAAGGGAATTAACAATTATGGATTGGAGGGCAGGAAAAAGGGTAGGCGTTGCGGATAGTCGATTCTGGATGTAGAAGAGGGCAGTCAGGTGTCTGGACCAAGCAGCTGGGTGTTAGAACCTGCAGGTCAGCAGAGAGCTGGGTGAAGGGCCTTCGGGGAAAGAGGCTCGTTCCTGGCAGGCCTGGAGTTCCTGGCTCACCTCCTGATGTGGCGTCTGCCAGGTATGAAGGCAATGAATGAGCAAGCAGCATAGCTCAGAGCAGGAAGGAAGTGAGGTCTTAGGTGCTGAGAGCTCATTGAAATGGTAGTGAAAATTCTGGGCAGCAGAGTAGGGAGAAAAAAGGGTGAGCCGGCTCTTGAAATCTTCTAGAAAAGTGGGGATACATCCAAGAGCAAAATGAATGTATTTTTTAAATGCCCATGGTGTTTTTTTTCACATTGTATCATTACAGCCCACAACATAGGCTGCCTTTTTTCCGTTTTATGGATGAGGAGACCTGAGTCTCCAAGGGGAAACTGCCATGCCTGGGGACACAGCTAGTTAGAAAGCCGTGGACTGGACTGGGGTGCGAACCCAGGGCTGTCTGGCTCCGGGGAGCCTCAGGTGGGAAGGTGAGCCCTGGCCCCAACTCTGCCCTGCTCCTTTCCTAGCCTGTCACTGAGAGGGACTGGGTTGGGGACCAGGGACCGGAGTCCTCATAACCACAATTGCTCCTTATCCAGCGCACCAGAGATGGTGCTGGGAGTGGTCCTGGCTGTAGCTTGTTAGTTCCATGCAGCAGCCTTGTTATTCACGTTTTACAGATGCCAGTTCAGAGAGGTGTACTAATTCGACTGAGGTCATATAACTAGTAAGTGAGTAAAGCCTGGAATTGGAACCCAGCTCCCTACACCGTATCAGCTTCTGTCTTCAGATCAACCCTATGAGGTCCATGGCTGGCTGACATGTCCCCGTTTGACAGTTGAGGAATCTGAGGCTCAAGAAGACACATGGCTCATCCCAGGTTGTACTGGACAGTGGGGTGCACTGGCTAGACCCCACGCTTCCGCACTGCTTGCCTTGGGCTTGTGCAGGAGAGCAGAGATGCAGTGACAAGTCAGGACACAAGGACGAGGGAGGCTCGCCCTGGGCGACCAACCTAGTGAGTGAATGGCAAGGGCAGGTGCAGCCCAGGTGGTGCTGAGGCTTGGGCTGTGTTGGCCAGTGGTGGTTCTCCGGTGACTCCCTGGCAGCTCATTGCCGAGGATTCTTGGCCTCCTCCCGGTAGGGGTAAAGGGCTGGTGCTCACAGCTTCTTTGTTTGTTCTTCACACTTACCTGTCTAGCTCTGTTTGTATTTCAGCTTCTGGGGCCCCTGGAAGGAGGAGCCCCATGGGGTGGAGACCAGCTCTGGGGCGAGGGGTGCAGGGAGAGACAGAGCTCCTTTTTCTAAAAGGAAAGACTCAGCATGTGGGGCTCAGGAATGTACTTGGGAATGTTTCCAATTTATTTTTATTGCATAGAGATATCTAATGAAAACGTGGGAAAAGACCCAGGCGCCTGTAACTAACAAGTCACCTGCTTCCATTTTCTGATGTTTCCTCCTAATCCTTGCATAAGCGATTTTATGATTGTAACTATAATGTTGATTTCAGCATCTATCTACAGTCCTGTAGCCTGCTTTTTAAATTTACCATTCTATCATACAAATTTCTGTTCTTCGTAATTATCATTTTACAACAGCTATGTGATGTTTCTTTCAGTGGATGAGTCGTGTTTTCCTTACCTATTTCTTCTGTTTTGGGAGCACTGAGATTATTTCTGGCTTTCCGCTATTAAAGACGAGTGGTAAGAATAGTTTTCCTTTAAAAAAAAAAAAAGAAATTAGTTCCCTAAGATAAATTCTCAGGAGTTTGGATTCCTGGATTAAAGAGACCGAGAACTTTTTTTTTCCCATTGGCTTTTGGAAACTGTGAGCAAATCCCTTAAAAGCAGTTTCCCCGGGTATTGTTTTGTAATAGGCACACTGGCAGTGGGGGCTGGGACGCCACGCGGGCCAGGCTGTGTCTTGTCCGGGAAATGGCCACTGGCCAGGTCTCTCCCACCTCCGGTTTCCGGCTGCTGCGGTGGGGTTTGGCCTGCCCGGCACCCACCTGTCCCCCTCCCAGACACCCGGGCAAGCACTTGCTGTGTGAGCTGAGCATTTAGTGGTGCCCGGAAGCCTCACCCTTGCTCACTTGTTCCACAACAGAGACCCCTAAAGAGGAGTTTGCTGCTGTCATTTACCTTTGAACCCATTGATGTTGGCTTTGAAGGTTGATCTCTCTCTCTCTTTTTTCCCCCTTTTCCCAGAATCTGTTCCTGTTGAAGAGCGTCTCCTGGATTCCCAGGCCCTTTGGGGCTTTAGGAGACCAGTAGGTGAAGTTTTCTACCTCTAAGGAGAAGCAGTACAGACTCCCACATAAAGAGCAAGTTCTCCTCTGCTATGGATACCGAGTCCACGTATTCTGGATATTCTTACTACTCAAGTCATTCGAAAAAATCTCACAGACAAGGGTATGTAAGCGATTGCTTGTTCCCCTTTCCCTCTGGGGGAAACTTGCAGGCGGGTCAGGCCTCCTCGACTTACTTTCAGACAGTCCCACGGCCGGGCTGCGGACGCTGGCGCTTCAGTCCGGCCGTGCGGGAGATGCTGAGCTTTAGGAGCATTTAACATGCGTTGGGAGGAACTACCCCGCCAGTTTACATTTTATAGGCCCCATTACAGTGGATGACCTTAATTTCTCACAATTGATTTTAAATTAAAGTTTCTCCCTTCGGTGGAAATGTTTTTCGTTCCTAAGTACTTCTGCTAGATGACAGTCCTCCAAGAGCTTTACTGAGAATATAAATGGAAGTTGGAAAAAAAAATAAGTGTTAATTTGTTGCTTTTCACCCAAAGCTGCTGACTCATTGTCCATTATGTGTTTGCCCGTGAGGCAAATACACTGAAGTGGCAGGATTGGCCTGGTGCCTTATTTCTGACTAGTCTTCCCAGTGAACAGACCTGGGTTTTGAAAGCTCTGGCCTGGGTGATGGGGGCCAGATTTCCCCTCCTCTGTGCAAAGTGAACTGGTCTGCACTGGTGCTCCTAGGTAGGGCCTGCTGTATCACAGAGCTGCAGAATGGTGAGGAGAGAGACGAGGGAGCAAATGAATGGAGAGGTGGTCCTGTGCTGGTGAATGATGCGGCTGATACATTTGTGGTGCCGCCTCTTACTTAGACCCCTCACCTGTAAAATGGGTTTAGCAACACCCTCTACACAGGGCTGTTGAGGGGATTAAATGAGAGTATGCATGTGAAGCCTTTAACACAGCATGTAGTAGGTCACTAACTAGTGGCTGTATTAATGCTATTGTTAATGGCCTTGGCATTTCAGCACCACATTCAAAGGCCCCAGCTGACCACAACCCAAAGGCTCACCTATGGTCACAGCTCTGCAGAGGCTGGGAATACGGTGATTGCCGTGGTGTTTCCCTGACCGAGCAGTTCCCTGTACAAGCAGCTGAATGCAGGGCAGGATTTAATTTTGTAAAACAGCAGTACAATCTATATGACTAATTGATTTGTTTATTTGCGAGCCTGTGTGGATGTCCACGCACAGAAAGCGGTCCAGAAGGACAGTGTCCGAGCTGCCGGGAGTGGTCATCGACAGGGAAGGGGCTCCACACAGCATGGTGACTGATGGGAACTTTCACATATGCTGCAGCTTTCTCCACTTGTTCATTCTTTTACAAGTGTATATTTTGTAATCAACAATATGAGTGGAATAGAGTGTAAAATAAAGATTTTTTTTCAAAGATTATTTAATGATATGACAAAATATCTATGTGGCCATGTTACCAACAAAAAGATTCGAAACTTTGTAAATTATAAGTTAGATATTCTTATGCTATAAATGAATAGTAACCATACTGACCATGCCTGTCTCCAAGTATGGAATTATTGGAATTAGAGGTGTGGTGTTTTTTAAACTTTCACTGTTTTCTAAATTTCATGTATTGCTCTTATAATCATAACAATTTGGGGAAGAGAGGTGAATGAGCTTGTGCTGGAGCCCAGGCAAGGCTTTCTAGGCAGCGTGGGAAACGGGCGGAGTGCTGCTGAGCGAGGCGTCAGGTAACATGCCAGCCCCGATCCTGAGAAAGTCAGGAACCCTCTGGTGAGAAAAATTTAATCACAAATTTCAATCACTGGGTAAACATATCAGATTCGTTCTAAAATACCAGAAACAGCTGTTTTAAAATGTCCAGTCTTTGAATGTAACTGGAAAAAAGGAGCTCCCTTGTCAGCGCGCCAAGCTTCCCCGTCCCGCAGTGCAGGGGATGGAGTGGGAACTTGGGTTCTCGGGGAGATTGGAGACCCGTGGAGGACAGCTTGCCACGGTCTGAGGAGGGGCCATCTCTGGTCTCCTTCATCTGCACTCGCAGCCCCACTGTCATTGCTGTCCTCTGCTGTTTCCTCAGGCCCCTGGGGGCCCCCAGAAATTGACACCACAGTGCTCCTGTGGAAACGTTAAGAGACTCTTAACTTTCAACTGAAACAGCATGCAGAGCTCTGAGTGCCTTCTTGGACCCCTGGGGAAAGTACTTGGCATTGATAATACAAGCCGAGACTTTAAATATTTAACCAAGAGTGTTAGGGAATGCCTCCTCAGGAGAGCACTGGCCGTGAGATGACCATTTGGGATTTATGGGTGCATCTTTAGAAGAACAGCAGCCACGGAGGTGGCTTCCCTGATGGGCGGCCCCACGGGGCATGGTGACTGGGGCGGAGGTCGTGAGCCGTGGATAGTAGGTGTCGGGGCATAAAGAGTGTTGGGCTGTAATAGTAGCCTTGCACGGTCGTGCCCTCGGCCCAGAAGAGGGTATTGTGTCACCAGGAATGTCCCTGTGAACGCTGCTCTGCTCAGGGATTTGTTGGCAGTTTGAGTGGAAGAGTAAGCGAGGACGGGGAGCTGGCTCTTTGGTAATTTTAGGAGAACTTTCGGAGAGGAATAATGAAGGGCGGCCAACTTGACATGTCTGATGACACTGAGCTCATCTTTGGAGGGCTGGCTGGGTTCCAAGCAGATGACAAGTGACTCTTTTCTAACAAAGAAGTTAGTGGTCTGGTTTTGTGATACCTGCCATCTCCAGAGGGGATCCAGTTAGCTTGCTGGGAGGATGGGGCCGAATCCAGCTGACCTCCCCTAACCTTTGAGTCTGGAGCATCAGTTCCCTGAGTTAAATTTAAGGCCACTGCCAGGACTGTTGACGACCAGTTTGAGAGTGCCTGTCAGGACCCTCTGTCATTGTCCCCCGTCCTCACAGCAGCTCCAGGATGGTGGGAGGTGGGACCCCAGTTGAGCCAGGTGGTAAAACAGACACAGAGAGACAGGGTTGTTTGCCCGACGTTTCGAGGTTAGTAGGTGCCCCCAGGTTTCAGGCCCCATTTGCTGCTGCTGTGGAACCCGTGCTTTCCCCCTGGGTGGTGCTGGGTAGAGAGCAGTGGGAGGAGCTGGTAGGGAAAAAAAAGGAATGGAGGGTGGACCATGTGACTAACGTGCTAAAATGCATTGTCCGAAAGAGGCTGCCTGAGTGCTAGGGGAATTGGTGCTTTTGTTCCAAGGCCGCTGCAGGGTCACTTTGCGCTGTGCCCAGCGGCCCCCCTACCCGAGTCAGGGCCGGAGGAAGCAGCCAGCCAGTCCCCAGCAGTCGGGGGAGAGAAAGGACAGGTAGTGGGTGGTGGTGGAGAAGGAAAGGGAGGAGTAACCGGCGGGGCCGGCTTTCCCCAAATAGAAATAGACAAACAACAGAAATAGAGCTAAATAATCTTCCCAGGAAATGCCGGTCTGGGAGTTGATGGGGATTCTGGCTGGAGTGAGAGGGGGTTTACAGCAGCCCCCCAGGGCTCAACTCTAGAATCATCTAAATACATTTGCTTACACACTCACACACATGCAGGTAGAGACACATGCCTGGACCTTCAACGTGTTATTGCTTGCTCTCCCCCCACCCCACACGCACACACACGCAGACTTATCTTTACTCATACGGGCAGATGACACCTGGAGACAGGCTCAGAGAAGAAGACACAAGGATTTCTGTGACTGCCACACCGGTCCAGCAAAGGAGCACAGGTGATCCGGACCACTCAGGTGGAGTTGGAAAAACACCAAGCATGCGCATGTGCTTGAAAAACCCTTTCGGTGGTTTGGTAGCCAACTCCAGTTTCCTGTTTCTCCTGCACATGGTGAACTGATGGTCTTCACCACTGGGGAGCCCTCTCCCAGAGGGTTCGGCTCTGGGCACGTCCTTGGCATCATAGCAGTTGGAGCTCTGGGGATGAACATTTGGGTACCGGTGCCGTGAAGCAGCCATACAGGCTCACAGCTCTGCATGCCGGAAAGCACTGGACAGCAGCATTTTTGTTGGACTTCTCTGTGTAGTCCTGGCTCAGACACCTTCCCGGAGCAGTAATTCAGGACGAGTGATTTTTATAAAAGCTGTAAGACAGGTCTTGCTTCCTTTTCAAGGACCAGAGTGACGTGTGGCCCATGTTGAGTTGATGGAGTGAGCTTTCCATCTTCCCATCACTTGACTGTCTGGAAGGCTCTTGGCTCTGGGCCTGGTGCACACTGTCCTGAGTCCTGCTCCTAGTCTCAACGACTTACTGCTGTTTTAGTAAAGAAGCTACATTGTACTTTGCAACTGTACATTATATAGCTGGGCATTGCACTCACCACTCCCATCACTGAGCCACTGCTGTGAACAGGGCATTTCACAAATAGGTCAGTTTCCAAGCGGTGACTCCAGCCACCTCCTCCCCCGGGAGCATTTGGGCAGGAGAGCCTTGGCTAAAGTTTCCTGGGCCGCCTGCTTCCTAACCCCCTGGGGTGCTGGTGAAAAGGGCAGACTCCTGTTGTCTCTCCCTTCCAGACTGTTTTTCTCGGGGTGGGGCCAGTGAATCTGTACTTAATCTGCACCCCAGGTGACTTGTCTGCACATTCAGGTTTGAGAAGCATTGGTTTAGGGTGTTGGGCTTGGAGGATGAGAAACCTTCCTGGGGTTATTGGGTAATAGGCTTTTACCTGGTTTACCTCTGAGGTTACCAGCGAAATTATAGAGATCTCTTCTCCTTTGGGGGCTGTTGGCCCTTTAACAGCCAGGCTAGGCCAGTCGGGGTCAGTTCAGTGATGGCTGGCCCCTGACAGGCTGTCTCCAGCCCTGGGTGGTTCCCTACCTGCTTTCGGCCCTGGTAGCTCCAGGAATTGGCACCCAGTGAAAGAATTTCCATTTCCAGTGGAATTTATGTTGTCACAGGATTTGACCCATAGGACTAGTAAATAGATAGATGGGTTAGGGGAGCATGTGACTTGGCTGATGGCAGGACAGTGACAGATGGGCGAGCAGTTGGGGAAAGTGGAAACAGAGAAAGAAGAGGAGGCTCCTCCAGTCGGCCGGGTGGGGCCCTGGGGAGCAGCGACTCCAGACTTAGTCTAAACAGCTCATTCTAAGACTGACCAAGCACGTGGGAAATCTCCCCGAGTGCTTACTGTTTCTTACAGTGAGTCCTTGTGAAGTGGTTGTCTTTGGCAGCCCAGAGTGCTGGGCACACTGCTTTGTGCTCTCCGAGGTCACGGTCCAGCCATGACTTCAGCAGTAGCTGCACAGGCAGATTCCATAGCTCTGGCAGCTCCTCACGTTCAGGGTGTGAGAAGGAGCACTAGGAATATTGATGCTACAGGATCTTCCAAGTGCTCTTCCAGTCAGTGCAGCATCACGGGTATGAATCAAGGCATTGGGTTCACCTCCCGCTCTGCCACTTACTAAGACTTTGGGGAGTCCCTTAACCTCTGTGAGCCTCAGTCTCCTCATCTATAAAATGGGGACAATCATACCCCATCGGGTTATTGTTAGGACTGAGCAAGATCAATCTAATAAGGCCCTTGGTACAGTGCTCTGTAAATTGGGGTGGGGAGTGGAGTGATTGACAATGATAGACACATCTCTTTGTAAACAAAATCTCTCAGCTCTTTCCCTGGTTGTCAGTTAAAATGAAACACTGGAGTCGACCAGAACCACATCTGCTTTTCTAAACTCTAATTTAGCAATAGATTGTAGTGATAAGTCACGCCCTAGGGGTTAGAGATGCTATCACGGAAAGTGTCTCTGGGTCAGCTGAAGCCTCCCTCTCGCCTTTGGAGAAATTAACCGTGCTTATC
Source organism: Camelus dromedarius (assembly GCF_036321535.1). Lineage (NCBI taxonomy): Eukaryota > Metazoa > Chordata > Mammalia > Artiodactyla > Camelidae > Camelus > Camelus dromedarius. The sequence continues at coordinate 19,914,919 of NC_087444.1, forward strand.
CTAGAGAGATATTGATAAAGCGGAGGTTTGACCACAGGAAGTCTGCATGTGGTTTTGTTAGCTAAGTGGCAGGTTGATAGGAGAGATGCTGTGCCGGGGAGGCGGTTTGATTGTGTGTTAAAAGCTCCTTTCTCATCTCGTTTTCCAAGGAACACGTACTCTCCTTCACCAGGTCACCCTTTTTTGCCACGTGCAAATGGTAACAGCTACAATGATAGCTCCTGTGTGCTGACTGCTTATTACACATCCCTCTATCTATGTGGTATTATCATTATCCCCATTTCATAGATGAGGAAACTGAGGTTTTCAGACGTTTGTTGACTGAAATGTAATTAAAATACACAATGTGGGAGCGGTAAATTCAGATTTATTTGGGGCTTCCTGAGAACTAGAGCCCGGAGACGACCTCTCAGCCATCTCTGAAGAACTGCTTCAAAGAGGTCAGGGGAGAGGTCAGGCGACATATGATCTGGTGAAGGGGGCATGTGCAGTCACTCACACAACCTTCTGCTAGTCATGAGGAGCAGATGTTCACTTTAATGATTTTAGTGCTTTTCTAGGTATGAGAAGATGCAAGAAATTGGGTTCATAAAATTTTCTCCTGAAAATATCTTAACTCTTTGAAGGCCTGTTCTGCCAGTTTTCCCAGAGCACAGCGCCTCATTCCTGATCTCCGCCCTGAACTCCTTGCAGGGTGTGTTGAAGGTCAGCGACTGTGGTGGCTAGTGACAATCCTTTTAGAGCCAGATAGTGAGCGACATTCTCTTGTTGGCAGATTGAATAACTTGTGTAAGGTCACACATCAGATGGGGTAGAACCAGAATCCGACTGTCTCCGTGGTGTGTGCGATACTTCTGTCCTGCCTGGGAGACCCTGGGGAGGAGGGCACGTGGGTAGGAAGGAGGAGCAATGTCAGGGCAGCTTGTGGGCTGGAGGTGGGGCCCCTGGGGCTCCTTTGGTGGGGCTTCTGGGATGACTGTTCACAGCTCGGGGTGGGGGTGCCAGTCTCCATAGGTCAAGACCCCTGGGCTTTATACAGTGAATGATCCTTTTGCAATTTCATCATTGATCCACGCAGGGTGCTGTCAGAGTCACCCTGGAAGGCCACCCAGGAAGATCATCTGGGGTCTTTGACATCCTCTAGAACCCATGGGAAATATTTTTAGTTTTGAATTTGGAGGAATGAGAAGTAAATGATTCTCTGCATTGATTTAGTATTTCCTTTCTTCTCTTCTCATCCGAAGGTATAGGGTGATGGTGTGTCCTGGATTCTTTTGGACAGACCAAAGCTGAAGTATTTTGCTATGTTATCCTAAATAAAAAAAAAAAAAAGTCCTGGAAAATAAGTTTAGGCAAATTATTATAATCAGATCTAGTCAGGAATTTTACAGTGAAATGTGCCTCACCTACAGAAATTCTAAGATTCACAATATTAGGCTTAGGAAAAGCAAGATCACTGTTGACAGAGGAGGGTGACAGTCTGTTCTGGGTCCTTGAGTGGCAGAAAGAAAATACTACGTAGAGAGTAAAGATCAGCTTGTTCTTTGCAGAAGAGGTGATGGGTGGGTGTTAGCTGTGTGTGTGTGTGTGTGTGTGTGTGTCTAGAATTTCCTTAAATTCAAGATGAAATTTATACATGTTTTGGTGTCTTGTTAATTACTGTGGCATATGTGCTAGCTGATGATCTTTTATTTATTTATTTTTTTCTCAGGGAAAGAAATAAAGAGAGGCATAAATCACCCCGGAATAAAGATGGCAGAGGGTCAGAAAAATCTGTCACCATTCAAGCTCCCACCGGAGAGCCCCTGTTGGGAAATGACTCTGCTCGGACGGAGGAAGCTCAGGTAAGGATCACGGGCTCTGTAAGTACACTGCCCCTTGATTAAGCCTCTTTTCTGTTAATGTTTTCCTAAGTCCTGTTGCAATAAGCTCTCTTGGGTTTTTATCTTTATTTTTCTAGCATGTTAATGAGTTTATCTATGTCCCGTGGTTTCTTGTTGGTCTAAGGGCAGCCTGCCCTGCCATTGGCTAGCCTGGGGAGTCTTCTGAAGTGTGATTGGCTGGCCTGCTTTGAATGGTGTTGAAAAGGAGCCAGCAAGGCTGATGACAGGGCAGAGAAGGGAGAGTTGCAGGCTGCGGGCTCTGGAGACTCATTCCAAAGTAGAACCATATAAGGGAGAAGGAAACTCGCGCTCCAGAAGCCTCAGTCATGTTGGGGAGAAGAGCAGAGAGGTGAGGACAGCCCAGGTGGAGCCTCACTCCTAGGTACAGGGTAAGCCAGAGGGTGCACACTTAGATGCCTGGTAGGAAAACACAGATGAATGAAGTGGGCCCCAGCTTACACAGAAGGGGCAAAGATGTATCACGCTAGCTTGGGGCTAAATAGCAATCCATGTGGCATGTCTGTGTCCGTTGGGGTCTTTGGCACCTGGAGAACACGTTTCCTCTGTCGAGGGAACAGCAGCTCCTCAGCTCCAAACGCTTACCACTTCCCAGGAATGCAGGGGTGCTCCTGGGTCTTGCAGTACTTTTTTTTTTTTTTTTTTGATTCACCTTCTTTAAAGAAAACTAGAAATGAGGATTTTACCTGCAATCCCCCAATTTTAAAATATTGACTGTTTATTAGTTCTTTTAAAACATGGTGTGTTTTCTTCTGTCTGGGTCCAAACTGCCTGGCAGTCCACCTGATTTAAATAAACATCTGAGCTATACTCAGAAACATGTTAGCACACCCTCCACAGCTCTTGAAGTATCTGCACGTCCAGCCTTGGCCCACAATCAACCGGTGTATGCCCACACGGCTCTGAAGAGACAGATAAGCATGTATCTGAGTGTACTTACAGGTACACACAGATACTCATTTATAAGCAGATAGATGAACTGAAATTGGAGTTCCTCAGAGCACATAAGGTGCTCTTAAAAGCCAAAGCTACAGCTGTGGTTGAATGTGAGTTTGTTCAGTGATAAGTAAATGTCTTCAGTCCTTGCTGTTGCACCGCTTGCCTGAGGTCTGGGACGGTCACAGGGATGGAGGACCAGAGGGCCAAAGGGATGGTTGGGTGATGGACCAGTCCTGAGACTGGACCACCCTTAAGTGCTGCAAGGGTCACTGTTCTGCTGGGTGTGAATTCAAAGGGGCTGGTGAATGCCCACTGTGAAGGCATTTCTTCTGTGCATCTTCGGCTCGTCTTGTAGCTCACTGGGAAGCTACATTAGGAACTGTTGGTGTTTACGCCAGGATGCTGCGACGGGAAAAGCATTGAAATTGGAGGCTGTGCTCTCAGCAGCTGTGGGACTTTGGGCATTTACAGCCTTTGTGGGCCTCAGTTTCTTCATTGAAAATCCAGGGGATTTGGGTCAGGGGATCTTGGCTCCCTTCTCTTCTAAGAATCTCAAGCTTGGGAAAACCCTTGGACATCCTCCTTTTTTGGGCACAGATGTGTACACATTCTTAAAATGGCTAAGGAATTTACTTAGCAGCTCTTTGGCAGGAAGAAGTGTGAGTAGCTAAATTAACAAAATAACCACAGTACTAGTGATAATTATTTCAACATTGATCATCAGCTGGATATTAGGCCCAATACAAAAACATGGAATCCAATATTTGCCTTCACTTAGAGTGTTACAAATTGAGTTACTTACATAGTCTGTGAACTCACCTTATATTAAACTCACCTTATATTAAAGCAAGTTGTCCATCTTTGAATCTGTGGCTGTTTTTGCCTCTACTGATAATTTTTTCTTTTTTTCAAAATTGAAGTAAAATTTACACACAGAGAAATGAACAGATCTTAAGTGTATAGTTTGAAAAGTTGTAACAGCTGAATAAACCCATATAACCCACACTCCTATCAAGATACATGTTTCTGTCACTCTAGAAAGTTCTCTCTTGCTTTCTGAGTCAATGCCTGCCTCCATCCCTCTCCCAGGCTGTGTTTTGATTTCTATCACTGTAGACTAGTTTCGCCTGTTTTTGAGTTTAATATAATTGGAATCATATTATTTTGTTTTGGACTTGTTTTCACTCAGCATAGTAACTTTGAGATTTATCCATGTTTTGCTGTGTTTCAGCAATTCATTCTTTTTTACTTTTGCTGAGTAGCAGTCTAGCTTATGAATATACCACAATTTGTTGTCCATTCTCCCAATGGACAGACATTTGGGTTGCATTGTTTTTGGCTATTATGAAAATAAAGCTGGTAGGGACATTCTTGTACAGATCTTCTTCGTGGACATATGTTTTCATTTATTTGGGGTAAAACTCCGGGAGTGGAATTGCTGGGCCGTACAGTTAAGTGTAAATTTACACTTATATGAAACTGCCAGATCAGTTTTCAGGAGTGATTGTCCCGTTTTATGCTTCCGCCAGCAGTGTTTGAGAATTGTGGCTGCTTCTGGCTGGTGTCTTAAATAGCAACTTCTCTGGTAGTGTGTGTGGTACTTGTAACCTTCCGAGTGGAAGAACCGTCTGCTCATCCGTGGAGACCTTCACTGCCACCCCCACTCCTTGCCATAGCCTGTGCATTTCATATTTTCATTTCTTGATTGTTACTAGATTTGAGGCTATTGTTGGGCTGTGAGATCCCTGTCTTGCTGATTCAGCTGTTAACTTAGATAAGATTGTTCTAAGTCGGTATCTTACATGTGAACTTCACCCAGTTTTTACCATTATGTCTGACTGTTTTTTCTGAGTTAAATCACATACCAAAATCTCTGAAGCAAAACCTCTTTGGATCCCATGTGGCTTTTCATTGCCTTCTTACTCTGTTGTTTATTTGGAATGAAGTCAGTTGCCAGAGAAATAGCAAAGTCATTTAAAATCCTCACAACTGGATCATGTGAAATGAGGAGACAGTTGTTCCCAACTACCTCAGAGTTTAAAAAGCAAGAGAAAGCCAGAAAGTGAAAGCAAGAAGGTAAAAGACACATTCTTGGTGTTTAGTTTGTCATAAGAACGTGTTTTAGGGAGAAATTTTTGAGCCATCCTGGCCGTAGATATTTGAATCTGCTCAGCTAGTTCCATGAGAAATGTTGTCAGGGAGTCCTTCATATTAAGTGGGTCTTGATAACATCGTGGAAGTTTTAAAAATGTGTGTACTAACTGCAGGTGGGCTTTGATTTGTACGGAGCAAAGTAAGCTCCCTCCTGTGCTCTTCACCCCTCACAGCGACTTGAGGGCCTCGTAATGCTCCTCGCTTCCAGGAGCTGGACTTTGTGAGCCAAGAACTGTGAAGAAAATGCAGAGGGTTTTCTCCTTGGGCTGTAGGTGAGCTCTCACACGTTAGTCTGACAGGGGGACTGTCTCACGGGGTGGACGGCCCCAGCCCCCAGCCTTGCCCGGATCCCAGCACAGTGGATGCTAATTGCTGTTGTAGTAATGAATCACCCAAACAAACAGGTTGAATTATATTTTCTCTGTTTGAAAAGGCAAATATATGGAACATTTTGAAAAAATTGCAATGAAAATTGTTAAAGTTAAAAACTTCATATGTTTAAAGTGTTCCGTTTTCTAGGAAGCCCACGCTCGTGGGTCGCTTAAAGGAGGGGAGTCGCTTAAAGGAGGTGGGTCTCCCTGTCCACTGTGTCTCCGTGTGCTCTGTGGCTTTTACACATGGCCTGCCGTGTGGCTCTTGGTCCTCATCGTTCTCTCCCTGTGGCAGGATGACAACTGGGGCGAGACCACCACGGCCATCACGGGCACGTCAGAGCACAGTATATCGCAGGAAGACATCGCCCGCATCAGCAAGGACATGGAGGACAGCATGGGGCTGGACTGCAGGCGCTACCTGGGCCTCACTGTGGCCTCGGTCCTCGGACTCCTGGTCTTCCTCACCCCCATCGCCTTCATCCTGCTGCCCCCCATCCTGTGGCGGGACGAGCTGGAGCCCTGCGGCACCATCTGTGAGGGACTCTTCATTTCCGTGGCGTTCAAGCTCCTCATTCTGCTCATCGGGACCTGGGCGCTGTTCTTCCGCAAGCAGAGGGCCGACGTGCCGCGGGTATTCGTGTTCCGTGCCCTCTTGTTGGTCCTCATCTTTCTTTTTGTGGTTTCATATTGGCTTTTTTATGGGGTCCGCATTTTGGACTCTCGGGACCGAAATTACCAGGGCATCGTGCAATACGCTGTCTCCCTCGTGGACGCCCTCCTCTTCATCCACTACCTGGCCATCGTGCTGCTGGAGCTCAGACAGCTGCAGCCCATGTTCACGCTGCAGGTGGTCCGCTCCACCGATGGCGAGTGTCGCTTCTACAGCTTGGGACACCTGAGGTAAGGGGATCATCTGGGGACGGAAAGGACCACTGACGTCTTGCTAGAGGACAGCTAGCCTTCAGCAAGGTTCCAAGAGCCAGGATTGGGGACTGACTTTCTTTCAGGTTTTGGGAAGAGCTGTGTGTGCACGTGTGCATATGTGTGGTCGGGGGCGTTCGTGTCCATGGACTTTCCTGACTTCTGGATGGGGTGGCACAGGTACCGGCACTCATCCAGGTTGGGACTTTGTTAGGCCAGTTTCCAAACGTGTTGGCAGCTCTTAAAAATGATGGAGAAAGGAATGTGATGACTGCTGGCCTTGCCCCTGAAATCAACCTGAGAATGCAGAACAATCAGTAAGCAGTTCCATTCTGTTCATAATGGTACATCTGGTCTACCCTGTTGTCCCAGTGGAATTATTAATCATTCCTTTTTTCCCCGCTCTCAGAGGTGTCCTGGTTTGGGCAATAAATTATATGGTCACCCAAGTGACCCTCTAGCAAAGAATCAAGGGCCAGTTAGAGACTCCAAGGAGAGCTGTGTAAATGCATGCATGAGAAAAAGTTAGAAATGCATTAAGATGTCATATTTTAAATCTCTGCATAAAATCTAATTATTTTGTGGTTGACTAAAAGAGTGATCATCATTATTTATTTTAGTTTGTTTTTATTTACCCTGAGGTGAGCACATTGTATAGATTGTCTTCACAGAACTCTTTGATGTCCGTACTATTAACCCCTGTATTACAGAGGAGGAAATGCGGGTTCAGGGAGCTTGGGTAATTTATGCAAAAGAACATGACTAGTCTTGTTCAGGATTCACCAGATACCATGAAGCCAGACCTGAGTTAACACCTCCATTATGGCATCTCTCACTTTGTGTTACTGGCCTATTTTTCTATGTTTTCTGCCGCAAACTATGGGCTCCCTGAGGACAGGCGCTGTGTCTCACTCCTCTTTGCATCCTCAGTGCCTGGCCTAGAACACGGTGGCACTCAGATGGTTACTGGGTGAAGGGATAGCCTGGGATATCTGATGTGTGTAACCTGCTTGGCACATGGTGAGCACTTTGTTCATTGTAGCTGTCACTGCTGTGATACGGCAAAGCAGCCAAGATAGCAAGGGCACCTGAGTGGGGATCAGAACAATAGGCTTTGTCATATTTTTGGCTGGGGCCCAAGGAGGTGGCCCAACCTGAGTTTGGAGTCAGGTCATACCGCCAGACCATCTTGGTATTGGCATGAATCTTTCATTCCTCTGGCTCAGCCCGCGCCACCTGAGGACTGGCTGGTTTGGTGTTCGAGGCTTCTGCCACCTTGACCAGTCCTTGGAGGGAATCAGTGTCTGATTCACATGTTCTCTGCAGCAAAGTCAGGTGTTGTGAATCCTTTGCAGATGCCCTTGGGGCTCTGAAAGCAAGTAAATCACTGCTGCTTATTCCTCTCAGACAGCTTTCTTTCACCATATTTTACATTGGAGAATGACCGGCAGTCTTGTATTAAATATCTGCTACGTGCAGAGCCCAGGACTGGGGGCTCCGGAGACACAGGCTGGCTGCTCCCAAAGCTCTATTCCAGAACTCCTCAGAGAGAGACCAGTGTGCCGCTGTGCAGGGACAGTTGCCGCCGACACAGGCCTCGGTATGGGTGATGGGGACACAGGAGGACGGGGAGATTTCAGGCAGTGGCAGCGATAAAGCCCAGCCACCCGTCTATCTCAGGACTGGACAGGTTTTGCCAGAGATCAAGAGGGTGGAGAGAAATCCAGCTCTGGTCACAGAGAGATGAGTGAGACCTGGGACTCTGTAAGTGTAAGTAGCTGAGACCCTGGCTGGTGGTGAGGCCTCGTGCGGTATTGTGCGTGGGCTCAGCCCAGGCTGGTGTGAATCCCGCCTGTGGAGGTGGAAAAGGCTGGCATCTTCTCACGGTAGGCAGTCCAGGCAGTGGGGCCGACTTCCTCCGTGGGCTCCCACATCACTCCCCGCTCCAAGACCGGATGCTCTGCATGCTGGATCTGGTTTGGGGGCCGAGAGGAAACACACAAAACAGCCCCAGGACAGGATGCCTGTGGTATGTTCAGAAAATTGTAGGTGACCCTGGTTCCTCACCACGTAGCTGCACTGGCCAGGGATAGACCTGGGCCGAGAGGCAGGACTGGTTGCGCTGCGTGGCCCAGGGCTCACCACAGACCCCTCGTGGTTGTCCTCACTGTGACCAACAGCTGCCCAGTCCTTACTGCTAACCCTAAAGCCACTCACCCCACCTCCCCAGGGAGACTGAAGATGGCACAATACCAGCAGCCCTGGCGGTGGCCCAGATCTTCCTCACACCTCCTCTTCAGGGCCCTGCCTTCAGTCAGGCCCCCCTTCTGCTTCACATGGAGACCCTGGTTATGGGGTGGAAGAATGGCCAGCGAAGGAGAGGACCCTTCACTCCCAGAGCCCTTGGGCAGGGCCGGCAGCCCCTGGGACAGCCAGGCGGTGAGATCCGGCAGGCTTGGCATCCATCCCTCTCCGCTGGCCTGCACTCACCCACTGATCCTCAGGCTAAATCTGGTCTAAACCCAGCGGTGGCTGGAAGAGTCACTGGGCCAGAAATAGAACTTCTAAGCCCTTTTGTAAAGTGTAGAAACAGACAGGAGGGAAGAGGGAATCAGAATAGATAAAGAACGAGTCCCTGGGATCAGAGTAGCAGGTCATCCCCAGACTCAACCAGAATCAGGCCGGCCCACCCTCCTGTTAAGCAGCGGCCAGTGGGGCTGAGGTTCAGGGCAGCGGTGAGTTCTTTTGTTGTTTTGTTTTCAAAGGCAATTTCATAAAATCGACCGAGCTATTTTTTTAGAGTATTGAGAAGAATGCCTATTCTTTAGTTTCTTAAAGAAAATATGCTTCTCCTTAACTCTCATAAAAGGTACTTGCAGGGACCTTGCTTGTTGGCAGGAATGGGGTTTAGGCTTATTTGAAAACTTTCAGAAATATAAAAGGTTCCTGTTTTCCGAAGTGAGATACTGTACATAAATTAAGGTACTCCCTAACCTTTGCCCCGTGCCGTCTGGATTGCCAGGCCTCTTAGGGTGTCTCCCTTACGCCTCCTCGCTGCTGTCTGGGCGGGGGCAGGTGGTGTCGTGGTGTCATCCCTTTACCGTTGAGAGCCCCCAGCCGTAGGTTAAGGGACCTGCTTGAGGCCACAGGGAACCGGCGCCTTCTTGTGCATCACACCCATCCCCGTGTTCTCCGCCGCATCCCAGGATCTGGGCACATGGGTTTGTGATTCTCCACACGTACCACACATGTCACTTTTCTTGGCCACATTCTTACAGTGAGTTGCCAACTTTTCCAGGATTTCACCAAAGACTAGTAAATTTTGATCTGATGGTATTTGGGGAGAAACCCAGAAGAAAAGAGACTCAGAAGTGACATTTAATTATCCTCATTAATGATTTCTCAGTTTTGAATCTTTAAAGATAAATATACAGCAGCCAGTGGTGTCGACTGGCTGAGTCAGAGATAGAGCAGTAGCAACTGGAAGCCTTGCCAGTTAACCATGACCAGTCCCTGCCGTGTGCCAGGCACCTCCTAAGCTCTTAACATGCAGCTCATTTAATCTTCCCAGCACTCCTGGGAGGTGGGCACTGTTGTGCTCATTTTCAGGCGAGGAAACGGAGGCAAAGAGGAGTTAAGGAGGTTGTCTATGGCCACGCAGTTTATAATTGTGGGAGCCAGGATTTGAGCCTAGGCTGGTTCCAGAATGATCTTAACCGCCTCTGAACAGATGTGTTTGTGTTCATGTTGCTGCTTTAACGGCGCATGAGTGAACTTGTAAGCATTGGTTTGAGCCAGGCGGGGTGCCAGCTATTTTTGTACACATTATTTTATTTCATTTACCTCATAGCTTCAGGGCTGGAAAGGAGGGGGTGGAGAGGATTGTCATAGAGGGCTGGCCCCCACTCTGCGGTCATTCCTGAGATCCTTTGGTTCTTGTATTCAGTCAGTCAGCAAACAGAGCCTGCGCTTTCTTAGAACCACAGTAGGAGGTAGGTTTGAACCTTTGTCTGGTCAAACGTTTTTAAATTCCTGTTAGTCTCATGTCCCAAAGAAGACGTCTTTCTTTTATCTATTACTGTTAAAACCACCCCAAAACTGAAAAGTTAGGGCAATGTTATTTTATTATTATTTCTCACAGTTCTGTGGGCTGGGCCCTGCTGGGTGGTTTTGTGGCTGGTCTGGCCAGTGGTCCCTGTGTGACTGCAGTCACGTGGTGAGTCGGCCGGGGTTGGGCTCCTTTCTTGTCCAGGGCATCTGTGGTCCTCTCCTTCCTCAGAGGGCTTCCCCTCTGGAGGAAGAGTTTCTTCATGAGGGTAGCTAGACTTCTCAGGGCTCCCAGGAACACAAAAGCAGAAGCTCTCAGGCCTTTTAAGGCTTAGGCCTGGCACTTGCCCAGTACTGCTTGCCCTGCTTCTCTTCTTAGAGCAGTTCAGAGGCCCAGCCCAGATTTAAGGAGCCAGGACGACACAAGGTGGGGAATACTGGGAGGGCTGGCTCACTGCCACGATGTGGCAGGCTCCCACGACAACCTCAGGCTCTCATTCTCAGAGTGTGCATATGCTTATAGTTCTAAAAAATTTAATTATTGACTTCGATTCTTCCAAGAGTCCAGAAGAAACATTTCAAGTCAGGGAAAGAGCTGCTAAAAAGGAGGCACATTGAACATGAAGGGAGAGAGACAGCTGATAGTCATCAGCCAGGAGAGAGACACAGAAACCACAAACGCAGCTAGAACTCTCGTCTCAGCCCTCTGGGAAGCTTGTCCATGCACAGTGACCCATTCTGCAAGGTACTCATATTGCTGCAGCTCCACTGTACCTAACCTAACCAGCAGGTTTTTAAACTCAATGCTTCATTCACTGAGACTAAGAGTATCTTGTAAATTGGCACTGACCATGACCTTTAATCAAAGGTCTGGTTACTGATCACAGAACCCACCATGCTTTAGAAGAAATGATTCTTCGATTTCTTTTCAGACAGTGGAAATTTGTGATGGTACATGATTGTAGCACTGTGTTGAAAAGGAACTGTTACAGACTGAATGTGTTCCCTGCAAAATTCATAGCTGGAAATAAGGAAACAAGGAATATGTTATTGGGCGATGGAGAAAAGGTGATCTTTGTAATAAAATGGCAAAGAACTTGGCTGGATTATGTTCCTCCCCTAATGTCTTGTGGAAGGTGGAACTCACAAGCAATGAAATGGATTATTTAGCTGCAGAGATTTCTAAGCAAAGTATTTGAAGGTAGAGCTTTGGGTCCTCCTTATTGTTTATAGCAAAATGAGAGAGAACGAGATAAACTGAAGAAAGAGTTGTTAAGCAAAAGGTACCAGAACTTGAAGATTTGGAAGATTCTCAGCCTATCCATATTGCAGAAAATGATGATGCATGTACTAGAGAGAACACCACGGGGGTGGCTGACAACCACCTGATAAGGAGATTAATGTGGGTGTGAACCAGGGATTGAGTCAGCCATCTCAGCAGAAGTCAGGAATAAATACAGGGTTATACCAGTAGAAACACTGTCACCTGGGACTAAAGGAAATGGGGAAAGTAGGGTGAAAAGATGGAATGATATGAACATGCCTTATCCTTCAAGAAAAGGGAAGAATGACTCCAAAGGTGTTTCGGGGATCATCACTCCTACTGCAGGCCCAGGGGCAAGGCTGCTTCCTCAGTGGTTTCAGAGGATGGTCCCCTGCCTTGGTTTCAGTGGACCAGGTGGTCCATGCAGAGAGCTCCACAGGTAGGGCCACCCCACAGGGCCTTAGGAGGGTGACGCTGCCATGCCAGTGCACCCCGAGGGCAGAGCGTTGAACCTGAGAGGATTGCTCTCAAGCTGTAATACCCAATGGGATTTGCCTTGCTCGGTTTTGGACTTGCCCAGGACCCATCACCCCTTCCTTCTTTCCAGTTTCCCCTTATTGCAATGGAAATGTCTATCCAGTGCCTGCTCTGCCATGGTGTTTTGGAAGCACATGACTTGTTTGGTGTCACAGGTTCACAGCTGGAGAAGAATTTTGCCTCAAGTTGAATCTACCTCAAGTCTCACCCATATCTGATTTAAATGATGTTTAGATGAGACCTTAGACTTAGAATTGATACCAGCATGACTTTTGAGGCTCTGGGGATGGAATGAGTATGTTTTGTGTGCAAGAAGGACATGGATTTTGGGGAGACCAGAGGTGGAATGTTATGGACTGAATTGTGTACCTCCAAATTCATAGGTTGAAGCTCTAAACCCCAGCATGGCTATATTTGGAGGTGGGACCTCTGAAGAAGTAATTAAGGTTAAGTGAAGTCACAGGTCTGGTAAAATTAAGTGTCCTTGTAAGAGACACCAGAGCGCCTGCCCGCGTGCTCTTCCTCCCGGTGCATGTGGACCGGGGAAAGACCGTGTGAGGACGTAGTGGGAAGGCAGCTGTCCGCAAGCCAGGAAGAGAGTCCTCAGCAGAAACTGAATTGGCCAGACCTTGATCTTGGACTTCTAGGCTCCAGAACTGTAGGAAAATAACTTTTTGTTGTTTAAGCCACTCAGTCTCAGTATTTTGTTATGGCAGCCTGAGCTGGCTAAGACAGGAACATTGTGCACACTGGTGGCCTTTGACCCCAGGGCCCCGGGAACCCACGGGATCAATGCTCACAGCTTGACCCTGGTGAAACAGAGCTCATATTGTCCTCTCTCCAGCTCATGCCTGCATCCTCCGCGCTTGAGTGGGGGCCCTGTTTCTCGCGATTGCACTTTGGTTTTCTCGTTAGCAAGGAGAAAGGGAGAGTCTCCTGGGGAGGTTAAGTTTACTCCAGGAATGCCCGGATATATCCAGCTCCACTTGAAATCTGTGTTTGTGATTCTGGACCAAACGATGTCAGAGCTGGTGGTTACCCCGCTGATCAGACTTGGCTGTCCCGCTGGGCTGTGGGCCCCTCCCTCCTGTGTTCAAGACCGGCACCAACTGTCTTGGGAGGGCCTGGCTCCATTGCCTGGGAAGTTGTGTTTTCAAATGACCAGCAGAGGTTTCGATGCATGTTTTTTACGATCATGGTTTCATGTAAAATCTCATGTTTAGAAATACGCCTTTTTACTCATGTAACTGCTTTTCAGTAAAGGTACTGGCCAGTCCCCACCCCCCACTCCCTAAAAAAAAGGATGAAAATGAGTAAGAGCTGCAGAGCAGAGTGTGCAGGTTTTTGCTCGAGCTCTGCTTTGCTGTTTTGAAGGCAGGCTCAGAACTGCCGTTTGTGGTTTGGCCCCGTGGTGCCTGTTAAAAGTGGCTTTAACGAGAGTGTAAGGTGCTGGACACTGTGGCCCTGTGTTTGTACAGCTGCCCGCTGGCAGCAGCCACAGCTGGGAAGGCTGCCCTCACACAGCGTCTGCCCGCAAGCCTCGCTCCGAGGCCGGGAGCACAGGGACGGAGCCCTGGACGTGAACCCAGTGTCCACGGTCTTCCTGCAGCCCCGGGCAGCTGGCGATGGATCTGCACCAGAGTCGTGTGCTGTTTCCCCAAGGACTTGCCCGCGGCTGGCCTGGCGTTCTGCATGCTCACCCACGGACTCACAGGTGTGGTTCGGTGCAGTGCGATCCTCTAAAACTCAAGCGGGCAAGTGGACAGGGCCCCCTTCCCTGGCCTGCTCCATGCCGGCCTGGCTCGGTCCCTGAGCAGAGGTCCATTGGACAGGCTGGTCGCCCTTGGCCTCCAGACTTTTCCTCGTGGGCACCTGCCATTCTTCCCAAGGCCGGAGGTACCCATGTCAAGGGAGATGAGGCTGGGTGAGAGCAGGTCAGCTGGGCATCCTGGGCGGGTCTGGACCTGCTCTTGGTCCAGATCTAAATCTGCTTCTCAGGGCACCCTAGGCAGGCGGTTGTCTTTGATGTTGACGTGGTGTAATTCAGCTCGGTAATTTAAAGCTGGGAAGGCTGAATTCCCATCACAGGCAGGGCCGGTGCAACCCGGGTTAGACTGTGTGGGGAGGTACCCATGCTTGGGGCCTGTGCCCTGGCCTGGAAGTGGGCTGCGAGCTCTCCAGGCAGTTGTGGCAATAGCCAAACCTGTCACTTGAAGGAATGCATGTCTCGTAGGTCCCCCACCCCCCGCCCCGGTGCAGGAGGTCTGCCAGCATCTCTCTGCCACGGGACAGCCGGCCGTGAAGGGGGCTGTTCCGGTGTTGTCAGCCTGCTCGTGCTCAGAACTACCTGCTGGATCGCATCGTTACGGCCTAGAGGGATGACTTGTGTGAGCTGCTTGTGGCTTAGTTCCTGCAGCCTGGTTCATTGCATGTCGCTGTTGGGCACTCTGTGCTCACAGACTTGTCCCAGTGCTGACAGCCTGGTCTTTGCCGGGCTCGTTCTTGTGTGGCTTTGCTTGTCTTATTAGAGACAGTGTTTTCCAGGTTGCACTTTCTTAGCAGGAATTTACAGCGGGACAGTAGAGGGCATGGAAAAGTGCCCTGGGTGTCCCCCCAAACCACACACTGATAAAACCTCCTTCCCTGGTGGGAGTAGATATCCTGGCTCCTGGTGGCTGTCTTTCAGTGGGGACACCCTGCAGAGCTTGTCTGAAGCCCATATTCAAAGCCTTGGCCAGGGACACCTGTCAGCTTGTGAATCTTCTTCAGAGAACTTGGTCGCTGAAGCTGAGAAGCCAGCAGGCCAAGGTCACTGGCGAATCTGCGTGGCCTACAGAGGGCTCCACCAGCAGGGCAGGGACGCAACAGCGTGTGTCCCCCCTGCTCTCTTATGACAAGGCCCCAGAAAACCCAGGCTTTCTCCTGCATCCTTACCCAGACCTGTCAGTAAACACTGACAGCTGATCCCAGTTTTTGCTGCTCCCTGTGTCCTCAGGTTCCAAGGTGATCATTGCCTGTTATCTGTGTGGGACCTGTGTAAGCTACCGCCCCAAACGCAGCTGTAAGACAAACATTTTAATTAAAGGGCAGGAGGGCCGTGGGTATAAACATTTGTGTGTCCGGTTCTCAGCAGAGCAGTGACGTTCAGGGGCTAATTATATTTGCATCTCTGGGTCTCGATGCACAGATATTACTGCCAATGCTCTTACTCTTTGTCAGACTGAAGTCTGCTTCTCTCCCAGCCCAGGGAGCAGTGAGGCCCACGCATCCAGGTAGATGTGGCCCTTGTTGACTGTCCCGGGGAGAAGTAGCAGTCAGGTGAAACGGGCCATCAGCCTCTCTCCCAGGGTGGTATTTTTCCCAAAAGCTGAATCCACTTATTTTGGATCCTGCATTTTAGGATTTTCTCAAAGACCCTGGCTCCAGCCTAAAATGCAGTTATTGGGTTGGAGTGCCTTAAAGAGCAGGAGGTGGGGTGGTACTGGTGCCCAGGCTCCTTTACGGCTGGTGTCCTCCAGGTCTTCACTGCCCGCTCGCCCTCCCTGCTACCTGCCACCCACCTTCCCCTCCTTCGTCCTCTCTCCTCATCCTCTCCCCTCTGCCCTTTATCCAGAGCCCCAGCCACCATTCACCTTAGCTAGCGTTGCCTCCATCCTTCCTCTCCTGAACACAGGTGTATTCCTTTCCTACGGCTGTTGGCAAAGGACCACAAGCTGAAATCTAGGTGTTGGCACGGCTATATTCCCTCTGCGCCAAGAAAAAGTCCTCCCTCGCTCCTCCTCGCTTCTGCCCAAAACCCTTGGTGCTCATGGGCTTGTAGCTGCATCCTCTGACCTGCTCCAGCATTACACGGCCTTCTCTGTGTGTCCCCTTCCTACCTAGACACAGAATGACCTCTTACTAATTGTAATTGCATCTGCGAAGACCCGATAAGGTCACATTCTCAGGTTCTGGTAGACACGGATTTGGGAGGCTCTCCACCTCTCCACTACGGGTTTCTCAAAGCTGTCCTAGGACGCAGCGCTGACCCCACTGCTCCTGTCGTGGCTGTTTAGAAGGGTTGTTGAACCCCAGCGTGTTTCTGCTCACGTGCTTCCGCTGCCTGGGATTGCTTTACTACCCGTTGTCCACATGGCATGACCATCATTCATCTTTTTAAGACTCAGCTTGGCCTCCTCTGTGGCGCTTCACCTGAAACACCCACCCCCACCTGCACTCATGTGCTCTGTGTCAGCCCAAGTCGCTGGACTATACTTACCTGTTCGGGTGGCTCAGCTGGTTGTCACCACTGACGGGGCTGTGAGCCCGTGTGGTCTCCTTCACATCCGTCCTAGCACTTGGAATTTAGCGGGTGCCCCTGATTCCTACTTGCCTGTGGATGGAGTTGTGAAGGCTGGTCCGGGGGATTTTTCTGAATGTCAGCATCCTTAGTTGGCTCACAGGATAGTGAACACTAACCCTGAAAAGAGGCCTCTGCGGATTTCACTCTGCAACCAGGACACTGTCTCTCCAGTGCCTGCCTTCCTGTCAGCGCCTACCTGTGCGATCAGAAGAAAGGCAGCTGGCCTTTCGGAGGGGCATCAGCAGTAAGAAATGCTTTCTCACTTTTCATGCAAAACTATTTCTATTGACAGAGCTAAAGGGAGCAATTAATGTTGAAAAAGAAGTGGCTAAAACCAGAGTGAGGCTTCCCCACCTGGCCCTGTCCCACCCTTTCTCCTTGCTCTAGCAAGGAAGTTCACACGCAGCTTGCGTGAGGGCCTCTGACTGGGTGCGCTCCAAAGCCTTAACATTTCTGATTTTAATAACATGTGCTAGTTTTTTTTTTGTAAGATTGTGAGCTACTTGCAATCATAGGTGTTTTCTATCTTTTTTAAATTGAAGTACAGTCAGTTACAGTGTGTCAGTTTCTGGTGCACAGCACAATGTCCCAGTCACGCATTTACATACATACATTCGTTTGCTTATTCTTTTTCATTAAAAGTTATTACAAAATATTGAATGTAGTTTCCTATGCTATACAGAAGAAATTTGGGTTTTTTTAAATCTATGTTTATATATAGCGGCTAACATTGCAAACATGAACTAGTTTAATGGCAAAAGCCACAATCACATCCAAGGGAAAGTGCATTAACAGGAGAGAGACAGCTCCGTACGGGTGTGAGTGTGTGTGCACATGCTTTTTTAGGCTTCAGGCCCCTTATCTGCAAAGTAGGAAGGTTAGAAGGGAAGAGGTTTCTGTCCTCTGTTGTTTTCTTTGTTTCTAGTGAATGGCCTCACTAGAAAGAGGGGCTTGGGAGCAGAAGGAACAGTGGGTGGACCAAGGGCAGAACTTAAAATAAGGTCATTTCAGTCCGAAGTGAGAGTGCATTTTCTTTCCAAGCAGAGGTGTTTTAAAGAATTAGTGCTTGGCTTGGGACTATGGACTCGATGAACTCTGATTTCTTCAGTTCTTGAGTCTCTGCTTGGGTGAATACTACAATTCTCTTCATTTCTAAAATTTTGTGATTTAACGTAAGTGGAGACTGGGTCTTGCTTTTCTGTCCAGGGACTGTGTGACGATTTTAGCCAACAACCCACCCCATCCCTTGCTGCAAAATGCTCATACTCATTAGTAATGTGATGTTTTATATTTGTGTAATCCTTTATAGTTTATAAATGCTTTCACCGGCAATATTTCATTTGCTCTTTTCAACAACTAAATCCAGTAGTTGGTATTCTCCATCACCAGCCGAGAAACAGGCCAAGAAAGGGGAAGTGATTTATACAGATGGCAAAGTAGCAGGATCAGATCCGGAATCCAAGCCTTCTGACTCCGAGGCAGTGCTTTTTCTACTTTGTGTACCCTGGATGCCTCCCTGTCGGTAGGTTTGATTTTCCAGGAGGCTGAGAGTTGGCAGCAAATACTGCATAAAAATAGAGTAGCATAATTTAATGGTCTGAGTCCCCAAAGAAAGCTCTGCAGAGAGGACCAGTCCTAGCTCATTTCCTGTGTTAGGACCCTCGTGGTGGGCCCTAGGTGGGCGATGCAGGTGCACACAGGGGACAGATTTTCCTCCCCAACCAACATGGACACATAAACTCATGGTGCCACCATTAATGAGCCATTTGCTTTGGGCCAGGCACTTTAAAATATATCATCTCACTTAATCTTTCAAACAAAACTAAACCAGGCAGGCACCTCCTCCTCCTGGGGAAACAGGAAACTGGAGGGCTGACTCCTGAGCCTCTAATGTTTCTCCTGGCCTAAATGCCAACTGCTGAAGTCTCAGAAAGTCAGTGAATTTGGAATTGTCCCCATTGACATTTAAACTCAGGCAACAATGACCGCAGATGACCCCAGACCTCAGCCCAAACCGGGCCTGTTTGGCTCTCACAGCCTGTCACTAGGATTCCTGACCAGCTGCCCGCAGCAGGGTTGCTCACTCACTTCATCAACCTTTTAGTAACCCGTGTTCTGCAACTGAGTATTTTGGAGCCCACGTACCATGTGATAGCAGGGTTTTCTGTGTTGTTATTTTCTTAGCTTACAGATGAAGAGTCTGAGCTTTGGAAAAATGAGGTAATTTGTTCAAGGTCAAGGGATAAACGGAAGAATCAGAGGTCATGCCGTCTGGGCCCTGAGCCTGAACCACTTGCAGTGAGCATCCTTCTCCCACGGTCAGAGAGCGAAGGGAGACAGCAGAGGTGGATATACGTAGGGCATTAATTGGGTGGTTTTTCAGAATTTATCTTTCAAAAATACGTCTTTCAGAGTTTTATGAACTAAAATTTGAGCTCTGTTCGGAGGTGCTTCTCTCCGCGTGTGTCTAAGAAACGTAGACGAGGGTGAGCCCCTCTTCCCCGTTGCCATGACAGTTGTCAACGACACTGAAGATTTTTTGTGGCTGACTACACACCAAGGGCCCCAGCATTTCACATTCCACCCTCTTTGTCCTGCAAAGAAAGTAGGCCAGGAAGGCAGCACGGTCAAGGGTGAGGTTCAGGTTGAACTGCGGCTGCTGAATTCCCAGACATTTGTGCTGCTCCGTGGCTGCCCTGTCTTGTCGGCGAGTTCAAGTTTGGAGCGGGTGGAGCCGAGGGGGTTCCTTTCGCATTGGGAGCGACATCAGCTTCTTTTGATCTTGATCGTGAATATTTTGTCATCTCCCACGTTGTCCTTTCCTGTGCATATCTGGGATTCCTGTACTTGTGTATTTATGTGTAGATCTCAAGTGACTTTCTGCCATGAGCCGTGTGGACGTCCATGTGCTGTTTTCCACAAATATATGTGGTCTGGAAAAGGGGGTTTTTCACTGGGTAGTGAGCTAGGAGGGTGTCCTGGAACGCAGTGCTTACTGAGCCCAGGGGTCCCTGTCTTGGGAGAGTGCTCCTCGCCATGGATTTTGGTGGGGCCGTGTCCACGATCTGGACGTCACGCTCCACCTGCCTGTAATACAGGTTTTTGGGTGAGGATCAGTTAGTCGGGTTACTGCCTTTTGTCTCTGACCATGATGGTGTTCAGAGAGGCAGCAAGTTTCTCATGAACTTGGTTTTTCTTGCCTCTCTCCTTCCCCAGAAATGATCTAGTCTGGAGACTGGGACTAGTTACAGGGTTTGCTTTCATTCATCTCTGAGGCCCTTTTGCCTCTGAAACTCCATGGTTTCTGCTCCTATACCTGTGGCAATTCTAGGGTTTCCTAAATGAGCAGATTGTGCCAGCAGACACTGTGCACCGTGGGGTAGCCACCACAGGTGACCCTGTACATGGGGGGGGGGGCTTTCACAGGCTTGTTGGAGAACGAGATACGTGACTCCCTGACAGATCAGTGGGGACTGGAGTGTTAGAAAAGGCTTTCTGAAAGAAATTGGTCCTGGGGGAAGGGTATAGCTCAGTGGTAGAGTGCTTGCTTAGCATGCATGAGGTCCTGGGTTCAATCCTCAGTACCTCCATCAAATAAATAAATAAATGAACCTAATTACCCACCCCTACTTAAAAAAAGAACAATTTAAAAAAAAAAAAGAATTTATTGTCCCTAGCTCAGAGAGGCATAAACACACACACACACAGAGAAATCAGTCCTGCTTTGGCCCTGTGAGGTGCCATATTTGGAACATTCCAAGGAGCAGAAACAGGAGGCTTCTGAACCCCAACACTGGCTGAGGATAGGGGTGCTCCTGCATCCTGACATTGTGGGGCCATGACTTAGGCCAACACCAGGGTGTCCTACAGGGTCTGCTCGTAGTTGCTGAATTTTAGTTAGAATCTGAATGATGTATTAGTCATATTGTTTCTTTTATTCTGAAGTTATCTAACAGACTCAGCCAATCCAGAGCTTGGGTCAGGAGCCAGAACAGAAATGAAAAAGACCTTAGACTTGAGGTTGAAACAGACATCAGGCTGCCAGATACCAGAGCGGTCGCTTAGCCCAGCAGAGCCCCTCACGCCAGTGCCTCAGAGCCCATTTCTCTGTTTGTAGCCAGGATGAGGCTGTAGGAGAACAAAAGGATGATTGCCCGAGGCAGCTAGATGGACAGCAGCTAGGAATGACTTTGACCGCCAGTCGTGAGGGAGAACAGGAAGGAAAATGTGGGAAAACAGCCGTGAGCTGCCCCGCGGCGTGGGCGTGGGGGCCGGAGCCTCCCACGGGGTCTGACACCTCCACTCTGTTCCATCCCAGGCACAGCCCGGGAGCTGATGTGGGTAATAATCCTCCTGACTCACCGACAAGACTTACATCATTTATTACACAGTTTACTCTCAAAAAGGGTGGAGAAAGGCATGTCGGGTTTGAATCCAAATCTCAAGTCTGTTTTTTTTTTTTTAATGCTCCCATGTTAGCTTGTCAGCCTGGGGGCTGGCAGGTCCACAGCCGATTCTGGGACATTCTGGTGCCTCTGTTGAGATGGTGCTGGAGGAAGAGATCACCACCTAAACTTTCCGCCTTGTTTGGTTTTCTTAGCAAAGGCTCTTGAGCTTGGGGAGGCTCCTGTCCCGTGTTACTCGTCCTGTCCCTGATCCTTCCCTAGGCCGCCCAGGGCTTTGGCGTGATGCTGGCTGTGGACTTGCCCAGTTTGGAGAACATCGTGCTGGAAGGCCCCGGCTGGAGCTGGGCATGGTCAGACACCCCTTCACTGGGCGTCACGGTGGTTTAGGGATGGAGAGGTTGGGAAATAGGGCCGCCAGGCTCCAACCCAGCTGTTCCCTCTCTGTCTTGCAGGCCCCGGCTGGGTTAGTGTGATGCCCTGGGCCCCTCCTTGCGGGCTGGCTGACTACAAAAGCCAAACCCCACAACCACAAGAGGATTTGCTTTGAAGACAGGCCTGAGAATAACCTCTGAGTTGCCTTTTAAGTTTTAAATCTCAATCAGGGAAATACTTCTCTTCTTGAACCCAGGCCCCTGGAGCTGGGTCCCTGTTAGTCCAGGAGCATGGGATGAAGTGGTCTGCACCCAGCGCGTCTGAGCTGAGACCAGTTTCTGTGTGGAGGGGCTCCCTGTCTCGCCAAAGCCCAGAGACACCATAGCGGGGAGTGTTCGTGTGTGATCAGTCTGTTTCCGGGTGGAGCAGCAGCTGAAGGAGCAGCACTTGCCCCGCCCTGGGGAGAATATCGCAGATGGAGGGGCAGGGAGGAGGCTGGGCCCCGCTGAGCCGGGGATCCCCGGGGCAGGGCCGTGCGTGGAAGCGGAGAGGACTGACGTGCAAACGTCTGTGACGCACAGGCCTCAGCTCAGGGACCACTTACCTTGGAAGCTGCTCTTGCACCTGCCCAGGTCCTGAGCAGTCAGAGGCCATCCTCTGTGCTTCCTCGGCCCCCGTGTGTTCCAGTTGGTTGTCCCAGAGCTTCTGTTCCACACACCCCTGGCGAGGAGAAGCTCCTCCCATCCTGTCTTTGCATTCCCAGGGCTTGGCCTTAGGTATGAGAGTGATGAGTGGGTGACTGAGTTAACCAGAAAGCTAGGGCTTTCAGTCGTGGATTTGCTCTTAGGAGTCGTGTAACTTCTATGATGCAAGCTTGGTCTCGCCACATTTCTCCAGCCCCACGTGAGTGTGCATATCTAGGTTGGTGCCAAGCCCCAGCTGAATGCAGATCACAGACTGAGGCATTTTGGAGATATAGGTAGGAAAGCACTGCCATGACTCTGCTCTCAAGGAGGTTAGCTGATTGACTTCTAGATTATTTTTAGACTCCATGTTAAACTCTGGGGGCACAGCCCCAAGGGGAACTGAGGTGTGGGTTGGCAGAATGTCAAGCTTACAGGTTAGGGGCTGCCCTGTCTTGGTGTGCAGATCCCTGAGCCACTCAGAGAGCTATGGAAGGCAGTGTGGTCGTTCAGGAATTGAAGACAGCCCTATCCTGATGCCCAGGGCGACTGCAAATAATCCTTAAAAGCTCATCTACTTAGCAAGGAACCAGGAAGAACAATAAAAAGCACAAAACACAAATAATTTTGTAGCATTTAGCACCCTGGTTGTTGGTGAACACATAGGAGACCTGAAAAGGTCAGTACATGTGTGCAGTGTCCTATGGTGACCACACATCTGGGCGACAGAGCACATGTTGGAGGTTTGAAATCCAGATTGGAGTTCCAGCTCTGCTGTTGGTGGATGTATCCTGTGTGTAGGGCCTGGATTTTGAGCCTCGGTTATCTTCCTTTGAATTGATTGTGAGGGTCAAATGAGATGAGGTATGTGACAACCCTGGCTGTATTATTACAGGTCACTCTTTGAAGTGGTGAGTGTCTGGCATCTCTGACCAAGAGCATGTGCTTTGGCCACGAAGACTGAGTATGGGTGCCTCCCTCACCCACCCTCCTGCCTCTTCTCTGCTCCTCAGCTGCTGTCCGAGGGGCTGAGCAGAGGATAGGTTACAGACCACAGGACACTGGGGCGGGAGAGTCAGACAGCCCTGCGGTGGGCCAGAGGCAGCTGCCCACCCACGGAGCAGGAGGCCTTGTAGACCAAGAAAGAGCGAGGTCTCATCTGAGGCCTCGAGGCGGGGTCGGGGGCTCAGGGCCAAAGATGGATGGGACAAAGAGGAGGAATCAGGATTGACTAGTGTCTGCAGCCAGCATCTTCCAAGTGCACTCTGCCCTGTGTGGGTGTCATTTTGATTTCTATAGAAAACCAAAAACCCAACTTCCCTTCCACCAGGGGCAGTGAGGTATAGGTGGACACATGGCTCTAGGACCTGAGAAACTCGCATCTATACTTTGTTCTCTAGTTTGGTAGCTCTGTGGCCATCTGTAAATCTCTTGACCTCTTTGGGGTCCTCAGTTTGCTCTTCTGTAAACTGGGAAAATGAGGAAAACTCTATGTAGCCTAAACAAATTGAAAATAGCCTGGGAGAGGGCACAGAAGCCACTGGACAGTGGGACAGGTTTCATCTTTGAATTTTCATCCTGGAGGCAAAAGGTGTGGTGAAACCCAGAAACCCAGGAGCCTTCTATGTGAGGTTAATCCTTGGTGTTGTGTTATTTTGCCTGACTCCAAAAGAAGATTTTTTTTCACTTAGGACCTGCTTGTTCATGGAAAAAACTTTACATTAATTTTGCCCTCTTTTCTCAGTATTCAGCGAGCAGCATTGGTGGTTCTGGAAAATTACTATAAAGATTTCACCATCTATAACCCCAACCTCCTAACAGCCTCCAAATTCCGAGCAGCCAAGCACATGGCCGGGCTGAAAGTCTACAATGTAGATGGTACGTGCCTTGAGGTGGTGTCTGGTGAGTCCAGGGAGCAGCTGGGCAGCTACTTCGATTAAGCTAGGTGTTCCATTTGGTTCTACCTCCTCTCAGGGTTTGTCTTTATGGTACATTCTCGTTTCAGAACAATTTTTTCTTTTTCTTTTGTCTTTTCTTTCCTTTCTCTCTCTTTTCTTTTTTTTCTTTTTTCTGGCATGCATATTTTTAGAGAAATGTTGATTTACAGTCTACATATGTGGGAGGTTCATTCATTTGGGGATTTTACAAAAACTATATGAAACAATAGTGACGTGTGTTTCCTGCCTCCTGCTGTGAACATCTTACATTGAAAGCTCTTAGGAAAAGGCTGCTTTTCAAAATTTGGATAAATTATCGAAAGACTCAGCTACCCCAGAACGTTAAGACTGTAGTTCTCAGGAGTTCAGGCATCTGGTGAGATTCTTACAGGCATTTCTCAGCCCTGGCTGAGAAAGTTGTGTGGGTGGCAGGAGGCCAGAGGCCAGGCTGGGAACAGGCAGAGCTGTGTGTCAGACTATCAGATGGTTAAGTGCAAGAAACAGGAGACGGAGTCATTCCTTGCTGGGCACCTTGGGTCAGGGCAAGAGCTTTGCAAACCCTAGAAGAGGATCATGTTATTAGCAAGTCAAGTGATTTATAGGCGGTGTCCGTTTTGGTGACAATCTCCTCCCCGTTTTTTTTGGCTTGTTTGCTTTTGGCTCTATGAGATGTGCACTCTCCTGTGCATCCTGAAGGACCGGTAAACTTCACATGTGATCAAAAAACTTAGTGCAGATTTCCACTAGAAAGCCACGTCATCGACCAAGTAGGTGATACATAAGAAAGCATGCCATGTGCTTCGTCCTTTGGAAAAGTTAAGGCGTTCCGTGGTCGGAGGAACAAGACCAGGAGTTCTAGATCTGTGTTAATAAACATGGCATTTTCCAAGACCCCAAGCATTTGTATTTTCTGTAAAAGTCGTGGCTGCCGTGACACTCTGGCAGGGCTTATGTTCCTGTGTGTGGCCAGTGTCTCCCTGGCCCTTGACTGTACTTCTCCTCTGTCCTGCTCTCCCATCCCTCTCACTGTCTCCCATTGTCTTGTTGCTGAAACACGATGTTCCAGCTGCCCTTGTGGCCAGACTGGAACTTCATGGAACAGATGGTAAGTCGCATCTTCAGCACACTGTTATGTTTGGCCAGCATTTTAATTGTCAAGCATTCTTCATCTCTTTCTGAGTTGTCTTTGCATTTCCACTCGTCAGATTGGGGTTTAGGGAGATTTCCTGCCTCTTGCCAGCATTGTGAGTGCAGCGCAGGGGTCCTCTTCACCCTTCTGGGAGGTTACTTCTGGGATTTGAGTGTGTGCTTTACAGGGTGGGGTGGACGGCCCTGAGACTGTGGACTAGTTTTCTGCTCTGTTTTGCAGCCCCGAGGCATTAAAACTGTCCTTTCTCCACCGTCCTTTCCCCCAAAGGCCCCAGTAACAATGCCACTGGTCAGTCCCGAGCGATGATTGCCGCAGCTGCCCGGCACAGGGACTCGAGCCACAACGAGCTGTATTACGAGGAGGCGGAGCACGAACGGCGGGTGAAGAAGCGGAGGGCAAGGTGTCCTGCCCATCCCCATGAAATGTCCTCCCCCTCCAACGTCCTGCCCACCCCCAGTGCCAACAACCCCATGTCCTGCCCGCCCCCAGTGCCAACACCCCCATGAGACTTTTTTTTAACCACCAGAATTAAATTTACAAATTTCGTTTCAGAAATGAAATGTATTCAGTTTATAAACGTGACCTGCTCGATCTTTTGGAGAGACTCTCGCTCCAGTGTTCCTCAAACTTGAGCCTGCAAATGCATCACGAGGAGGGCTTGTTAAAACACAGATCTCAGGTTCCGGGCCCCACCCACCAAGATTACTTACTTCTCCGTAGGTCTGGAGTGGGGCCCACCCAAGAATTTGCATTTCTTAAAAATTCCCAGCAGATGATGAGGCCGCTGGCCCCGGGCCCACACTTTGAGTGGCCGGTCCTGTATCCCCAGGCCCCAGCTGGCTCCTGAGATCTGATCACATTAACTGAAGTGGACAAAGATGGTTTTCATCATGTGTGCTGGGCCCCTCCTCCTCTGTTCTCTGGGGCTGCTGGCGTGGGCGGCTAGAGGGACCAGGGTGGGGGTGCCCAGCTCTGGTTCTTTGTACCTCTGAGCACGCACAGAGCCTTTTGTAGCCAGAGTTGGAGGGACCTGAAAACTGTTTTCCTCTAGCCCTTTATTGTAAAGATGCAAAGGGTCAAAGTGAGTGTCCCAAGCAAATTAGTGACAGAAATGGTAATGATGTCCTCTCCAGGCCCAGGGCTCCTCCCTCCTCACCCTGTACCCCCCATTCTACATATTATTGTTGTTGTTGTTGTTGCCTTTGCCTTCCTTTCCCCTTCCCTCCCCTCTCTACCGCCGGGAGTGACAGCCAAGGACGGGAGCCTTGGGTGAGCTGGTGGCAGCCCGGGAGGCAGCAGGTGGGCAGGAGTCGTCCCAGGTCCTGGATGACCCTGTTCTCAAGCCCTACACCGCTGTCCTGATCTCTGCGTTTCACCGTCTCCAGGCTGGTGGTCGCAGTGGAGGAAGCTTTCATCCACATCCAGCGTCTCCAGGCCGAGGAGCAGCAGAAGGCTCCAGGGGAGGTGATGGACCCCAGGGAGGCCGCCCAGGCCATCTTCCCCTCCATGGCCCGGGCCCTGCAGAAGTACCTGCGCACCACGCGGCAGCAGCACTACCACAGCATGGAGAGCATCCTGCAGCACCTGGCCTTCTGCATCACCAACAGCATGACCCCAAAGGTGGGACGTGTCACTCAGCGAGAGAAATCGCATTTTAGGGTGTGATAGATAGAATCAAAGGCTTCTCTCAAATCAAAGGAATGATAGAATCAAGGCCTTCTCTAAAGCACCAATTACTGAGAATTAGTGCTGCTCATGTATTTTATATTATTTTGGTACAGTTGTTCTTTAAATATGCCTTTGAAGGCCTCTAGATTCAATCAGAGGAAAGACTGTCACCTTGAGACAGTCCAGGTCGTGGTTTGCAGTGCTTGGTGGGTTCTGGAGCCAAGCTGACTCATTCTTACCTGGCACCTCCATCAACTAATGGGAAACCTTGGACCAATGGCCTAATGGCTCTGTGCCTCAGTTTCCTAATCTATAAATCGGGGATAATACTAATATCTACCTCATTGAGTCATCGTGAGAACTAAAAGAGGCCATTCCTGTGAAGTGCTTAAGACAGCATCTGTCATAGTGTAAGGACCAAATAAAGAGCTGTTACCATCAGCAGAGGAAGCAGTGTCATCGCTTTGATGGCATTTTGGCTGTTGTGGGGTTACTTTTACGGAATGGTCTTTTGGATTATGACATGAGCACACTTTTGGGAATGTTGCAAGAAATAGCCATGCATCTAACTGAGGGATGTGGCCCAGGAGGAAAAACAAGAGTGAGGGTTCAGCAAATGACCTCTCTTCAGACAGAAGTGGGTTCACATCCTGGCTCCACCATCTAATTGGTTTATGACTTTGCCTAAATTTCTTGTTCACTTTTATAAAATGGAGATAATAATAGTATCTACCTGATAGGATTGTTGTGTGAGAATGATATTAAATATGGCAACATAATATGCAAATCAAACGTGGTAGAGAGTCAGTGAGCTTGGCATATAGTACACCAGACACTTGATAGTGATATTATTAGTGTAAGGACCTGTGTACGTACGTTGCCCTGTAGGTGTACAACTGCTGGTGGCATTGTCGCTAGCCAGTAACAATCCTTAGGAAAGCAAGATGGAAATACTAAGAAACCATAAGGTTTTCCATATTCTTTGACTTGCTGATCCCTCTCCTAGAAAAAATCTTCAGTGTAGTCAGCTATATACTTGAATATATATGCCAGTGATTTTCTTGCAAGATAATGTATTAATGCCAAACTGGAAATTACTTAAAATAGAACAATGGCTTATAAATTACAGTATATCACCTATTAAAACATGGAAGAATTCTTTGTTAGAATATTGTTACAAAAAAAGCAGAATGTAAGAAAGTATGAATCCTGTAGTTGAAAATGAGTGCAATATATTGGCATGTGCAGTGTTGGCTTATACCACATAGAATGGAAGTGATGGTTTTCCTATTTTCAAGGTTTTTTTTTTTAAACTTTCCTGGTTGCTTTCTTTTTCATTTTAAAAAAGTATCCTTTTCTGAATTAAAAATAATACTCTTTGTATAAAAACCTGACCATTAAAGAAAAGTATGATTACAAAGCGAAGTATTTGTTCCCTTAACCCAGGCAGTTCTTCCTGATAGAGTGGGTATATGTATTATTTCAGGTGTGTCTGTGTGTGTTTAAAGCAGAAATGAAAAACAAACAAACAAATGGGATCTCATACCATATAGAAATAGTTTGGAAACTTGCTTTTTTCACATAAAGCTGTCTCTTGGCCATCTTTCCACGTGAGTGCTCCCCAATCTTCGTCCTCCCAGCCTAACTCATTCTCTGCAGTAGTTGCATCTTACTCCGCTGAGTGCCGTGGTGGGATTTCTTACCGATGCACATTTGGATTAAGATCTTTCATTAGTCTAAACGAGGGGGTTGGCTGTTTTTGTTCATCGAGTTTTATTGGAACACAGCCACACCCTTTTATTTACAGACCGTCTACGGCTGCTTTCTCTCTACGACAGCAGAGTTGAGTAGTTGTGACAGTGTGTGCCTTGCAAAGCCAAAAATATTTACGTTTAGAGAAAAGTTTGCCAACCCCTGGTGTAAACAGTGTCGCAGTGACCATCTCTTTTACGTATGTTTCTGTGCGTTCGCAAAGTATTTCTGAAGAATAAATTTCCAGTAGAGAAACAGCTGGATCAAAGGTACCGATCCTGCCAAATTGTCCTTCTAAGAGGTGTCACTGTTTTACACTTCGCCTCTGGGATAGGAGACTGTTTATTTCCCCCGCACACTTGACAGAGTCATTTGTTACCATTCTCTTCAATTATTGCCCATCTAAGAGGAAGGAAATACTTTTTTTTATTATTTGAATTCATACAAGTGAGTGTTGTATTAGAGGCACAGCTCTCCTTTCTGCCTTGGAATATATGCTTACAGATCAGAAATAACATTCCTGGCAGCGGCAGTGAGGTGTGGATGGAAGAGGACACCACTTAGAAACCATCCGTGACCTGTGATTAGAACCACAATGATTTACCCGAGGTTTTCTCTCTGGATCCCCGATTCATTCTTTCTTCTTCTGTCTCATAGCTAAATCAACGTATTTATTGATGTAACACACATGCTCTTGAGCTCCCAGTGTATGCCGGGCACATGGGGAGTACACATTTAAAACCTATTTCCTGCCCTCCAGGAGACAAGCAAGTCAGCAATAGTCATTCAGAAAGTAAAATGTCACATGGGAGTCATGCCCATGGCTACAGGCACTTAAAGGAGGACATGTCTGTCTGTCTGAGAGGTTCAGGGGGTGGTTTGAGAAAGTTTAAACGGCCAGGAGGAATTTGCTAAAAGATGACATTCAGCAGGAGGAACAGCACATGTGAAGGGGAGAGTCAGGGAACCCCACGGAGCTAAGCACTGCTGTGGCCAAGAGCTCGGGAATGGGAGGTAGACGTGGGGCCTGGGCACCCCTCAGACTTGCCACCTGCACACTCCAGTGTCAGATAACCACCACTCACGTTGGTTGTCCTTGCCTTGCACCATGAGATGGCTAGAGTTAACCATTTCCTCCTCACAGCAGCCTTTTGGGATAGGCTGTCATCAGCTCCACCCACAGCAAGGTTAAATGGATTGTCCAGAGGCACCCAGCAGTAAGTACAGAGCATGCGTTGTTGTGCGTGCAAGGATATCCCTGCATTTATTCCGCTGGCATTGCCAGAGTGCCTCTCTGTGCCTGGCACCTGCCCTAAGTAGCTCTCGGTGTGGGAGGAGGCTGACCTACAGACAGGGACAAGCTGTGACAGGTGCCGTGGGACCAGGGCCCCGGGATGGGACTGGTGCTTCAGCCACAGCTTCCGGTCAGATGTGGGTACCAGCCACCCCACCCTCCTCACCTCTGGGCTTACCACCATCTTCAGCCACTGGCTGGAGAGCAAGAAAGTCAAGGAGTCTTCCCTCCCCAGCAAGGACTCCATGGTGCGGGTCTGATGGAGTTGGGTGTGAGAGGCTGGGCTGTCCTGATTTGTTGGGAGCACGTTTCCCAGGAGCTGGGAGCCGACGGGCCCGGGCGGCAGCGCCTGCAGCGGGCCCCTCCTCCCTGACAGCATCTCTGCTCTCCTTGCAGGCCTTCCTCGAGCGGTACCTAAGCGCGGGCCCCACGCTGCAATATGACAAGGAGCGCTGGCTTTCCACGCAGTGGCGGCTCGTCAGCGACGAGGCCGTGACCCACGGGTTGCGGGACGGACTCGTCTTCGTGCTCAAGTGCTTGGACTTCAGCCTCGTAGTCAATGTGAAGAAAATCCCATTCATCGTGCTCTCAGAAGAGTTCATAGACCCCAAATCTCACAAATTTGTCCTTCGCTTACAGTCTGAGACGTCGGTTTAAAAGTTCTATATTTGTGGCTTTATTAAAAAAAAAAAGAATATATATAGAGAGATATATGTATACCAGAGGGGCATCTTTGTTTTTTTCATTCTTCATTGCTGACTGAACTGGCAGATGAGAGACCAGGGTCCTTTGACCATCTGCACTTTATTTGGAAGGAAGCAGAAGATGTCCATCCTGGGAAAAAGTGACCAGTGCCATCTGGCTTATGGATGGGATGTCTCAAGAAGCCGTTCCCTGGCGTGCCTGGGACAGCTACAAACCAAAGTGGAGCTGGCGGTTCTTGGGAACCTCGCCTTACGACTCGTCCCTGCCTTTCATGCAGCTCCCGGCGCCGCCCTTGCTTCCAGCCGTCCCACTCGTGGGCCTCTGGGGACATGTCTTTGTTCTGTTTCAGGGAAGCGGACCAGACATGTCCACACGTGTCTGTGCATGTCAGTGTCCAGCACCAGGGGAGCCATGGGCCAGTCGCGAAAGGCCTGCCTTCATCTTTGTTCTCTGTTGCCTTAGGTTCTGCGGAGAAAGGTCACAATGACAAACACACACTGTCAGTTTACAGCTCTTAATGATTTTATTTTATTTTTGCCCAAAGAGAGCCTGCCTACCCCAGTTCTGACCTGCTTTTCTACGGGCTTGGGCAGCTAGCCCCCTCCTAACCCTGGGATGGCCCACCTGTCTCGGCTCCGACCCGCCCTCCCCAGCCCACACCACACCCTACCTGGCTGGCAGGCCTGGCAAGGGAGCCCAGCCTTCAGAGCCGCCCAGGGCCTGCCCAGCTGTTCACCTGTGCCCTCAGGCTCTGTGCGCAGCCTTGGATCTGCCCCACAGATGGTTTGTTTGTATAGGGAAGGGTGGAGTGCCCACCAGGTAGAACCCAGGACAGCATGCCAGCTCGGATGTCCCTTTAAGGCGGCAGTGGAGGCCCCTCCCCTCCCCATCCTCCTCCCAGTGCTCCACACCACCTGGAGGAGACCCACACTGTGACTCCGGGACTGGCACGTTCAGCTGGGAGCCTCTGTTTCCCAGGAGATGCGTTCTCACAGAGCTCCATGGCACGCTGCCCTGCCAAGGGAGACCAAACAGTGCCCTCTGCAGTGACAGCTGCAGCGTCCAGTCCCTGATCCTGACCACCGTCACTGTGCACTCGTCGCCTCTGCCCCTTACGACCAGGGGCTCATTTAGGCCCTGGTGCTCAATTACTAGTAGTTGGCAGTGAGTGAGGAGAAGGAATGGGCAAGCTGCAGAGGTCAGGGGAAAGAGAGTAGGGGCCGAGCTCATGGTCCAGACGATGCGTGCGTGGCCAGTTTTCTAGACACAGCCGGTTTCTGTGGCTTTCTGGGGCTCAGGGGAGCAGCCGGGCCGGGTTGTGGGTGGAGGCGTCGCTCGGCAGAGCCCCGCAGCAGCCTTCAGTCCCGCCTGCCTTCTTGTACCCACAACAAGCCTTTACAAAGTATTCACTCTCGCTTTTCCTGGGTGTTTAGGGTAACCAGCTCCCTTTCTTTTGCAAAGGATGACACTGTCCAGTGCTCTTTGTGTGTGTCTTCACGTACCCTCTCTGGTTTACGCACTCCACAAGTAGTGCAGCGTTTGTTATTATTTTCTTAAAATTGGCTTTGGAGGTTTGTCGTGCACCTGTACCTGACAACGGAAACAGCGTTCTTGAATCAGCAGCCTTCAGGTCAAAAAGAAGATACGTTGGAAAAGAAGGGAGGGGAAACCAGTTGGTATGGCATGGAGCCACAATGTACTATTTAACTACATGGTTTCCGTTTATGAAAAACACATACCATGTAACCATGGTGCTTTTGTTCTTAGTTTTGCCTTTAGGTCCCTTCAAGCTGGACATTCCTTATGCTGTCTTTCTCAGGAATATATTTGGGGAGATTGGGCAAGGGATGTGAATGTGTATGAGACTTGGGCTGCGTAAAGGTTACACTGTCCCAGACTAAATGCATCCTAGGCTCCTGCAGCAGAAGTGCCACCCATGTGTATACATACAGTTCATAATGACACTCCTCATCAGCATCCTAAAATATGGTGCTTCCCACCCTGTCTTAAGTCACGGGTCCAGAAGGGGTTACATTGGATTCATGGCCCTGGTTGCCTGCCTTCCCAGCAGGGTGAAGAAAGGTTGAAATTAAAGAATTTATTTTCTCTCTACCCCTTTCCCAGTCTTTGCATAGGAGAATGTCAGACTTTCTGAAATTATTGTTTCTGTTTTAAATTGAATATCGATTTTTTTTTACACTGACTTTGTATGGAGTCCCTTTTGAAAGAATAACATAATAAAATGCAGAATCTTTGTATCAAGCCTTTGCACTTGCAAACTCTTAATAGCTTGAGTTAATGGTGCAGTGGGAACAATGTAAATGGAGTTTAAAAAAAAAAATGAAAGGTTTCAGAAACCTGCATCACACCACTGAAAACAACACATTTCTATTTCAGTTCTTGGAGCCAATCAGCTATTCTTTTTAAGAGGGATTAAACTGTGCCCTGGGCGAGTAGGATTAGATAAATGCACATTGGAGGAGACAAGATTTTGTTTACCTTAAATGTTTATAGATGTTCTATAACTTTGAACCTACGTTATTAAAATGTGAACGTTGAACCGTATGGAGTAGAACGACTTAATGAGGAGTGTGTGTCTGATGTTTTGACCTGGTGATGTTTTGACCAGTAGATAATTTTTGTTCTTAAGTGTGTCCTTCTGAAGGCAGTTGACCATTTTTAATCATTCATGAACTGAACGTTGAAGTCTGCATTCTTAGAGCTGGAGGGAATTTTAAGGTTTTGTGGGTCAGCCATCCTTTGCATTATCAGTTAAGTCGAGATTCATGATGCTTCTGCCAAAGCTTATAAAGTAAGCGCTAGAGAAAATGCTTGACCAGTTTTCCTGCCCAACTGTCATGATCTCCCTTTCTCCCTCTCTGTCCTTTTCAAATCTACACACAGGACACATTCTGTAAGCAAATGGGTAAAGATAGGTGGCCTCTGTGTGTGTGTGTTGTGTGCGCGCACACGCGCGCGCGTGTGTGTTTTGTGCTGTGGCTCATTGCCAGAGTTTGGACCTCCTTTGCAGTGGGGAAATTGTGGTTGAGATTGCAGGGGGGTAATCAAGTACTCTTATTCTTGTGTCTTTGGAGTGTGTGTATTCAGATAAGGCTGTAGTTCTGTGGGAAGTCATGAGCTTAGTGGGCTGACTAAAGTTGACAACCCTGCCCCTCCTTACTTCCCGGATGAGTGAATGTTGTAGCCACTCAGTGAAACCAACAAAATCGGTCCTTGGTTTCCTCTCTTCTATCTGGACCCTGCTATGTAAGGCTTCCTACACGGGGATGCGTATTTGTGAGTGTTTCCATACACGTGAGCATTTCTCTTGAGTCTAATTACCAGATGGACGGCATGTTTATGTTAGACATCTGAATGTCTGTGTTATCTGTAGCAGATGGGTGTCTATGTCAGCAAATAACTTGTGGGTATGTTTATATGGATGAACATGTGAGAGTCCATGTGTTTCTACATATGTCCTGTGTTTGAGAGATTTCCCAACAGCACCCATCTTCTGCGAAGTTACTCTAAAGCCAGTTACTTCTCCCCCCGCCCTTTCTTTCTTTCCCTCAGTTACACTGGTTTCTCCCCAGGAGTAAATGGCTTTAGCAAAGCAGTGTCTTCTGGAGAGTTGGCTGTCCCGCAGGCAAGTCCATTAGGCTCCTTCTTGCCTCAGGAGCCTATGACCTGAAAATAGCAAGAAACAAAGAAAAGCCAAGCTCTATGATAATAACTGCTCCAACTTCACTACCCTGGAAGCCTTACTATAGATTTCTCCATGTAACTTCAAAATTGATCTTCATTTAAAAAAAAGAAGAGGAAGAAAGATTGATTACTAAAGAAATGTTGCCATAATATTTAAATAGTCCAGGAGAGACCCTGCAATTGTAAAGTGATGTATTTCCAGGTAGTGTCTGTGCTTTATGGATCTTGTTTTACAGAAAAGCAATCACTACTGTGAACTTACTACTATGTAACCTTGAGGTCATAATCCATTATAAATAAAATATGAGTTGTTCTGAAGCCCATAGCACAGTTTTGAATGGTATTCAGTGCAGCAGTGAGGAAGGCACTTTAGATGCTCCATTGAAATCACCATATTGAGCATCAACCAAGTGGATGCCCAGAAAATTAGATTTTGGATCACATTTTTGACAAAACATATTTTGGTCAAAGAAGGAAGAGAAGGGTAATAAGACACTTTTATCAGGTATTTTATGTTAGGTACTGTTCTAGAATGTGAATTCCTGTAAGGTAGGGGTTATTTCCATTTTACAGGTGGGAGAAAGGGTCAGAGAGGGAAGGACTTGCCGAAAATCTCGCGGCTAGTAACAGAAACTTCAAATCTAACATTTACTTCCAACACTCAGTCACTGTGCCTTGAGGTATTACCCAAATAATTCGACGTTTCTGGATGTGGGAGAGGGACTTGAGGACACGTAGCCTTGATGTGTAGAACCCAGAGTTGGAGGTTCGTGGGAGGGGGAGTCGCTCCTGTTCTTTCACTTGGGTTTGTGTCGGAGGTGTGGCCCAGGGAAAGCTGCTCCACGTGCTCACAGGTTGCTCAGGATCTTCAGCGGAAAGAACTTGAGCCTCCCCCCACTCCCACCCCC
Organism: Camelus dromedarius; assembly: GCF_036321535.1. Lineage (NCBI taxonomy): Eukaryota > Metazoa > Chordata > Mammalia > Artiodactyla > Camelidae > Camelus > Camelus dromedarius. The sequence continues at coordinate 19,949,978 of NC_087444.1, forward strand.
ACCCTCCCCGGAAAACCAGCCCTGCTAGTTCTGCACCTGCTCTAAGACTCAGGAGCTCTATTCCTGGCAGCCACCCTTTGCTTCTGACCGTCCCACCCTCCACTCCCACCTGCTGGCTTGGGGAGGTGTGCACCTTGGGGAGGTGGGCAGGGGCTGACCTGGCCTCCCCATGACCTGCGGTTTACTCTGCCTGGTGCTCTGTCAGTGTCACACCACAAGAGCCTCCCTGGTTGGGGAGGGAGAGGGACTGCCTGCCAGCCCAGCCTCCGTAGGTTTGGAACTGGAGTCCCTGGTCTCCATCCTTGACTTTTGCCTCCTGCTATTTGCCCCAACGTTTGCCCTCAAGAGTTTGAATCAACAGGCATAAAGCAGGACTCTGAAAACACTGCTTTCCTCTCTTCAGTGTCTTTAGTTTTTGGTTCAGTTGTGCGGAAGCGACCTTTTTATCTCCCGCTGTGTGCTTTCAGTGGAGGACTGGGAAAGGGAGATGGCACGCCCACCTCTCAGCATGGCTGCTTCTTAGGACTGAGCAGGACACATTTTCAAAGGGTGGGTAAGAAATGTAAAACTACTGAATAAAATTAGATTCTAGGACTCTGAGTCCCTTTTACCAGACCTGTCCCGTTTCTATTTAGATTACCCAATTTGTTGTTTCACCTGTAAACTCATCCTCTTCAGTGGGTTGTTATAGAGTCTCCGCGACACGAAAGCAGACTTCTAACACCTGCAGCAGCACGGGGACCTGTTGCTGCCAATGTGGCGCCAGGAATCTGCAGCTGCTATGTCTGTTTCAGCTTGAAAACAACAGGGTTTCGTCCTTGTTTTAGTGGGATAAAAACACTCTTACCTGAAGCCTCGGGGACAAATGTGACAACCCCCAGGCTTTTATCTTGAGTGTCTTTGGCACTTTGGGCACTGAAATTATATTTGGATAAAGATATTTGAATGTGCAGTATCTGGTTTTGTATTTGCTTGTATTTATCTGAGCTTTCTTGTGGATAAGAGCTTTTAGTCTGAAGGAGCTCGTCCTTTAGGAGTTTTTAAACCCCCAAAAGCCCTCACCCTGGGAAGCTTCATCTCTGAGGACCAGAGATGGCTCAGGGAATTAGTGATAGGACCCCAGCATGTGCCCTGCGGGCATCAAGTCCAGTTCAGTTCATGCGGTAGGGAATTTAGACAGTTACACATCGTCACCATTCCAGGGGGCAGCTGGAAAGAGGTGGCGGTCACTTTTCATTTCCCAGTGCCACCCCGCACCATTTAAGACATAATAGAATATTCACTTAGTGTGGATCATCATTCTAAGAAAAAGAAAGAACATAAGAAAATTCAAACTTTGCTGATAACTCCTTATTTTTGTAATGGATTCACAGTAGGATTTAACTAAATTGCAAACTCTGCTGAGACTCCTAGACTATGACGTGATTAACAAAATGTGATTTCCAAGCAATTGTTTTATAAGGACAACTAGTGTGTAGAGTGCAGGATGCACCAGCCAGGATGAGGGCGGAAATGGAGACTGGCTCACTGAGATGACGAATTGACTCGAGTTGTGATGACCACTTCCTCAACAAAGATGCTAGGGAGAAGACTGGAGAGGCTGGGACCAGGTCTTATTTCAAGGGGAGTTTATTTGACAGTCACTTTTGTGTTGAAAGAACTTTTACATTTCTGGTTCTGGATTTAGGATCCGATATCAACCCAGCAAGTTCAGTGACGAAACCATCTGTCTCTATCGGTTGGAGCCATAAGTGTTTGTGCAAAGATGTGGCCGAGGGTCTTTTGTGTTCTCTCTTACTAGTTCATACCTCACTTTGTAATCAGGAGGGGCAGTTTTGCTCCTTAGCAGAACTCACAATCACTAGACAGGTATGACAAAGTTGGGCTGTGATTTCCTGCCTAAACTGGGTGGTGGGCTCTATTGAGACATTTCTATCATATGAATGAATGTATTTCACTACCAGCAACCATCTGCTCAAGTTCATTTACATACACTCATAAGGTGGGCTGTGAAACCCATTGTAACATCAGCAACAATGTTGTTAGAGTCTGTGAGGGGCAAAGCGTACCTGGCATCCAAGTTATTTTGTTCTCTTTTGGGACTCCCATTCCAATTAACTGTAAAACGTTTTACATGTTACATTTTTTATACTGTAAGACTTGGAAAATAAACTGAAATCCCAAATTGCACTTTGTTCCTTTTTTTCCATGTGATTTTTTTTCCATCTAAGAAGTTTTACTTTTTAGGGAACATTTTCACTGTTGCATAATTTTTATATCCTGTTAAAAATAGCCTGTCAAGTTTCTCTGAAAACCAAGACAATTATAATGATAGATTGACTGGTAAAGTGGAATTGCCATTGTAACAAAAATTATAGGTTGCAATCATTTGATGGCCAAGAGAATGTTTTGAATTAATAGATTCCTGAAAATTAAATTCTCAGGCTGTAAAACTTGGAGGTGAAAAAGGCCTTTTGAGTAAATCAGCAAGTGAAAAAAGATATTTTCAACTTAAATTATTGACTTATTTTAGATAGGTCTATTTAAAGGAAATTTGATTATTTGACAAAGAAATATTGGAGTTGCCTTCTGCTACACTCAGCTATCCTTTACTGGGTGCCAATGGCACACAATCAAATTCTTACCTGTTCCACGGACAAAGATCAGAAAAAGCAGCTGATTTGAAGTTCATTGGATAGATTATTGATGAACTCCATTTCTCTGGGCCATCAGCCAAGATGGGCACAATTTACACCTGCACAAACAAACCCTACTAGAGAAAAAATTAAAAGTGTATGCAGACATAAACCGAAGACGCTTCTCTTTTTCATTCATTACCCATGATACAGCTATAGAATTTTGGAAGCATTTTAAGAATGTCAGGTGATTATGAAATTATGGAAGTGGAGTGGGGGATATCAGGATGGTACCAGCTACAGCCACTGTCCGCTTGCCCAGGGCCAGACACGAGGCCCATAAGCAGCAGTGTGGGAATGGGCAGTATCCCTGCTCAAGAGAGATACTAGTTCCCTATGGGTCCCATGCAGCATCTTCTAGTTATACAAGCTAATGATGTGTAATGTCAAAACTGTGTTTGCCTTCTGGGCATGTTCTCTGTATGTACATCTGAGCGTGTTTCTGATAAATTCTGAGAATTCATAATGTCTCGGACAAAATGATGATGCACTTGCAAAACTGACACAGAGGCTTTCAACACTCTTCCTTTCCGAGATCCTTGCTCAGCTCTCCTGTGTTACCCACTCAGTGCTGCCTTCTGTGATCTGCATGTGGGAACCAGCTTTAAGGGTCCATTGATGGAATACTGGAATGAGGGAATGAATGAGTGAGAACGTAGCAGCACACTCAGTGCTAAAACTGCTGGGGATACCCTAATCATGCAGGATTATTTTAAGGGAAATTGTTGATATTTGTGGGGTTCTAGGGCTATCATTGAGAATCCTAGCTATCATGCTCTAAAGAGTTCAGATTGATAAAATACCAGATTAATTCAAAAGAGGGCCTTAATTCACCTTGCACCCACTTGGGTCCATAGACGCATTAAAATAAGTGCACTGACATTTAGGTGGCTGTGTTCATTCCATTCCCAGAGAATGGGGTCTGAGACTTCTGCTATCATTCCACACTGCTTTGCTTCCCATCACGATGGCCCTATTCCTGGGGGGTCTTTGCTAACTCGAGGAAAGAGAGCATCTCACATCAGAAACCTCACTGAGCCAAGGAGATTCCGCATTCCTATTTCATTAGCAATTTGCTATCCCAAGCAAGTCCAAACAGATGACACCATGTTGCCAAAAACTTCTTGGAATAAGACTGGCTTTCAGTAATCACTAGCACATTCTTAATGGTACTAATAGTTGTTAAATTAGCTTTGCATAGAACTTAGAGTATTTAGTCAAACAAGATTTATTATTAAGTACCAATCAGCAGGTAGGCACTGAGGATGGAACAGAATGAGTCAGTCTTTTCCCTAAGGTTGCTTTCAGACTAATGGGAGGAAGACACACACTTTCAAGTACAACACGTTGCAGATTCTGTAAGAGAAATCCACAGGGTGCTGTGAGCGCTCAGCAGAGGAGGTGGCCAATTTGCCTGGCGCGCGACGGGAGAAGAGTCACAGAGTGCATCTTACCTTATGCTTAAAGTAAGATAGCTGGGAGCTTGCCCAGCAGGCACAGATGGGGGAGGACAAGCATTCCGGGAGATGGAACAGCATGAGCCAAGGCTTGGAGGCATTAAGCAGCCAGGCAGCTTCAGCCAACTTCAGGTTCTAGGAGTGGAGGGGCAGATGGGTGTGGGAGGCTCTGTGAGAAATGAGGATGGTAAGGTAGAGAAGAGACAGTTCATGTGGACCTCCAGTGTCCTGTAGAGAAAACTGGCTTTACCCCATGACAAAGTGGCCTTGACTTCTCAGCTCATTGGCAGTGGTACTGGCCCACCTTCTGCTAAAATAACAACTGGGTGCTATGACCCACATAAAGGCATTTGGACACCATCATTCCCAGACGGACGCCCCGTGTGTGCAGCAGGAATCACCCCAGCTGGCCCAGTGCCCTTCTAACCCCTGAGTCTGGGTAGCACAAGCAGCAGCACTTCTCAGACTTTGCTTTCCTCTTGCGGAGGAGAGACACTTCAAGGACTACCTCGCTTTTCCTTCCCAACCTCATACCCCACAGCCTAGACTCCACATTTGGCTGTCAGAAACCTTCCAAACCACTTACTCTTTGGCCTCTTTGTCTTTTTTTTTTTAATTCTTATTTTTAATTGAAGCTTAGTCGATTTATAGTGTTAGTTACATGTGTACAGCAAAGTGATTCAGTTATACATATACATACATATATATATATATATATATATATATATTTTAGGTTCTTTTCCGTTACAGCTCGTCACAAGATATTGAATATAGTTCCCTGTGCTATACAGTAGGTTGTTGTTTATCTGTTTTATATATAACCATGTGTATCTATAAATCCCAAATTCCTAATCTATCCCTCCCCACCCTCCCTATCCTGCTGGTAACCACAGTCTTTGAAATTGTTTAAACATCTATTGGGAATAGAGAGCCAATGAAGGATTTTAAGCATGTGTGTGACATGATCAGGTTTTCATTTTAGACATCACTTGATTGCAGGGCGCAGGCTGGAGTGGAGATGGAAGTGAAGTCAGAAGCTCATGGTCCCCCAGCTGAGAGACTGTAAATCTTCAATTATGTACTAGGAGTGGATGAAGAAAACAGAACAGGACTTGCTTCCTATTGGATGTGGGAGTGGGAGACAAGGAAATGGCTCTAAGGTTTCTGGCTGGGACATTGTCAGAGGGGAATGCCTCTTCCCCACAACTCTGTTCCTGTGAAGGATTGTCCCCAAACACTGCTGGCCTTTTGCCCAGCCCTTGTTCCTGTCCTGAGATGGCGTGAGTTACCTGGTTAGTGGGTGACAGCCATCTGTCCATGTTTCTTTGAGTGAAGTTCTTAAGGTGAAGTTATTGTGGGAGGTGCAGCCCTTGTCTCTGGCCTCTCCATCCTTGCGCAGAGGGCAAGGGTCCTCTCTGCACATCTGATGCCCTGGGATGCAGGAGACTGGGAAGCCCATTCTCCTAATCTCTAGTCTCCAAACTATTGCCTTTCTGTGATAATGGTGATGTTTTGGACTGCTGACTTTGGGACCTAATTTCTTGGTTGGTTCAGATCTCAGTCAGGAAAAGAGAGCTATTTTCTTAATAAGCTCTCCTCGCCCTTTAAAGCCACACAGCTGTGCTGGTCTACAGGGCCTGTGAGACATCCAGGTGAAGCTGTTGGGGAAGACAGCTGGATTGTGGGGCCTGGAACTCAGCACAGGCCCGGCGAGAGGCAGATGGCTGGAAGCCACGGGGTGTATGAGATGACTGGGGGAGCGGGAAGAGCAGGGTTTGGCACTGGCTTGCATCTGTTCCTGGTGACTTTTTTTTTAACTGAAGTATAGTGGATTTCCAATGTTGTGTTAATTTCTAGTGTACAGCATAGTGATTCAGTTATATATATATTCAGATATATATATATTCCTTTTCATGTTCTTTTCCATTATAGGGTATTACAAGGTATTGAATATAGTTCCCCATGCTCTACAGTAGGACCTTGTCGTTTACCCAGTGACTCTTGTTAAAATGCAGATGGTCAGGCCTCAGCTCTGGAGATGGTATATCCATAGGTCTGGGCTGATGACAGGTGTCTGTGTTTTCTAAAATAAGCTCTGATGCTCACTGAGCAGGGTGGAGGAGCCCGGTGAGAGCGAGACGTTCAAGGACAGAACCACAGGACCACCAGCACGCCAGGGATTTGTGCGTGTCTGGGAGTATCCGAGATTGTTGATCAAAAGCTACTTGATAATGACCCATGACTGGTGACATTGTTAACAATGGGCTTCAGGCCATACAAACTAGGGCCTGGACAGTACATGACCTTGTTACAGAGAAGACAAGCTCATTTCAAGTTATGAGACGATATTCTAAAGAAATACATTGAATGTGATTATGCATTCTTGATAACACAAATGAATTTTTTTTTTCCCCTAAGAGGATGGCCAGATCTTGCCATTCTATTTAGCTTACATTCCTATACTGTGTGAGTGATTAGTGCCCTGAAGAATGAAAGGGAAAAGGCACCTTGGTGTAAGCAATAAAAAGGATTATGAGAAATTCACTTCAGTCCATCTTGGGACACTATCTGAGGAAGAGAAATAGAATCCTTTGATTGCTTAATTTAAGGAATTTAGTTTAAATCTTTGATGTAAGTATAAAAATGGGGTTACATTTACATCCTTTAAAGTGTTTTCATGACCCTGGGAAAAATCACTCGAGGGCTCTGTGCCTCCCTCAGTTTCCTCATCTGTAAAAGGGGGATAATAACAAAACCATCTCATAAGATCTTTATACAAATTAAATGAAATAATATACATAAAACATACAGCATGGTTCTCCGAGCACATAGCACATTTTCAATAAATATCAGCTGAAGAGGTTTTAGATCAGTAACTAAACAGTTCTACTCCTTACCCCTCACAGACAGAGCTAGCTTAACACTCAGGGCTTCCCCCACAGGAGCACCACGGCATGATTTCAACTTGATGCGTATCGCTCAGGCCTCTGAGAACCAGGGGATTTTCCTGGGTTGGGAAATAGACCACTTTCAGTCCTTGGCTATTTGAAAGATTAACTTCAAAGATGACTTTGAAAATTCACTTCCCCAAGAGCTTATTTGAGATACGGTTGGGACTGTCTGGATAACACGGAACCTGGCTCAGGAAGCATCTGCCTTGTTTTGTGAGGCAGAGAGATTAAAAAAAAAAAAAAAAAAAAAAAAAAAAGGAGACTTTGGAAGCACTGTTAACCAGCAGTGCTGATCAAACAGTTATTCACCCATCAGCTCAATAAATGAGTATCTACTTCATGCTGAGAAAAGTGCTAGGTGTTGGGGATACCAAGTAAATTCCTTGTCTCCAAGGAGCCCACAATTTAGTGAAAGGACAGACGTGCGCATGTGTGTTATAATTTAAATGGTGAGTGCCACGATTTGGGGTGTGCACAAAATGCCACAGGTGCAGAGGGGAAGGGGGCCCCTCCAGATCACCCAGGCCATTGGATGGATGGTGACATTACTCATCTGAACTGGGGCTCCAGGAGGAGGAGAAGTTTAGGGGAGAAGGTAATGAGTTTGGGTGCAGGGCTGTTGTTTGAAGTGCTTGTGCACCATCCCAACCAAGATGTCCCAGAAGCTGTTTGAGTGAGTGAGTCTCAGACTAAGGAGAGAGGTCAAGGCTAGAGACCCAGATGTGGAAGCCATCAGCTGATGGGCATGAATGATACTACCTTGGAAGAATGTTGGAGCTGGGAGATACAAGGGAAAACTAACATTTAAAGGAAGGAAGAGGGCCCAGAAAGGAAAGAAGAAGAAGGAATAGAGAGAAAGCCGGAGCCAAGAGCAAATGAGCAGAATCAAAACATCAAGAGAGGATTTTCAAGATAATCTCAGTATTTTCAAAATATAACTTTAATGGCAGAGTTAGCTACTATTCCAAAAAAGGACTGCCCTGTTTTCAAAGAATTTGCAGTGTCTTACACATGTATTAAAAGATTGAGAAAATAAATTAGAACATTATAATGCACACTTAACGCTAAAACTACCAAGCACAATATAACTTCTAGAGAGTTCAGAAGGCACTTGGGGCTTTTTTTAGTGCCTCGGGGCATCATCATGAACTCTAATTATTGTAGCCCTGCTCCACTGTGGGAGCGTTGATAGATGGAGAGTTCATTGCCCTCTGGACAAACCAACCTTTACTCTGAATGGGAAGACTCACTAGCAGCGACAGAGAAGGGGTATCCAGATCGCAGCTCAGAGGAGGACACCGGGTGACCCAGTCAGAGACCTAACGCCGTCAGAAATAATTAAAAACCCTTAATCCCTCCAGCTCCCCCGACCCTTGCATGTAAATGTGAGACAGTCACCCAGAGGCAAGTTCAGAGAGCAAATCAACCTCCCATCCCAGTACCCTCATTTACTAGAAATGATGGTGAAATCAGTATGCATGTATTTCAAGACCGCTCAATAGCTGCTTAAGGCTTGGATGTGAGTTTATCATGGTCTGACCTACCCTTCAATTGTAAGTCTAATAGAACCAAAAGAAGCTGATTTGTTTTCAATCCCTTCCCTAAGAGGGATCCTCTAGGCTTGAGGAGGGATTCTAACTGATATTCTAGGCATCAGAGCTAAATGAATCGTTGCGTCTTCCCTGGGCTCCGATTATAAGGTCACACCACGCTTACGAGTTAGCAAGCTGTGAATTCTGCTACTGTCAGAGTCAAAGACAACAAGGAAACTTGAGTCGAGGTGTTAGGGGATTGCTCTCCCCAGACTGCCAGATGCCCGCACTGCCGTGACCGCTGGTGGTCTGGCAAAAAACAAGAGCTTTTTCATAACAATCAAGGCAGTCAACCTGGGAATAATTCCCCACTGTCCCTGCTGAGTGGGACTGCTGGATTTAGAAAGGCATTTGCTGAGTTGCACATCTCCTGATGAGAAGGGAGAGGGGAAAGAGATGTTGGAAAAGGGAAGGGAGCTGGCCGGATGCGGGCTGGAAGCTGCTTGCTGCTACCTTGTGCTGCCGGCTTGGTAGTGGGTAGCTGTGGTTCTGTCTTCATGAAAATCATCGGGCTTGGGGGCTATTCATCATCGTCATCGCTGTCGTCATCTTCTTCGTCGGAATCGTCATCGTCATTGTCGTCATCATCCTCTTCATCGTCCTCGTCTTCGTTGTCATCGTCCTCAGTATTTATCTTTCCAGAAAGCACATCTTCAATCCAGTCTTCCAGCTCCTCAGCGGTGGGCAGGTCATCATCATCTGGAATCTCCATCCAGACACTGTCCGCCTGCAACAGAGACAGAATGAGCATGTGAGTGTGTGCGTGTGGGAGTGAGCGAAGGATCAGCCAGACCAGGGGCTTCCAAGCAGCCGTGCTGAGGGCCCCAGGTCACTTTTGCTTATCAGGACTGTATGCACATTGTTAAATGGCAATGCCTCGTTGCAGAATGCTATGTGTAGTATCCTGTTTGTGCAATATAAAAGGAAATGTGTATTCCACTGCATATATATGTATATATGCATATATATATTCCATTTTATATATATAGCCAGTTAGCAATGTCCTTTTATTCTGTTGGTAGATGTTCAGTCACCTGGGAAATTCTGTATTTATTTATTTTGCAAACTACTTTTAAAATTAATAGTAATAAACAGTGGGGGAGGGTATAGCTCAAGTGTTATATCTCATGCTTAGGATACATAAGGTCCTGGGTTCAATCCCTAGTAACTCCTCTAAAAATAAAAAATAAGTAAACCTAACACACAATGGTGATTGCCAGCAGGGGCTTCTGCTGCCCCATCACCCACTGAACCATGCCAACTCCCAATGTGAGTTCTCTTGTGTAAAGAGACTTTGTCGTTGGGCTTTGGAGGAAAACACAGGAGAGTTTACTTGAGTAGAAAGTTCCAGTCAGTAAAGCAAGCTGAGCTGGCCCCATAAGCAAGGGAATGGGCTCATGGAAGAGAACCCTGGAACCACTGGCTGGAACTGGCTCAGAGACTAGGATTGGGCCCCGGTGGCAGATCTCCCTGAGCTCGGGCAGAGCCAAGGGTCCTGCTCATTTCATGAGGGGCTGGACTTCTGCATGTGATCTCACAGTCTGGGCTGCCTGACAGACAACAGGGCAGGCTGAGGGTATCTGAGGAGCTTTTTGAGGTGTACTCACATCTGTCACATTCACCACCCCAATCTGTGGCTTGAAGAGGTCAATCTTGAAGGTCTTTTCCCAATAGGCAACAAGCTGAAGCAACAAAAAAATAAAATTAGACACGCAGGCAGTCCCTGTGCAAGCCACTTTTTGTGGCTGGACCCACCTGCCATCCCAGCACCAAAATTAGGTCACCACTAGTTCAAGGTCTCCGAAACAGCTGTGGGCACCAAGGAAACTGAAGACGTGGCCCCAGCGCTCAGCACTTTAAATAAGCACGAAGAAAAGATGTCAGAATACAAACTATGAAAGCATGTAATAAAGTGAAGTAAGCCAGAAAGAGAAAGAAAAATACCATATGAGATCGCTCATATGGGGAACCTAAAGGGAAAAAAAAAGCAGAAATACAAAACAGAAATAGACTCATAGACATAGAATACAAACTTGTGGTTGCCAAGGGGGTGGAGGGTGGGAAGGGATAGATGGGATTTCAAAATTGTAGAATAGATAAACAAGATTATACTGTATAGCACAGGGAAATATACACAAGATCTTATGGTAGCTCACAGAGAAAAAAATGTGACAATGAATATATGTATGTTCATGTATAACTGAAAAATTGTGCTCTACACTGGAATTTGACACAACATTGTAAAATGATTATAAATCAATAAAAAATGTTAAAAAAAAGAAAAGAAAGTATGTAATAGAAAAGCTTCTACAGCTGTGAGGAAGATTACAGAGATGGTCCAAAGCTGATTCTCAGATTACTTGTGGCTCTTTTATGGGGTATGTGTGGTGAGAGACCCATTTCCCTCCACCGCTCCTTCAGTGTCCCACTTAAAAATCCCTTCCCTTGTGCCACTCTGCGCGTGAGATGGCTGGGAAAGCAGGGATGTGTCCCACGTGGGCGCACAGTGAGAAGAGGGCTTCATGCAGCCCGGCTTGGGCTCCATGTGGACTGATCTCTGACTGGGGCCGGACTAAAGGAGGAGGGCCATGGGGCTAAGTAAATGGAGACGTTCAGTGGTAGAAGGTCTCCCAAACACATCTAAGGTCTGATGGGGACTGGGGATAATCAGGAACCTGGAAATCAGGACAGTCTGAAGATTTCTCCGTTGCAAAAACCAACGCAAGCATGTAGAACACGTCAGGAGAAGTGCAGACCATCTGCAAGCTTGCATAACAAAACAGCCCCAGTAAACTAGAAATGCAACCAGGCAGCAGCCAAACAACGCTATAACACAGAGAGTCTTATGAGGCTGTGACTTTGTCATGTTTCCCAGAATTCTGACTTTGCCCTCAGGTGACATGGAATTTTCTACCTTTGATTCATTCATCTTCTGTGTAGGATGGGTTTCAGGACCCTGGAGATCACTAAACTCCCTCTTTTTTTTGTCTATTTAAATCATAGTTTGATCAGTTGTGAGTGGTGTCCAGGGAGTGAGAACCGTCAGTCTAACCATGTCAGTGTCGGCACCAGGCTCTAAGTTCCACGTGGCACCAGTGGCTAAGATCTCTCACACTGGATAGGGGCACCCATTAGGCTTCTGCAAGTGCCCCTCCTACTTCACACCCTCCTTCATGCATCCAGGTCTCATGCTAAACACCAAGACTGTGTAAGTGGCCAAGGACGGGGCCTCAGTCTGAGCCACTTACCAGAGGAAAGTCGTCCGGGTCAATCCACACAATGCTCAGGTCAGGGTTGTCGGTGTTGTCCCGGGCAACCTGCTTCAGGATCTCCAGGAACTCGTAACCATCTGAAACAGGGTTCAAGAAGATTGAGTAAGCCCTGCACACACATGGCTTCTAACTAACTCAGAGAGCAGAGTGCCGTTTTTCTACAAAGGTTTCTGAGGCCATTTGGTGCATACCCTCAATTATAGGCTTTTTCTATATAATCAATCAGATGAGAACTCTAGCTGCAAAGCAGCTTCTTTAAAGGAAACAATAAACATGGTGAATATAGAAATTAAAAGTTCACGGGGAAGTGTCTGGTTGTAACTCAAAGTCAAGCTCCATTTGCTAACCTGCATGTGAAAATTGACCAGCCTGGAGTCAGAAAACGCAATCCCAGAGCAGAGCGACTCCTGCCTGGTCCTCAGTGCTCTGTGCCATCTCTTAACACGGATAATTTGCTATCCCTCAGAGTTCCCCATAACATCTGCTCTATGGACCAAGAACTTTGAGCGTGGACCCTTAATTTTCCACAAACTGGAGTTCCTAAAACCTTCAGACTAAGTGAGCTCTGATTGATGGTTTCATAGCTTTGAGATAGTAAATGGGGTTCCCTCCCTCTCTCACTATTTCCCTGTATGCTCTGCCAGCCCCCTAGTCAGTCAGCCGCCTTCATCACCCCCAGGGGAGGGGTGAGTCATAAGAAAAGCAGAGACAAGCCTTCTGAGCGTCAAGAGTCCGGAGAGTCTAAACCTTGAAGAACTGGAAAGATAAACTTCATGACAGAAGCAAAAATTTTGGAAGACTGTTCAGTAAGAGAAAGCATACCCTGAGCCCTCAGCATTCCCGCCCCACTCCCAAGCAGACACAAAGAGTTTAGCTTCTGACAAGCTCCTGAGAATAAGCTCTGTGCCTTTGTGTATGCGTGTACACGTGCTCGTGTGTGCTTACGTGGCCACAGACAGGAGCTCCATGGTGTCAGCGCATCCCCGCGTGTAGAGGACCCAAGTTCGGTTTTAGAACAAAACTCAGAAAAATGGGAAGACCTCAGAATCTCTTAGTGACCCCCCCTGTTGCAGGAGCACTAGGGCAGAGAAGTCTGTAAGGAGGTCCCACCGAGTTCCCTGTGCTTCTGAGGAACACAGACAAGTCTGGGGGGAGGAAATATTATTCTGAGATTCGTAGGCTAGCAGGTCCTTCACCTTTGAAACTAGAGGACTATTTTCTGTGGTTATTATTTTGAGACGCACCCAGTCTCAAACCAGAAAGGGCTCCCAAACATCCCACATATCCAGGCAAGTGTATAGCCTCACCCAGAACATCTGTCTGTCTTCTCTCTTGAATGTTTCCAGGACTGAGACCCTTTGACTTCCCTAAAGGCCCACTACAGACTTAATAATCCTGACAGCTGAGTCTTTTTCTTGCATATAACTGAAATCTTCTCTTTTTCCTCAAGAAGTCCATCTCTCAAATTCTTCCTTTATGCACACAGGACATTGTTCTTTACATGCAGGAAGTCTGCAATCACGTCACCCAACCTTAATTTTGGGAGTATATCTTGAGCATTTACTGGCTACTGGCTACTGAGTACTTTTGCATGTAACCTTCCCATGTAGTCCTCATGGAGATTAGGAAGAATTTACTACCTCCATTTGAAAGAGGACGGAACTGAGACACAGGGAGAGAATGTGACTTGCCCAGCATCATACGCAAGCCAGGGGCAGAGCCAGGATTCTAACCCGGGTCTGCTTTGGTCTGAACGTCCAGAGCCCTTTCCACAATCCACTTTGCCTGTGAGATCTCCACCCACTTAACAAAAGCTGCTGCATCTTCTTTCTCAAGTTTGTGCTTGAGATCTGGCAGCAGAGTGTGAAAGCCTCCAGGTAAGGGAAGCGAGGCGGGGCCCAGGGACACACAGGGTGCAGCCTGGGGCTGGTGGGCCCCCTCTGCCCGCCCCTGAGTAGCCACAAGTCCCGCCCCCTCTTTCTAACCTACAGCTGAGCCACACCCTCCCCGGCCACAGCCTGATTGGCTCACTCAGCACGTCCCTGAGTGCGACTGGAGTCTCAGAGATGGCCCTAAGTAAAGAAGAGGGGCCGGTGCTGTGGGAGCTGTGACGCCTTCCCTGCCACACGAGCTTGGACCTGAGATCCCACGACCTGGGCCGAGGGCCCTGGCTGGGCCAGGTTTCCCACGGTGAGCGAGAGGCCTCTGGGAATCACATCCTTGTGGGAGGGGAAGCCGCTGATTCTGCCCTCCGCCTTCCCAGGCAGGCAGGCCTGGTGGGAATGAGGCTGCACCAGTCCTGGGGGACCAACCAGTTCCAGGACAGACAGGAGCTGGGGCCTGTCTGGCAGAGACATGTGGTTCTCAGACCAAGCAATGGCCCCGGAGTAACAGGCCCACAGCACGCCGGGCCCGCGCCCCGTCCTCCAGACCCAGCCTCTGGGGCTGGCGGTGCCCACCGCACAAAGGCACTGAAAGACCCTCCCTGCCACCGCATCACGTGCAGTTATGGGACTTGGGGCCTCGCTCCTGGAGACAGGCCTAGGCTCGGGGAGCCAGGCTGTTTGGCTCTGTGACAGATGACACAGATAAGTCGGTGGGGGGTAGGCACCACGCAGCTGGGAGGTTGTATCTGGAGAGGGCACCCGTCTAGTTTGAAAACTCTGCACCGGTCCCTTAACCTCTCTGGGGCTTCCATCTCCTCATCTGAAAATGGAGAGAACAGCGACCCCATTACCTCGGGGGCCGCTGGTAGTAACGATGCTTTGTTATCACATGAGGGGCTTGCAAAAGAGACTGCCAAGATCTTCTCTGTCTTCTTTCTTTCTCACCCCATCAATGGTCTGTTTATAAGTGTTTCTCACGACGTTCATCCTTCATTAATGGGGGGGATTCATTTTGTCACCATCAGGCAGGTATATTCTGAGTGCCCACCTGTAGTAGGCCCAGGCCAGGTACTGGGACACGAGGGTGTGTAGGGGCAGGTGACTGCCCTCAGGTGCCCCCTCAGAAAGGCCCACTCAGTAAGCGTGAAAGTCTCAGAGAGCAGCAACGTGGCATCTGAAACTGGGCCCTTTGGGAACCCTAGGGGACAGACTCCGAGGACAGACAAGGATGACAGCACCTTCCTGACACGGTGAGTCATGTGGTCACCTGTTAGAGTGAGACATCTGCCCTGAACAGGGAAACCATGTGTGAGCCCCATGGTCCTGAGATGGCACCTGAGACATCTGAACACCCTGCCACTCCTTACCGCAGCCCTCCTCTGCTCTCTCCCCCAGTGCTCAGGACCCAGAATTGGTGGAAAAGTCAAACGGCTTGGTTCTGTGATGAAGAGGAGCATAAGTGGTGGTTACAGAGCCCAGGCTTGGGGCTGGACTGCCTGGGTTCAAATCCCAGTTCCACCCCTGATTAGCCATGTGACCTGGGGGTGTTACTTAACTTCTTCATACGATTGTTTCCTTGTCTGTACATCGGGGAAGATGATAATGACAGTCCCTACCGCCTACAACCATAGGGCTGCTGTCAAGATTAAATGTGTTGCTATTTAAGTGCGTGGAACCACATTTAGCACTTAGCAAGAACCGAATGTTAAATGTAACAATTCAAGTTTAAATTTGGAAGCTCAGCTAGGCAGTTAGCATCCCTATTTGAGACAACTGGCCTCAAAAATATTTTACCAAGGCCAGAGGCCCTTGAAACTCGGTTGGAACAAGGGCCTGGAGAGGTGTGCGGGGAGCCCCCGGCGGGCTGTGCTGCTCGCGCGCCAACGGCAGCCCGCGTTTCCAGCTTGTTAGCGCTAATATTCCCCCTGCCCTTGGAGGATATCCATCCAGCGCGCGCTCATGTAGAAACGCCACTTTGTGAACCTTTCATCAAGTGTTATAAAGAAGATGTCAGCCTGATGCAGACACATCTGGAGGCGGCAGGGGAGACTCCTTTTCAAACCTGTCAAACAGCAGCTCCGGCAGCATCCTGAGCGCAGGAGCGGAGGGGAGGCGATGGAAGAGGAAGTCGGGCAGGACCGCAGGGCACCCGGCAAGAGCAGAGAGCCGGAGGTGTCCTTCCCAGACCCGCCTGCCTGCGGGCAGCGGGGATGAGAGCTCGGCGCAGAAGGGACCTAGAGATTACGCTCAGGGCCAGCGAGCAGACACTGTCTGCAACCCTTGAACGCAAGCTCTCGGCTGGGAGGGCTGGGAGTGTCGGAACCGCGGGGAGAGCCCTTGGGGAACTCGGCTCACTCGGAGAGGGGTTCGTTAATTGTTGCTGCTGCTACACAGTCGTAGATTCAAAGTCTAGGAACTGATGGTGATCAAGGGGGAGGAAGTTTGACTTTTCTTCATTAATTGGGCTCTTGAGCTTCCCCGTGGCTCTGCTCTCCTCTCACTCCCTCTTCCTTTCTCTGGCTCCTCCGCCCCCGTTCATCGCAGCAGCGTTGCGCACGCTCAGAGCCCGCAGCTGGCTGGGGCAGCCTGGGGGAGGGAGTGCTGTCGGGTGGACAGCGCCCAGAGGCGTCACCAAGAAGTCTAAGCTCATGTGTCTGCTGTGGCTCCAACCGTGTGATCTCCAGCGCGCCACTGAACTGTCGGTCTTTCAGATGTTGAAAGGACAGCAGAGAGGAAGGAGGGCTGGCTGAAGGATCGCTCAGGTGTCCTCAGGGGTGGTAACTCCTAGAGGGAAGGGCGAGCTTGCACTTCTGCATCAGGGCCTTGAGGTGAAGGGGGTGGCTGGGGAGCCAGACAGCCCTCAGCTTAATTCCAGCTCTACTGCTTCCTAGCAAGTTAACTTCTCTGGGCCTCAGCTTCATCCGTTGTAAAATGAGAATAAAACATGGGGTTGTTATGTTACATAAGCATACCGCAGGTCGTTGGCATCCTCATCTTCATCAGAATGATGATGAACCCAGAGGTCAAGAAAGCCTGCTAGAATTTGAATCTTGGCTTGGGTACAGCACGGGGTTTGCTAAGTCATTAAACCCCTAAAACTCAATTATCTCATCTGGTGCTGGGATGACAAATTATTAAATGTGACTTTAGGAACCAAATAAGACCATCTCCATAAAGCTCACAGCACAGTTCCTCCAGACTGTTAGCTCTTTAAGGAGAGAGCTGTAGTCTTTTCCTGAATGTATGAACTGCTTCCTTTGGTGAGTAGGTAGGGGTTTGGTGGGGCCAAGAGCTACATGTAGCTTGTTAGCAAGAGCAACGTATATGAGGAAGGACTGTCTGGGCAGGAATGACATTCCTAGTCCTGCCGCCAGGCCCCTTGGCCCCGGGTTACACATCAGTGACCCGCGGGTAATGACTGACTAGCTGCAGAGTCAGGGACTTTCAGAGAAAAGCCTTTCGCTTTCCCAGCTCGGAGCAGGACAGGCCCCTCCTCGCTGCAGAAAAATGCTGTCAGCTCCGCCCCCACCCCCAGCCCTCCCCCAGCACAGTCCTTCCAGCTTCCCAGTAACAAGCCCCAGCCTGGGCTCCTCTGGGGCAAGACACAGCTTCAGGCCTGGGGATATTTGTGCAGGGAGGGGGTGGAAGTAGTTTCAGAAGTTTGATTCATTACAGCAGCAATCTTGGTCAAACAGGTTCCAGCAACTTCTCGGAGGCCTCTTTGTTCCATTGTTCCAGTGAGCCAGTCAGGCCTCCCCACAGTCCTGGGAGGGGGCTGGGGGGGGGGAGGAAGCCCCCTGGAGTCTGGGCAGCAGGCTGCTGCTGCTGGCGATTTCGGCTCTCTTCACACCACACCAGGGATCTGATGCTATTTGATTATAGCTTGTAAACCTTGGGCAACTGGCTTCCTTTGCTGTTTTCTTCTCCAGGGGCAGAGGGGTGGTCAGAATCTGTGGAAAGAAGCTGGAACCATACTGGGTTTTTGGTTTTTGCTTTTTGTTTTGGGACACAGACTAGATATTCTTGAAGTTTTTCCAAATCTGCAAGTCAGTGATGGGAAAACTGGGACTTCAATGGATAGTCAAAAGATTTAATACAAAAAGGGGGAAGATGATTTAGAGCATAATTTTGTTTTGGATACAATGGAATATTATTTGGCCCTGAAAATGAATGAATTACTGATATATACCACATACAGATGAATATTGAAAACCTTAGCGGGGAGGGTAAAGATCAGTGGTAGAGCATGTTCTTGGCGTGCGTCAGGTCCTGGGTTCAATCCCCAGTACCTCGTCAAGGGAAAGGGAAAAAATGGGGGGCAGGGAGGGTATAACTCAGTAGTAGAGTGTGTGCCTACTATGCATGAGGTCCTGGGTTCAATCCCCAGTACCTCAATTAAAATAAATAAATAAACTGAATCACTGCCCCCCCAAAGAAAAAATTACCCAAAAAAGACAACATTATGTTGAGTGAAAGATGCCAAGCACAAAATGCCACATATTACATGATTTCATTTATATGGAAGATCCAAAATAGTCAAATCCATAGAGACAGAAAGTACATTAGTGGTTTCCAGGGGGTAGGGGAATGGAGAATGGGAGTGCCTGCTTATGGGTGCGGGATTTCCTACTGAGGGGATGGAAAGGTTCTGGAATTAGATAGTGGTGATATTTGTGCAGCTTTGTGAATATATTAAAAACCACTGAACTGCACACTTAAAAAAAGGTGAATATTATGGTATGCGGATTATATCTCAATTTTAAAAATTGCATAAAACCCACATTTGGGTTTCAGTCTGTAAGTAACTGTGGAGGCTGATAGTGTGTTACCCAAAAACAAAAACAAAAACAAACAACTAGTCAGACAGTGAAGAGCTGGGCTCAGCCTTGGCCAGTCATCTGCCTGTCTAATCATCTGCCTGTGAGCATTTATGGAGCACCTACTATGTGTCAAGTCATGTGGAGGAACCAGTTATATATTGAAGAATGAGACAATCAGTTCTTCCTTCATGGACTACCACTAACTCATCATGCCATCTCGGGCACTTTGTGGAGCTTCTCTGACCCTCTGTTTCCTCATCTGTCCCTATAAATTTATAAGAGGCAGAGGCCCTAAGCAAATACCAGACAATTGTATCTTACCTGGAGCAGTAGTTCCCAAACCTCATGGTGCATCAGCACTTGTCTCAGAGTCCCGTGAACTGACAGGTGTCTGAAGGTCCTGTTTCAGTCTGCCCGAGGCGGCTTTGGCCAGGTTGGGAGCCCCTGCCCAGGCACCTCTTAGCCCAAAGCCTGGCTGCTTAGCCATCCTAATGGAAGTTCTCTGCCTTCTCTGGTCACCCTTTGGATTGTCCCAGGACTTCCAAAACACACTTCAGAATTGCCACCTCCACTTCCCTTTGGGGACCCTTTCTCACAGCACACTGCTGAAGGGACCTGGCACATTACCACTTGCAAAATTAATTCTTCCTGAGCTTCACTCTCCACTGGTATTAAAAAGAGTGAAACCAGGAAGAAGTTGTCCAAGTTCCAAAATAAAACAAAGTGACACCTCCATTTATAGGGTCATTTTGCACTTTCGAAATAAACTGCTTGTTTCCCCCAGTTCTCATTATTTGAAGGAATATTTTCTATGAAGTTTCCTAAGCGCAGACAGTATTTTGCAGACTAAAGGGTACATTATTGTTATTTTAAGGTAGGATTGTGATTCATATGGGCTAGATCCCAAAATTGGTAAATGAACTTTAAGTGTGGACAGACGGTTACACACACATACATACACACATCCTATAAAGTTAGGATGTTTGATATCCTCAGTACTCGGTGTTTTTTTCCTAGTTGGACAGCTAGGCAGAATGAGGTTCACGTTCTCTTAGCTGGGCGCACGATTGAAATTGGAGTCATATCCGACATGCGACCACCAGGGGGCGCCCTATATCTGGCGGTTGCAGAAGAAGGAAAGTGGAGGAAAAGAGGGTGGGGGCTCACAAAAGTGAGAAGTCAGTTTTCATTAAAGGTGCACAGGGTAAGACTAGGGGTTTCCTACCTGGGTCACTCCTCTCTGCAAAGGCCACAATATGGATCCCGTTCAAGTCATCTTCCTGGGGGAGAAAAGAATCAGAGTTTACTCTCCCTGGTGGAGAGGGTGGAGAGATACAAAGGGACATCAGGGACAGACTCAGGCTGGAATGGAAATGGGAGGCAGCCGGACTTGGGGGGCTGGGGGGGTGAGGGGGAGGGGAGGGGGAGCCGTGGACACAGGCGCACAGGAGGGCCCAGCAGGCTGCACGTTCAGGAAGGGAACACTGACGAGCAGCTGGGAGGAATGTGTGGAGTTTGGGAAATGGGTTTGCAAGACCGGAAATCACCAACTACACACAGACATTAGCACTAAAGGGGCCTCACTCGCGTGGTCTGGCGGGTCCCGGAGAGCAGCAGTGAAAGGCAAAATAAGGAAGAATCTGAGTATGGCTCATCAGGAGCCCCGAGGGCAACAAACATTCTGAACGCGGCAAAGTCATTGTGGATGTCAGTCTGTGTTCCCAGACTTCAGCACCGGCAAATATCATCAGCGATATACCAGATTATGGAACCTTCTGAATGCTACTGACAGATCCTGAAACTATCCCCAAACAAGCAGCAGACAGGACTCGATGAGGTATATTAGGAGGTGGGTCTGTTTCGTTCACACAAGAATCATATACAAGTGTAGTGCTTCTTTATTAAGACATCTCTCTTTTTTAAATTTTTTATTATTTTATTAACTAGGTTGGTTTGTTTATTTTTTCCGTGGAGGTACTGGGGATTGAACCCAGGACCTTGTGCATGCTAAGCACGCACTCTACCACTGAGCTATATCCCCGCCCCCACCCCCCATTAAGACATCTCTTATTGAAGAAATGGAACCCATGTGGTCAGTGTGCCCTCCAGGTTATCCACTTGGGGTCTGGAACCAGAGTTCGCCAAAACTGGATAGGTCTGGAGAGACAGAGGCTGCAGGAAGAGTCTGGAATTTGGAGTTAGGGAAGGTTGAGGGTGTGATGGAAAAAGTGTGTGTTAATGTGGGAGGCTGGGATGAGGCAAAGAATCTAGAGAGAGCATTTCAAATCCAAGGGCAAGCAAGTGGCAGTCCATGTTTCTATGTCCTGGAGAGAAAGGACCATTTATATGCCTCGTGTCTCCTCTGCATCAATTATTTCTGCCGAAGGAGAAGCAGGAGCTTGGAGGGGCCTTTATTCTGAGAAATGTGATCCTCAGGAGACTTGGAGAGGAAGATGTGTGAGAAGGAGGCACCGGGGACAAATCCAAGCGCATATGATTATCACTGACAGCGACAGAGGGATTCACTGGGCGTCCTGAATGTCATATCAGAATCATCCCATGGAAAAAAAAACTCCAGGCATCTCAACCCTCCCATGATCTCCGTTTCCATTTCAATTGATTTTAATGCTGGTGCAATCCTATCTAAATGCTAATTTTTTTCCTTTGAGTTTGAAATGGACAAAAACCTCCAAATATTCTAGGAGAGATTAAATGGAAAATATTATTATTAAAAACAAGAGAGTGGGCACTGCCTTGGTCAGACTCTCTGGGGAATTGAATTTTACTAGATGTGTATCTGTGTGTGCGCATGAGGGCAGGTTTATTACACAAATCTGACAGCGACCAGAAGGGGAGGCTGAGGTTTCACTGTTTTACATTTGCTATTATCGCCAGACAGAATATCCTCATCAGTTCTCATTAGGCTGCCCTGTGTCTCTGTCTCCTGCCATCAGTTGGAAGGGAGCCGTGTTAACTCTGTGGAGCAGGCTTCATTTCTGTATGCCCTTCTAGAACGTATTTGGAAATTGGTTTTAGAATTAAGAATCCATATTCGTTTGCCGGGAGGCTGCTCATAATATGGCTGTCACTCCCCAGGCCTGAGCTGGTCCCTGGATGGAGAGAGAGACCTTAACCAAGAGAAAGAGCCTCTCTCTTTGTGGGTCTCAAAGATTCAGCACACAAACCTTCACTGAACACCTGCAAAGAGGCAGGCGCTGCTCAGTGCCAGCTGTTTTCGGCAATAAACTCACAGAGCAAGACTCCAAGGGCAAGCTGGTAAGTCAGGGTTACTGCGTGAGAATCCAGTGTGCCCAGGTGAGGAAGAGCCCAGCTGACCATCCATGGGACTGAGAACACCCCAGGGGCTTTCTCTGAGCCCCACAGTCTTTGCTGCCCAGATCACCCATTTAGTCATGAGATCACATTGCCTTGATAATAACCTTTTAAATTGTCCAAACTTTCTCTTCTCAACCAGATGGCATGCAAGCTCTCTGAGGGAAGGGGTTCTGGCTTAAAATAGTAATGATGATTAAAATGGTGACAAAAATATCTGCAATGTGCCATCCTATGTATCAGTACTTTGTAAATGCATTATCTCTAAGCTGAAATCAAAGTCTTACTCCTATTTAATGCTTAAAGAATTGAGTGACTTACCTAAAGCCATGGAGATGGTATGAGACATAACAGGGATTCAAGCCAGGTCTGTCTGGTCCCAAAGCACATGCTCTTTCTTTCTCACTGAAGGGGTCCGGAGAAAACCACTATGGCATAAAAACTATTTTGGCTGAAGGCATTTGAATCCCTGAAATGCTTTTATCTGCGTATAAGCAGAGCCTCTCAAAAGAACTCAATTGTCATAACTCTAATCCTCTCTTCTTGGACAGACGTTATCACAAAACTATCATATATGCCGTCTGTTCTCCTAAGGGCTCATTTATCTTTCTAAAAAGTCATTTGTTCTCCCAGAAGCACTCCTCTGCCCCCACCCCCACTACCTCATTAATATCGTATATAAGCCCTTCCTTGAGTCACATTTCTTTGTGAACGCCCATGCATAAATAGCTAATTAAAGCTGGTTTTTTTCCCCCTCTTACCAATCTGTCTTTTGCCAGTTTAATTTGCAGGCCCTAAGACATGAACCTAAGAGGGTAGAGGAAAAATTTTCCTCCCTGACATCACCAGCAACAGCAGCATGGGCTTCATAATGCAGGCTTTGCAGAAAATTGTCAGGGGCTCTTACTTAAGTTGAAAGAGGCCAAGAAAGGGCTTTTGTACAGTATCTGAACACCAGCTCCCACAGAGATGTGGAAATTTAGGAGTTACTTTGGTGACTATCTTACTCTGGATTCCCTAGCATTTTGTATGTCCCTCTGTCATGGCAGCGAGCATGGTGGGCTGGTGGTGTATTATTGAGACTGTTTCATCTACTCAGCTCTGAATTCCTAACGACAGGACAGCAATGTTTATTTTTATAACCTCTGTGCTCACCACAACATAATAGGTTTTTCTTAATGCCTATTGACTTTAAAAAAAGTGTACAGTGATAAAAATCTTACATACTGCTCGAAGAACATCTGAAAATATTAGAGATATCAAGGAGAAACTAAATGTCAATTCCCCACCGATCAGGTATATTACCATTGTTCATACTTAACTCTATTTCCTTCTGGTCTCTATTGAATGTTTGCTCTCATGTTGAATAAAGAGACGCAAAGAAAAATAAAAAGCAAAACTGGCAGACTCCCTAATTAACGGAGTGATGTAGGGGCTCACTGGGAGATCCCTGGCCACCCCCTGCTAACTACTTTCCTATTGCAACCAAGGGAGGATTCTTTCAGAAAGAATTGCTGACTCTCATTTCTGGGGGCTTTTGCCGAGGACTCTGGCTGACTACTTGCTAGGGTGGAGAGCTGGTGGGAAGATGGAGTCTGGAAGAGGAAGAACAGGTCAATGTTGGGCCTGGACCGCCCTGATATGCTTTGAATAGTCTAAATAAATAAATAAGTAATCAATAGCTATTTGATTTACACACATCAAATATTATTAGATACGTTTTTTTAAAGGAATAATATATTATGTATTGTCTATGATTTGCTGCTTTAAAAACCCATACAACTGGGGAGAGACGCAGGTTAAGAGTTGCTCTGGCCCTACCTAGCTTTCCTCTGTTATTTCATATTTTGCAAAGTCTAAGGGAGTAGGTGTTGAAGATTAAGACTTTTAAGTTCGTGAACTGGTTACTTTCCTGATATGTGTGGGTTAAGTTGCTGTGGCCAAGTAACCCTTGGAGATGCTGCTTGGGAGCAGTGCCCTCTGAGGTGGGCACACGTGGATGAGGGGGTAGGCAGAGTGGTTCCTGGAGAGCCTTCTGACAGGCTGATTTCTGCTTCTCTCTTTTTGGGATGCGAAGATGACCCCAGGGGGGCCTGTCCTGCCCTCCCTCCCTAGTTGGAGACTGGGACGAGGGGCTGGCTAGGTCTGACTAGGTCTCCTGGGGAAGTCACGTGGGTCTTCCATGATGAAGATTTGGAAAGGAGGAAACCAGTCTAATTGCCCTTTTCTCCACCTACTTAAATTCAATACACAGCCCTTGCAAAAGCTGTGATTCTACATTAAGTGAAAAGAAGGCCAAGAATGGGTTCCCATAAGGCCAGAGAGTGAACTTTCTTTCTGAACATCTGTCTCCAAAATGGGGGAGGGAACATTTCTGCAGGGCAGTGTGGGGTGTTAGGGGTGTCAGGTATCGGAAGGAGGGGGCAGGGGTGTCCCGCTACGATGTGGTGGTTTTCTGTGTCAGGGAGGAAAGGCCTTAGAGAAGGGTTCTGCAGTTTTGCAGTCTCTCCCTTCCAGGAGCCTTGATAATTGAGACGTCTTACTTAGGGATGAACAAAATAAAAAGGAGAAGTCAAGATAAAGGCACAGCAGAACAGAACAGCAATAATCACTCTCAACCTGATGTCATGAAAGACAAAGAAATACCAACAACCCCTTCCAGATTGAAGGCAACTAAAGAAACCTAGCAACCAAACACAAGCATGTGACCCAGGGTTGGATCCCAGACCAGGAAAAAAAACAAATGTTTTCTCTCGCTATAAAGGATACCAGTGACAACCGGTCACTTTGAATAAGGTCCACGGATGCGAGCACAGAATTGTATTAGTGTTACTTGCCTGATTTTGATAAGTGTCCTGTGATTATGTAAGAGAAAGTTCTTGTTTTTAGAAAACTTCTGAAGTATTTAGGAGCAAAAGGGAATTGGGTCTGCTCCTTACTCTCAAATAGGTCATGAAAAGAAAAAAAATCTGTATCTATGTATCTGTCAAGAGAGCATGATAAAGCTAAGGTGGTAAAATGTTAACATTTGAGGAATCTGGGTAAAGAGATCACGGAAATCTTCGCATTATTTTTTAATAAGTCTGAAATTATTTCAAGTGAAAAGTAAAAATATTTTAAAAAGGAATAAAAATATTTTAAAACATCATTATACCCTTTTTGCTATTTTGAAATCTAATAGCAATACCTCCTAGAAGTTAAGTTTTTGAAAGGTTTAAATGTGAGGAACATATGTTTCTATTGTGCTGAGTCGTTCTTAAATATTCCACTCCTCTAGACTGGATTATTTGCCTTTTGTGTGAAATGTTTGTTCTACCTTCAGACCTCCACAGAAGTTACATGCCAATAAAACAGAAAGTGTCAAGTTACTCCACTGTTTTGTTCATCTGTCACTTTAGACTCTGAACTGGAGAATTAGTAAACATGTGTGTCCAAGTTAATCCCCTTCCCCCCTACCCCCCCCCCCCCACCAAAATATTGCCTTACGGGGACATGGCCCCTCTAAAAGGTATACTGGAGAAAACGTGAGATTTGGCTCCAGATGGTCTAAATTTCAGTCCCAGGATCTAATGCATGTTAGTTATGTACCCTTGAGTAATTAACTTAATCTGTATGATTGTCAGTTTCCCCATGAAGTTAAGTAATACTTGTTCTATATCACTTCCTGAAACTGTTGAGACATCCAAGTAAAAGGATGCATGAAATGCTTTGAAAAATGCTCCACAGACTTTGGTTGCTATTGTTTGCAGAATTTTGTATAAAGCTAGGGAGGGGTGGGGGGTGTATATCCAAGGACGTCTTTATAATACTATTTGACCCGCTGTACGTATTGTCAATGACATAAACCTAGGGGAAAATCTGACTCAGTGCTTTTCAGTGCTTTGAGTAGATACTTAGAAAAACAGCTACCATTCATTGATTGAGCACCTACCATGTTCTGGGTTCTTTGCGCCATGCATTCTTACAAAAAGCCTAATTTTAGATACAGACACTAAAGCTCAGAAAGACCACACGATTTGATGGAGCATGAAGAGCGACTAGGTAGGTGGCGGGTTCTGGACTTGAGCCCAAGTCTATAAACGTATGGTCTGAGCTCCTGCTATGTTATCTTGGGTCTCTAGTGGCCAATGATTGGAAGCCAGTAGTCACTGTAGGAAGTGAACTCAGAGGTACAGAGTAATTTTGCCTACTGGTCACCCCAGAGAGGCTTGAGTTGGATCCCTGGAGAACTGAGTTGTAACTGAGTATGATGTTGTCCACGTTTCAAATTCTCCACCATCCATGCATCCACCCCATCCAAATTAGACTTGAGACTCACAAGGGTATTCCTCTGGGGGAATATACCCATCTCTACAAGGCACAAAGAGTTTGTCACTTTCTTACCCATGTTTCAAACATATCTTCTGGACGCAGGCGACGTAGGGTGGGTCTAGGAACAAAAAAAAAAAGAAGAGTTTCCTTGAGTAGGGATTACCTTGGCAGACACCAAAGCCTCAGCACCGTGAAATGTAAGATGAGATGCTGGTTCCTTTGCAAGAGCATGACGATCTCTACAAACCTGTTTCTCCCCTAAGAGACAGAGCAGATCGACCCTGTCGTGTGGCACACAGCGCTGGGATGAAAGCTCTTCGTCTTTCCATAGACCCATTTGATCCAAGTCTGTTACAAATAATGGGTCAGAGGACACAGACTCAGCTCATCCCCAGGCCAGAAGCCATTCCCCTCCTCGAGACAGGTGCCGCTCCTGAGGACCCAGAGCAGGCCCAGAGGGAGACCTCGGACAGAAAACAGCCCAGGACTCCAACTATTTTGTCACCACAGCCAGCCATCAAAAGCCCTTTGGGATGTTTGGTGGAGCAGGTCAGATCTCTATTTTGCTTGTGGTTTCATTTCTTTTTTAAAAATTACTTTTAATTTTTTATTATTATTATTATTATTATTATTATTATTATTATTATTATTATTATTATCATCATCATCATCATCATCATCATCATCATCATCATCATCATCATTATTTAATGGAGGTACTGGAAATTGAACCCAGGACCTCGCACATGCTAAGCATGTACTCTACCACTGAGCTCCACCTACCCTCCCACCAGGTTTCATTTCTTTTTGAATGTTGGTAAATGGTGTTAGATATATTGATACTTGTTCCTCCAAGTGCTGCTTCCCTGTAGGGCCTGAGGCGGACCAGGTGATGGAATCACAATGCTCCAGGTTCAGTGAATGTCTGTGAGCATGTGGTTGGGGGGTGGGCGGCCCAGGCAGTGAACCCGCCTCCATGTTTGATGTTCTAGGACTGTCCCTCTCTCAAGCTGGGGTCGGCAAACTACAGCTGGTGAGCGGAATCCAGCCAATGGCTCCTGTTTTTATAAATAAACTTCCACTGGGACACAGCCTCACCCGTTTGTTTATACATTGCTTATGATTGCTTGCTCACTGCAATGGCAGAATTGCGCATTTGCAACAGAGACCATCTGGACCACAAAGCCAGAAATATTTATTATCTGGCCCCTTACAGAAAAAGTGTGTTGATCCACACTAGAGTTAGTGGTATCAAATATTCCTCTCCCAGAAGTTCCATGCATAAAATGTTCATTCTTGGCTAAGTTATTTAACTTCCCTGAGCCCAATTCCTGGACCTGTGAAAATTAGCATGGTGATAATTACCGCATACAGTTGAAGACTAGGTAAAATCATACTTTACGAGGCTGTCACTAAATCACTATCATTATCATTGTAGAATTTTATGCACATCTTACTCGATGAGATTTCCTCACTGTGGCGAGGTGGCCTCACCTTGCTTGCAACTGTAGACCCATATTGAGAAGATGCAGTAACATCCCTGCCACTGATCAATGCCTACCAAAGCCACACTCCTGGGTTCAGTTCTTCGGGGGTACTAACTCCAGGTTGTTGCTCTTGGGGGTTGAAATGGCCGGACTGAGAGGCTTTTCTCCATCCCCCAGGCCCTGGGCCAGCCGCCCCACCCCCTGTCCCCTGCATGCCATCGGGGCCACCTTTGGTGCTCCTTCACAAACTCCACGAGCTCCTCTTCTGTGTAAGGCTTGTCAGGGATGGCAATGGGCTCGTCCATAAAGGGCTCGTAGAAGTCAACCTCATTCATCTTCAAGGACAATTTCTTTGCAACCTGTAGCAATTAGAAACAAGACAATAGTTCCCTCGAATGCTAGTCTAGTGGTGGTCCGGCTGCAAGGGTGTGTGTGTTCTCTACAAAAGACATGAGCATGTATGTACTGTTTTAACTTAAATGTTGAAATGACAGGAACTCAGCATCTAAGGTCTGGCTGGACTGATCTCCTTTTGTGATCAAAGGACAAAGAGAAAAACCTGGCAAATGAGGTCCAATCAGGGGCAGAGAGCAGTTAGAATGGAAGGTGGGAAATCGGATTCCACGATCGCCATCACTCCACTGTATTTGCCAGGGCTGGGGGAGGAAACCAGTGTCAACAGACCATGTTCGGTGTCCTGGGATGTATGGATCTAACTGAACAAATTTTGACAGAACAGGCAATTGGTGGAAACCATTGAATGCAGACAGGTACTCAGAATCAGAGGCCAACCCATTCTTCTGTCCTCAGTCAGCTCATAAACCCTAATTGCTATTTGGGTTGAAGCGTTGGCCCCAGGGCTGTCTCACAGCACTGGGCTTGTTTGATGGTTTCTCGGGCTCTGGGAACTGCCTGGTTTGTTACTGGTCAGAAGGTGACCCACCCTCCTGGTTTGTCCAGGCCGGAGGGGTTTCCCAGGATTCAGACTTCCCACGCTAACTCAGGGATAGTACCCAGCAAGCTAGGGTGAGTTGCTCATGCTATACCAGAGAAAAAGCCTGGAGAGCCGGCCTGTAGCCTGGAAGCCGCGTGCTCTCTTGATTGAAGTGGCCACATGGTCTCGTCAGGGCAGAATGTTTGCTGTGTTTGCCTGCAGAGCTGATGACCTCACACCTCTTCTTGTGCAGTGATTCGAGAGGCCTGGAATGTGCCATTCTTTTCTAGTTCAGAGCGTAGTCTGCTCCAAGAAAGCACAGGGATGAACAGTGGTTCCCTTGAAACTAAAAAGGAATTGCTCAAGAGCTGCCACCCCGTGGCGGTGACCAGCGGTGCAGAGCCCCGGGGCAGCCGGGCCTAGCTGCGGAGGGGGAGGAACTGGATGTTACATAAGCTGTTACACCAGGCGGTCCCTTCTGAGCCAACACTGGTATGTATCCCTGTGGCTTTTGTCATCAACTGCTATGAATTCCAGGTCATTATATTCCAAAAGACATTTCTAACCGTACTCGAGGCAAAGAAACTCCAGCATCCTACTCGGAGCTGAGGGCAACAGGCTGTGTTAAGAGCTACAGTCAGTCAAAGAGATTTTACGGTCCTGCTGATTTTGTTTTAAGGGACAAGACCGCGTGGATTTTTCTTTCTTCCTTTCTTTCTTCTGTGGGGCGGGGGGTCTGGTTGTGGGGAAGGGGAGGAAACAGCTATTTGAGTTCACACACAGTTCTTCACAGAGCTGGGCCCATTGCAGAATGGGCTTGGAAGTGACATTGGATTCAGGCTTTCTGAGTTCACATACTACATATTTCAGGAACCAGGAAGCTGTGCTTATTGAAGTAGGAAGTGACCAGATGAACAAAAGCTAGTAACAGTGAGCACGTGAAGTGCTTCCTGTGTGCCAGGCGCTGTTGCAAAGTGTGTCGAGTTGATTCGTTTATGTACCCTCACTTCGATTGTATGACATAAGAACTATTATAATGATATTTATTTTACAAAGGATGAGCCCGCAGCACAATTTGCATATACAGTTTGTCCAGGGAAGTGTTCTTTTGAAACTACCAATTTGCCTCCATTCCAACTTTACTTTCATTTGAAAGTTACCTTCTCCTTGACACTGGACAGAAAGGAATTTATGTCCCTTTAAATATTACATTGGCGGTGCGCGGTTTGTCGCAAGATGTTCCTTTGTTCCTCTTGTAACATGGTCTCATCAATTCATCCCCAGCACAGTCTGCTGGAATTAAGGCTTCCTGAAGGTGAAAAGGAGCTCGTCAGAACCTCCTTTGGAGTTAGCTGTGTAGACACACCTGTGTGTGTGACTGTGTGCATGCGTGTGTGTGTGTCTCTCTGTCTGGGTCTGTCATGTAAAGACCATGAATTTAAAGTTAGATTATGATAGTCTTAAGTCTTGGGAACTCTGAGCAAAATCTCCCAGAGGCTTGTTCACTGTCTCCATCATTACCAAAGAGTTTCCTCATCTTCTGTCCCAGAGAACCCCTTTCTTTTATTCTTTTAATTGTATCTTGGATGGTAAAGACTGAAGGAGATTTGATTGATCGAGTCATGGATTTGTTCATTTATTCAATAAATATTTAGAAGGGCCTACTGCATCCGAGGGACCAGATCTGGTTCATGGATGGTACAATTAAATAAGAATGGATTTTACCATTAAAAGCTGAAGAGATCCATATAATGAATTCTTTTGTGCTTAAAAAAAATTAGTTGGAATGGAGCTTGTCAAAGACATGAAAATTACAAAGTACAATGGCCATTTTTCTGACATTTGCAAGTGTATGGGTTTTGATAACATGTGTTTTCTACAAGTTAGCAAGCCATTTCAGTTGTTGCAAATGAAAGCAACTCAGTGAATTTAGATCTCAGCATCCACCTTCTCCATCAACTTTGTTTAGATAATCACAGCTTCTTCTGGCTCAATAATTATTTTGCTCCTCACTGTTCAGTCCAAGAAAAGAACAGGCCAGTGGGAGACGGCACAGGATAATTAGAACTGACATTTTTCAGGGTATGAGATGCCGTAGAGTAGACACCACCCTTAGCCCTCTGACTCTCTCTTGCTCCATTTGCTTCAGAGAGGTTGGACCTTTGTGTGGCTTGATGTAGGATTAAGATCCATAGATCAGGCAGGGCTGGTACCAAACCTGTGTGCCAAGTAAAATCTCCCAGGGAGATTTCACTACATGCCTATTTCTGGGTCTAGATACAACCCTAGAGAATCCAAATTTCCAAGTGTGGGGCCCAGGAATCCATGCTTCTTTCTAAAAGCTCCTTGGGGCATACCAACATGGACAGTGGTTGGAAACTACTAAACTCCCAAATCTGCATCAGCAGCCCTGATAGCCCATCCTGTTTACAGTTCTCCAACTCATATAATATATTTAATATAATTCTTTCTGCCTTCCCATCTTCTCCTGCCCCAGCCCCACACCCCAGAGACTCAACTCTAAATCCTACAAGGACAGGAATCTGTTTAGCTAAATCTTGTGTCCCTGGCCTCTTCATGAAGAGCACCTTGCACATAAAAGACACTCAATAAATACTTGCTAAGTGAGTGAATGAATAAATAAATGAAAGATCCTTCCAGTTGAATGTCTTCCCAACTTGTAGGAATTAGAACCCATCTTATGCTCCTTAAAAGATGCTTTTTCCTAGATTCCCTAGTGTTTTCAGCAGCTTTACAGTCTTGGCTATCTTGAAGCAGAGACGTGCAATCTTAAGTTATTTTTGTGTCTTCTGTCACCTTTCTCTCCTGCATCTCCACTGTGGCCAGGTCTTCCTGTCATCGCAACCTCTGCCAGCTGGGTTTTCATCCTTGAAACCATAGCAGTGCTTCCTGGGCCCTTGCGTCTCCTGACTTCAAACCTCTATAAAGCACCTCCCCACTCCCAGACCCTTCTGGGATTCCCTAGGGTGTGTCTCACAAGCCAGTCCTTCAGCCCACCTCTTCTGCTGTAGCGCCCCCTGCTGGACACCACTGAGGCTTGGCCTGAGGGCAGCCATGCCTTCTGGACACTGCCATTTCCCCCTTTCCCCCACTGATGGGTGCAAATGCTTAAGTCCCAAAATGGCATCCAGTCCACTCAGTGCAACAGCTCTTCATTCTGTGTTCTATACAGAGGGAGAGAATATATCTTTCTCTTTTTCAATGTTATGAAATCCCACAAGGCTACATACATGAATGGGGGTACTTCTGACTCAGTGTCTTACAGAGTTTTTAGTGAAGAGCCTTCTGAGTTTTTAATTATAGCCTGACCTCACTTTCTTTACAGGCCACAGATATGAAGCCATATGGTTGAGCATGGAGGCACATCTGAAAACAGACAGTACCCTGAGCTCGGCATTGGATCACCCTTCTAAGAACTGAGGCTTTCTTGCTTGGCCACACTTGTCTGCCTGACTCTCTCTTCCCTCAGATGAGTTCTTACCTGGGATCCACCTTACTCACCTCTGGCCCATCATAACCAAACGTCAGGGATGGATTTGGTTAGGCTTCCCTGGACTTCCTCTTTTTCACTGATATCCTCCCCTAGCCTCCCTTCTCCTGGGCTTAGATGACTGTCCCTTCTTAACAACAGTACTGGCTAATATTTATTGACTGCTTACTGTGTGCTGGATACCAGCTAAGCATTTGACATGTGCTGTTTCTTTCTCTGGACAGCAACAGTACGGAGCATGGACTTTGAAGTCAGGCTGACCTACTCAAGCAAATCACTTAATCTCTCGGTGCCTTGGTTTCATCTTCTGGAGACTGAGAACTTTAATCCCTCTTCTACAGGGGTGTTGAGAGGATTAAATGAGAAAACCTATGTAAATCAGGGAGGGTGTAGCTCAGTGGTAGAGCATATGTTTAGCATGCATGAGGTCCTGGGTTTAATCCCCAGTACCTCCATTTAAACAAGCAAACAAACAATCAAACCTAATTCCCACCCCACCATGCCAAGAAAATCTATGTAAAGCTTTTAGCACAAAGCCTGGCATTTAAAAAGTACTGAATAAATGATAGCTATTACTTTGATATTCCTGTTCAAGCTCTCTCCCAACTCAAATCCAACCAATTAGGGTGAATTTTCTCCAAGTTTAGATTATATGACTTAAACGGACAGTGGTTGGAATCTCTTCTGGATTACAGGCTTGTGGACCGGGGTCCTAGCCACAGACGCAGTTATGTAGTGACGTTTCATGCAATCTCTTCATTATTCTCCTTCCCTGCTCCAGTGACTTGTTTTTCACAGAAAACTTGAGCTCCATCAAGGCCCATGAGCACTGCTCATCAACTGCCTTCCTCCCCAGTAGGGGGAACTTGTACCGTTTTTATTTTGCCCTTTGCCACTTGAGTTTGGTCAGGACTTAGTTTGTCCTAGATTTATTTTTCACAGCACATATTGTGACTCAGGGCTTTTAGCTGGGGTACGTGTGTGAGAGGGTGGTGTGGATGTGGGTGTGGATGTGGGTTTGAATGTGTGTGTGTATTGGGAGCCTTCTATATGTGTGAGCGTGATTGTGTGATTGTGTGAGGAGGTATGTGTTATGTTTGTACGTTGTGTGAGTGTGTGTGTTGTGTGTTATGTGTGTGTTGCATGTGGTTATATGGGTGTTGTGTGTGTTGCATATGAGTGAGTGTTGTGTGGATGTGAGTGTGGGTGCGCACCCTGAATCTCAAAGGCAGGTACAGTTTGTGAAGTGCAGAAGAACGGGGATGGGTTTTGGGTATAGATTGTCCTAAACTGTAATCTCAGCACTACTATTAATTCACTAGACACCTTGGATGTTACTTAACCTTTCCAAGTCTTTATCATCTGGGAAATGGGTGTTTTTGTTTTTTTTTTACTTTTCAGAGTTGTTTCAGAGTTATTTAAAGGATAAGAAACAGTATAGATGTAATATATCAAATTGTGCCCAATGCCCAGAAAACACTCAATAAATAGCCATTTTGGTAGTAACTGGAGCCAGAGTGGAGTACTCTGACCAAAGTAGACCCCAAATAAATTACTCATTGATCCATGGTCCCTCTAGCGTCCTTTGGTTTATAGGAGCACTTGCACATCCAGAAAGTGTAGATCCACTGAATTATAGACACGTACCTCAGTGACATCTCCTGAGGATGTAGGTGACTTTCTGAAGCACCAGGGCTTCCGATGGTCAGTGCTCCTCCCCACGCCATCCCCCATCCTAACCCAGTAGCTCGGGGTCAGGTGGGGTGGGGGTGGGATAGGGGGCTGGGAGGGTGGTGTAGGCAACCCCAGGAAGGGAGAGGATGGCCCTAAACAGAAAGGAAGCAGTGGCCAGCGTCCCAGCACCCTCTGGGCTCACACATTTCTCATTCTTAATGCTGAAGGTGATGAAGAGTGGTTCACTCCTCTTTATGGGATGTTTTCAGAAATTCCCTTACATCCTCTGAATTAATCACCTTTGTGCTCATCTCTTATCCAATGATAATTTACTGCCATATTTCTAACACTTCTAGAGAAAGTGTTAGTGGATGGAGGTTGGTTAATGTCGCTAAAAGAAAAGAAAAAGTGGTGAAAGTTCAGCCTTTAAAGTGTTTAAATTGGGGTTTTGTAGGTACTTACGCCTTTGTCGAAGGTAGCAAAAAATTTGATGTAAGGCTGGAAGTGTTCAGCTGCCTCTTCAAAAGCCTTGTAATCTAACAGGAAAAAGATAAAATGGGAGAGACATTTTCAAGACACAAGAGAGTGGGAAGCCAGTCAATCCTGATTGGATATTTAATTAGTTAGACATTATTTAGATAGACAATTATTTGATACTATTTAAAACCACAGTTTCTCCCAAGGAATTTGAATTGACTGTCATTGAATCACTCCAAAAAACTCTTTTTTTAAAAATTGAATTATAATTGATTTACAACGTTGTGTTAGTTTCTGGTGTCCAGCCTAGTGATTCAGTTATACATACATATTCTTTTTCATTATACAGTATTATAGTGGTTAATATCATGTTTGAAAGCAATGACTCCCTCTAGAAATGTTCTGTATTCCATAACCATTATTTTGTGCGTAAGACTTCAGCAAGCGTCACAGCTAGAGACAGGCTGCCTCCCTGGCTTCCCCACTGGCTCTCCTCAATTGATGAGATGTTACTTTGGTCCAAGTTTGCTTGTCATCAATGGTTTTTGAGGCTCAAAATATTTAGTTTTCCCCCTTGATTTAATTCACTCTTATGTGTGTATTTTCTACTAACATCAATGGAATGGATGATTGCTACCTGCCTATTATGTTCATAATCATTATAATCACTATTATTAGCAACATCTAGTATTAGATATGCTTAACGAGCACAAAACTGATTTTCTTAATTTTCTGAGTTACTCAATTTATCCCTTCCTTCTCTCCTTTCTTCCTACTTTTCTTTCTTCCTACATTCCATCCTTCTTTTTTCTAACACCTATAGATATTAACAATTAGCCAATCTGATTAATGGATTATCATAATGTATTATTGGTTTTTATATAAATTAAAAAATATTGCTCACTGAGAAAAAATGTGACAATGATATATATATGTTCATGTATAACTGAAAAATTGTGCTGAACACTGGAATTTGACACAACATTGTAAAATGATTATAAATCAATAAAAAATGTTAAAAAATATTTCTTTCAAAAATAATAATTGGACATAATTTTATTAAATTGATTCATTAAAGGGGACTATAGGCTTTTATGGCTTCAGAAAGCCAAACCTTCAAAATATTTTTGATCATACGTGAGTGAAAGTAATATTTATATTTTGTCAGTTTTCTATAATTTTAATATTGAAGTAAATAAAACTGAACATTTAAATGCTCACTCTATGCTTAATTTTTGATATTTATCCAAGTCTTAAAATGCAGGTAAAGGACATTATTTAAAAAGTCAACTTCTGAAACCAGAAAAGCTTATCACTTTCTAAAATATTTTTGTTTAGCTAGTTACTATTTTAAAAATTGTTTTATTTCACCAAACTAATGGACTTGCTGGAAAGTCATCATATTCACCAAAATAGTGCAAAAACATTTGTCACTAATTAGGCAATGTAATGAGTATGATCTCGAGTTTGGATTTCTCTGCATTGATAATTTTTCTTTTCCTCAGCCTAAATGTCTTGTTTGTGTGGAAGCATCAAAATAAGAAATTGTACCATGCCACAAACATATATAAATGTATATACATTTGATTACCCCCACAGAAAATGTTTAAAAAAATCTTAAGAGAAATTTGTCAGATCAGTAGAGTGATATTTGCCTATTCCTGAGGAAATGTTTCATTATTATTTTGAAATATACACCATGAAAAAGCTCAGTTGGATTTGAAATCAATTCAAATTATCATAAAAATATTAACATTATATTTGTCAATGAAAAGGAAAGTAATAGCTATTAGAGAAAAATGCTCACATTCTTGAAGGACAATTTAGAGATTAGATTACCTAAATGCTGTTCAATGGCGAGAAAAGGCTATTCATCAATGAAAGAAAAAGCAAAGAATGTCGTCCTGCCATTGGCCCCCATCCACACGTGCAAGCCAAGACTCTTGTCAAGGGTGACGATCAAGAATTTGAAGAGATCATTTAAAACCTTGATCAGGAACGGCCTGTTGCTTTTTCAGGCATAAAACCTAATACCAAAGGCTACGTTCTTAGGAGCAAGCACAAGAGTCTTGTTCAAAATTTAAAAATATTTTACTTGGAAGTTTTATACAATGTAATACTTGATGCCTTTCCTATTATTTTGTATATTATTATCATTATATTAAGAAAGCTTTTAAAAAGTGGGGTTTTTTTGCTAAGCCCAAATAAATCTTTTCCAGTATGCCCCACGTGCCATACAAGCATGGTCACATTTCGTGTGTGTCATGACCTGACAGAGCTATGAAGTCTTGAGAGCACAGCCCAGTGGTTAAATGTCTGAGCTCTAAAGTCAGACTTGGGGTTTAAAGCTTTGCTCTACCATTTATTTACTAGCTGTGTGATATTGGATGAGTTTCTTCAACCTTCCTGTTCCTTCATGTCCTCATCATTAAAATCCTGATAATAATGGTAACTGCCTTACAGGCTAGTGGTGAGAATGAAACTAAGGCATCTGTAGAATCTGCCAGTGTGGGCCCTGGCCTATGATATATGTTAGTTAAATGGAGCTATAATTGTCATTAGTTTAGGGTTGGGGAAGATAGAAACTGGAAGATGTGCTTTTTATCCCGGTCTTGGCCTTGTCTCCCTCCTTATCTGCTATACTGAGCTTAATAGAGGAAGAGAGAGAAACAGAAGGATAGAAATTGATGGAAAGAGTTGGTGGAGTGACTCCTGGGCATATATCCAGCGGAAACTCTAATTTGAAAAGACACATGCATCCTGATGTTCATAGCAGCACTATATACAATAGCCAAGACAAGGAAGGAACCTAAATGTCCATTGACAGAAGGCCAGATAAAGAAGATGTGGTATATTTATACAATGGAATACTACTCAGCCATAAAACAGAATAAAATTATACCATTTACAGCAACATGGATGGACCTGGAGATCGTCATACTAAATGAAGTAAGCCAGAAAGAGAAAGAAAAATACCACATGATATCACTCATATGTGGAATCTAAAAAAACGACACAAATGAATTTATTTACAAAACAGAAACAGACTCACAGACATAGAAAACAAAATTGTGGTTACCAGTGGAGGAAGAGGGGGCGGTAGAGGGATAAACTGGGAGTGTGGGATTTGCAGATACTAACTAGTATATATAAAATAGGCATATAACAAATTCATACTGTACAGCACAGGGAACCATATTCAATACCTTGTAATAGCCTATAATGAAAAAGAATAAATATATATATATAGTATAACTGAATCGCTATACTGTACACTAGAAATTAACACAACATTGTAAACCAACTATACTTTCAATAAAAAAAAAAAGAATTGGCAGGGTGGGTGGGGAGGAGAAAAGGATAGAGGGAAATAGAAGGAAATGAAATGAAGAGAAGAAAGTAGAAGAGGGCAGGGGCAGTGCCCCAGAGCAGTCAGCATCTGTATAAAGATGTAAAAACTTAAATAATTCACCTAAAGACTTTAAGAACTGGGTGGAACTCCCGGGCTAGCCTAGCCGCCTTCCCCCAACATACCCTTAAGGAGGGTGAATAGAGGCTTTTATGTAGCAAACATGAAGACAGTTAAGTTGGGTTGTGGGAGAGAGAAAAGAGGTGGGTGGTTAATGAGATGACTAAGGATGCCAATTGGCAGATGGGGTACAGACACAGCTTCACAAATAATTCAAAATATTTTGGATTTTCCAGAAATAGTCATAAGCAGCCCTTCTTTGCACCCCCCCACCCCCAT
Organism: Camelus dromedarius; assembly: GCF_036321535.1. Classification (NCBI taxonomy): domain Eukaryota; kingdom Metazoa; phylum Chordata; class Mammalia; order Artiodactyla; family Camelidae; genus Camelus; species Camelus dromedarius. The sequence goes on from NC_087444.1 coordinate 19,988,127, forward strand.
GTACTAATGCTCCCAGATTCTCTTTCATTGCTACGCCCACTCCTAACGCTTTTCCTCTCTCCAAGGCTGAGACACCAGAAAAAGGCTTAATTTCTGGGACCTATGCTGCCAAAACAATTCTAAAAAATGTACTCAAGTAGTTGGCCTTTGTGGTTCCTTCCCTTCCTGACTCCCACTCACTACCCCAGTCACGCCTGCATGGGTGGTGGTGATGCTCTGATACGTTCCTCCACCCACCCCAGCCCTGGCTGCAAAGCTTCTAAAGGGAATGTATCCAAGGGTGCGGCTGTGCTGTGGCAGCAGCCTTGGTGGTCAGGGGGCACTGGCCAGCAGTTTTCCACACTGTGCTGCAGCTGCCAAGCCCATCCATCCCTACCCCAGTTTTCCTCTAATGCTGTCCAAGTGATTCAGAAGCTCTCCATCTGCTGACCACAGGAGCTGCCAATGTCTTTGCCCCATTTAGGGAGAGAATTCCTCGGGTTGATGGGCAGGTGGAAAAAGTGGAGGAAGGGCTCTTCTCCCTTGTGTCAAACACACACTCCCCTTCAAGGCCAGAGAACGTGGCCCAACCTTAATGTTCTTTCAGTACCTCTGCCTGGTTTGCATAATATCTGCACATGTCCCATTGCATGGGGTGCAAGGAAGATTCTCCCTCTATTCCACCCAGCACAAAATAATGCCCATGATGCATCCTCTTTCTGGATGACCCAACACAACTTGCTGGGAAAATAGCCTTTAGACAGAAAGGCTGGGGTTGACAGACAACTTACATTCTGAGTCCCCACTCTTGAAATAGCCAATGAGTTTGATCTGGTCCTCAATGCGCTCAAAGGCTTGGACTTCCAGTTTGCTGTTGATGATCTCCACTGGGTCTTCAATTAGCTGGAACACAAAAGATGTTCATATAAGAGAAGTGTTTCCTCTCCAGTGGGGAAATCCAGCATCTGTGTAGAGTGCTCTGGAGAGAAACTGTCAACTTTCTGCTGGTGTCTCAGTATCCATCCCGCCTCCCCCTTCGTGAGCACAGCAGACATGCTTTCTGAGGAACTGACCTTACCTCCAGGGGTAGGCAGATTGTCCTGGAGGCCATTCTATTTCTCTTGTCAGTTACTGATTCAGGAAAGCCATGCAACCCAACTCTGGCCAACAAATCTCCAGGGTAGATCAGCTGAAGGCCTTGAGGAAGTTCTAATTCCCTTTCATGAGAGCAATGTGAGGCCAGATTCTTCTCCCCTCTCATTGGATATGAATGAAGATATGTGATGTATCAGCTCCTGTTGCTGGCTAGCTTATAAGTTGGTTATAACCGACTTGAGAACAGTCAGCTTGAGGACAAAGCCAACACACTGAAAAGAGCATTACCTGTGATTTATGGAGAAACTTGGAGCTAGAGCCCTGACTTGAACAAGCCTAAAATCTACCCTCACCCTGGGCATCACCTTCCATTTGTGTGGGCCAGTCACGTTGCCTACTGTTTAAGGAGGTTGAAGCTGGTTTTTGTTACTTGCATCCCAAAGCCCCCTCCCAGCTGACAGAGCTGGGGCAGGGCCACATGGGCCCAGAGTTGTTCTGCTGCCTCCTTCTACTTTTTGAGCGCTTGTAGGTATGGGTCAAAGAGAGTGCCAAGCAGAAGTGATGGGCATTTTTTTGTAGAAGGCGACCTTCAACTTACTTCTGACCCTCTCTGGGTTTTTGAGGCAGTGGGGAAAAGGCAATGGGCCACTATGTACTAGCTGGTTAGATAAGGCATCACCAGAATGGTTGTTCTTTATTGTACAGGCATCTGTATTCAAAAGAACCTGACTTTGCCACTGTTATTGAAAGTGTGAGTTTACCTATGGATAAAACATCTTTGTAATGTTTATTCCTCTGTTTGCCTGAGCACATGGATCTAAGGGTGTTGCACCTCTGTGGCTGAGAGGAGTGTGATGTTGGGGCGCTCACTGGCCCTGCCTCTTTTTATTCTGCTCTGAGGGTAACTCAGCAGATGGGTCCTCCTCACCCTACTCCATCTTCCCATGATCATCCTCCTCTCTTTCCCACACTCCTCTTCAGAAGCCCTGAAACAAAGCCCAAGGGATTCAGGGGGTATGTGTGTGTGTGTAATTGTTAAGAGAATTAACGTCACTACTACACAGCCTTAATTTGCTCTGGTCTCTAATAAAACAGTTTCTGAGGTCACTTAAGGGCCAGCTTCCCAGTAGACGTAAACATCGCTGTGATGCAGGCGCTCTTTATTTTGACGCTTGAGAAACTGTTCTTAGACCAGGTCAGGGCATTCGCCTTCTCTGCTCTTACTTTAGGGTTTTACTTTTCCCTGTATTTGAACCCATGCAGGGCCACTGTGCATAAATGCTTACGTCCAACAGAAACTCCACCAAGACATCAGCTGCAAACTCGCCGTCAAACTCAATGGTGCGATCACCCTTAAGAACATACAGGCTTCCTTCTTCATTAAAACCTACAAGAAACACAGATTTCTCAAAGTAAAGTCATCCTGAGGTAGGTAGAGCCATCCCGTTGGCCAGGGTCTGGCTTGGGGTCCCTGGGTGACAGTGGGGCAGGATCAGTGGAACTAGCATTAACCCTAGGATCAGTTCCCTTGAAACCACACCTCTGAAGGGCTCCCAGAGTGGGAACTCAAACTAAAACAGTCAATAACCAGCAATGCCATCTGGATGTTAACTTAAAAGAAAGATCTATTCTCCACTTCACCACGGCTTTAATTTTCCAAATACACTGTGGACCCCTTTCTCCTTATCAAAAAGTTCTCGTGCCTACTGCCCACCAGCTCCTTAGCCTGGCATTCAACCCTCCACAACCTACTGCCAGCCCTGTCCTTTACAGCCCACCTTGGGTGGACCTGCGCTCCCTTGAGAACTGCATTCCTGGTCCCAGTGCTACTTCCTGGGCTTTTTGCCCAAGAGCTGATGTGAAAGGGGGCATAAAGGAGAAGTCACAGTGCATGATTCTCTGCACAGATGTTCTCCTTGGGCCTGTAGTGCCCTCCCCCCACATCCCTCATCTTTCAACTCCTTTGGGTCTCAGCTTACAACCCACTTTTCCAAAGAAGGCCACTCCAATCTCTCTTGCCATTATGGACCTCCTCTCAGCTCCATTTTCACAAATGCTTTCCCGAGAGTGGCATTTCCCCCCAGGAATGCTAAATTAGCTGAGGCTGGCATTTAGTCCAACAGCATGGCATCCTTAATTCCTTAGATTAATTGTTGTCAAACCTCTATTAGCTGGAGGATGCTTTCTCCAAATGAACTCTTCTGCAGGACCTCTAGGGAAAGGGAGGCTGGCCCCATGCCCACCATGACCCAGGGCACCTGTGAAGACTCCCTGGCACACCACGGAGCACCGTTTGTGAATTTGAAGGAGCAACGTGCCAGGTGTCCCAGAAGCCGGCAATGACTGATCACAAAGGGTGCCGGAGGGATCCTCGGCCAGTGGATTTTGCTCTGAGTGAAATCAGTTAGGAAGCTGTTGCACTAGCTCAGAGACTAAAATCAGGCAAATGGAAATGGGGATGGAGATCAAGGAGCAGGCTCACAAAACACAACTGTCCTGTCAATTCTGAGGATGGAAAGGTCAGAAAGAACCTGCCCAGTTTCCTCCAGGCTGAGCTCAGATAAAGGTTCATTTAGACCTTTAAAGCCTCATCACACTGTCCACTAAGAATATCCACCAGTCTATTTATACGCCTGATTGTCCAGCTTGTCCTGTATAAATTTTTAGATTGCTGGAACATTAGCATTTTCCTCTAAATAAATTTACTGGAAATTCTCCCAATTCAACTTTTCATCAAGACAGTGGGAAGGGAGAAGACTAGGGAATCAAGAGGCTACTGGATAGAACTCATTCACTTGCTTTGGATGAGGGAAAGAGTTGAACATACTTTGTTCCTCTGCTCAAGGGAAAAAAATGGTTTCTTAATTTGTCTCCAGGGAAAGAGCTACCCCAGACTTTCTTACAATAATTCATTATCAGATATACCCATAATCTTTAATGTAATAAATATGTTGTTTACATTGACACACACACATCAGTAGAAACATACTAACTGATAAAAGACCAGAAGCTTTTAAACAATAATAATTCATTATCATTTTATAGTCATGAGTTCTTTCTTGTGTCTAACCTAAATCCTGTCTCCTACAATTTAAATATTTTAAAAAAAGCTAGTCTAGAAAATAAAATAGAAAACAGTTGTTTGGGGAAAAAATGATACAAATTCTATTTACAAACCAAAACCAGACTCATGGACATAGGAAACAAACTATAGTTACTAAAGGGGAAAGGGCGGGGAGGGATAAATTAGGGGTTGGGGATTAACAGACACACATTACTATACATAAAATAGATACACAACCAGGACCTACTGTGTAACACAGGGAACTATATTCAATTTCTTGTAATAATATATAGTGGAAAAGAATCTGAAAAGAAAACATATATGTATGTATATGTGTAACTGAATCACTTTGCTGTGTGCCTGAAACTAACATTGTAAATCAACTACACGTCAATAAATTTTTTTTAAAAAAGAAATAAATGTCTATGAGAGATATTCTATAGCAAAATAATTCAAAACTTTCATCTAAATATCATTCATGGAAAGGTAGTAACTAGTATATGTAATTCAACTTTAAGATAACGGGGAAAAAAAGAAAACACATGTTTGAAATAGTCTAAGATAATGAAATTTCATGTACCTAAAGGTATTTATTGGATGACCACTGATCTTTTTTATCCTGTGTTTACTACTCCAAATCCAATTAACCTTTCTTCAAAGGTCTTGTTTTATAACCCCCTGCTATCTTTCAACAGCCATTCTTCACTGGTGATGCAGAAAAAGTGAAATGGGCAGTGCAGGTGTAGGAGTGTTTGGAAACCAGAGGAGTTACCTATATTCTCTCTCCTGTGGATTAGAGGTACAAGCATCTTAAAGGGCACTTGTGTTTAAACATGACATATTGACACACGAGATTACAACTTGTATTGGGTAGTCACTTAACCATACCTCATCTGAATCCTCCCTCTCATCCTTGGTGACAATGCCCAGCTGGGGTTTAGTCTTAAATTTAGAAACCACTGGGTGGAGTCACTACTATTAATGATATCCTTTGCTGGCTGCTTCAGCCAAGAGGGAAGGAAATCGTAGGTGATGGAGGAAGACATTTGATCTCCCTCAGAGAGATCACCGTAGCACTGAGATAGAGAAGCTAGTTTTCAACCTGCTCTAGGAGCTGGAAATAAAGATTTGACTCTTTAGTGTCCAGTTCTCCAGGAAGAAACCCTCTTCCTTGTATCCTGCCTGATACGACGATATATTAAGGGATGAATGTGAAATCATTCAATTCAGGCTGATATTTACTTTTGTGAAACTCTTCCCCGACTCAGGATTAAGGTATGCAGGATCATTTTATATTTATTTAAAAATAGTCCAGTCATCATGCAAGAAAAAATGACTGGTTTTTCCCTTTTTTTTTTTTTTTGGCAAGACACATTTGTTTCTTTGTGATATATTTCCAAAAAATCACACTTACCCAGTTTCTTGGCAAGTTTGGCTTCTTTCTTGGCATCCACCAACACAAAGCCTATATCTTTATGTTCCAGAACCTGGGCCACAAGCTGGGAAAGACAAGGGTAGAAGAGTGAGTGTGTCAAGGGCAGAAAGATGGTAGCAAATACCAGGGATGTTATTTTGGTATGTTGACAAGAAGACCTTCCTCCATACTTCCTGTTACTCTGTGACCAACTCAAGCAGCAGTGTTGGGATTCTATGCTTATCCCCTCAAGAGAAGGATGATTCAGCAGAATTCTGAGAACCAAAGAGAGAAAATGTGAGGACCAGACTAAAGCATAAGATCTGAAAGACTCCATCCATTGTCACACACCCTTCTCTGTCCTCAGGGTAGGTAAAATTTGAATTGGGAGAGAGGAGAATCAGAAAGGAAGCAAAGAGTACTCAGATACCCACAGATAGCTAACAAGGGGCCTGGAGCCCATCCTCAGCCACCAAACGAACCTGGAGTCTGGTGAGCATTGACACAAGGGATGCTAGAGAGGCTGAGGGACCTTAGAATAAAGGAGACCAAGACCCAAGCAGACACCTCAAGTCCCTTCACCCACTGGACTTGAGGAGTAGGAAGGTCTGTCGGGTGTAACTGGTAAAAAGACCCGAGATGGACTCTGAAGTTTTCCTGCAGCCAATTGACAGGAAGAACTAGTGGAGTACCTGGAGTGGAACCATAGCCCCAAAGGTGAAGAGGATGCAGCAGGGTCAGGTGGACAGATGGCTGAAAGCTACTCTGGGTGGACATCAGCATAGATGCTGACACCAAGCACAAGGTTGACATTGTGTTAAGCTCCTTGAAACTTAGAATATAAGGAAGTAAGGTGACCCTCAACTGCTTGAGATCTAATTCCAGCTATATGGCTGAACTGAGGCTTAAAACAGAAATAGAGTGAAGAAGCTACCAGAGAGATCATGAAACATTTATATTGCCTTTCTTTAGTTAAAGTTTTAAAAAAAGATGATTGTAGATTAACATGTGGTTGTAAGTGATTCCTTGTACATTTTACCCAGATGTTACCCAAAGTAACATCTTGCAAAACTATAACACAGTACCACAAACTGGATATTGGCATTGCTATAGTAAAGATACAGAACATTTCCATAACCACAAGGACCCCTCATGTTGTCCTTTTAGAGTCACAGCCACTTCTTCCACCCTTGTCCCTGCCCCAGCCCTTGGCAATCACTAATCTGTTCTTCATTTCTATTATTTTTTCATTTCAAGAATGCTGTGTAAGTTGAATCATATAGTATGTAAACTTTGGGGGCTGGCTTTTTTCACTTATCATATTTCTCTGGAGATCCATCCAGGTTCTTGTGTGTATCAGTAGGTCATTCTTTTGTATTACTGAGTAGTATTTCCATGGTATGGAGGTACACAGCTTCAATTCTTCATCCATTGAAGGACATCTGGGCTGTTTCAAGTTTTGGGCTCTTATGAATAAAGCCACTATAAACTTTTGTGTACAGGTTTTTGTGTGAAGATTAGTCATAATTTCTCTAGGATAAATGCTCAGAAGTGCAATTTCTGGGTTCTATGGTAATTGCATGTTTAATTTTTAAAGAAATAGCTGATTGTTTTCCTGAGTGGATGTACCACTTTGCTTTCCCACCAGCAGTGTAATGATGAGTGATCTAGTTCTTCCACATCTTTGCCAGCATTTGGTGTTGCGACTATTTTTTATTTTAGCCATTCTAATAGTTGTGTGGTGCTATCTCACTATGGTTTTAATGCATTTCCCTAGTGGCTAATGATGCTGAACATTTTTTGTGTACTTATTTACCATGTGTAAGTTCTCTTCTGTGTCTTTTGTCTATTTTCTAAATGGATTGTTTTTTGATTGTTGAGTTTTGAGAGCTCTTTAAACATTAGTCCTTTGTTGGATATGTGGTTTACAAATATTTTCTCCCACCCTGTAGCTTATCTCTTCATCCTTCCAATAGGTTCTTTCACAGAACACAAAAGTTTTTAATTTTGATGAAGTCATATAAAACCATTTTTCCATTTATGGATTGTGCTTTTGGTGTTAAGTCTAAGAACACTTTGCCTAACCTTGTATCCTGAAATTTTCTTCTAATTTTTTTCCTAAAAGTTTTATTGTTTTAATTTTACATTTAAGCTAATAATCTACTTTGAGAGTTGTAGGTTTTTTGTTTGTTTTGTTTTGTTTTGTTTTTTGGGGGTAGTTTTTTGAGTCTACTTTATTTTTTTTAACATTTTTTATTGAGTTATAGTCCTATTACAATGTTGTGTCAAATTCCAGTGTAGAGCACAGTTTTTCAGTTATACATGAACATACATATATTCATTGTCACATTTTTTTTTTCACTGTGAACTACCACAAGATCTTGTATATATTTCCCTGTGCTATACAGTATAATCTTGTTTATCTATTCTGCATATGCCTGTCAGTATCTACAAATTTTGAACTCCCAGTCTGTCCCTTCCCACCTCCTATTTTGTTTTTTAACCAAAGGATGTCCAACTGTTCCAGCACCATTTATTGAAAGGTCCATTTCTCCTCCACTGAGTTGATTTTACATCTTTGTCAAAGATCAGTTGACGTTATTATGTGGGTCTGTTTCTGCTTTCTCGATTCTGTCCCTCTATCAGTACCACACAGTCTTGATTATAATAGCTATATCATAAATCCTGACGGTGGATAGACTACTTCCCACACAATTCTTTTTTGAAATTGCTTTAGCTAGTCTAGTTCCTTCTATTTCCATCTGAACTTGAGAATAATCTTGTCCATTATTACAGAAAGTCTTACTAGGATTTTGATAGAAATTTTACTGAATCTTTAAATCTATTTATCAACTTGGGGAGAATTGATGTATTTACTATGTTGTCTTCCAATTCATGAATATGGTATGTCTCTTCATTTATTTAATCTTCTTTGATTTCTTTCACTGGCATTGTGTTGTTTTTAGCACACAAGTCGTGTGCAGGTTTTGTTAGATTTATACCTAAGTATTTAAATTGTTTGAGTGATTATAAATAGTATTGCATTTTATATTTTGGTGCCTGTCTGTTTATTGCCAGTATATATATATACTGGGTTTTGTATGTTTATCTTGTATCTTGCAGCCCTGCTGATCTGTTATTAATTCTGAGAGGTTTTTGGTTTTTGTAGGTTCCTTGAGATTTCCTATGTAGACAATCATGTCATCTGCAAATACAGACAGTTTATTTCTTCCTTTCCAATTTGTATGCCATTTATTTCCTTGTGTTTCCTTATTGTGCTGACAAGAACTTCCAGCACTGTATTGAAAAAGAGTGGTAAGAATGAATATCTATGCCTGTTCTTTATTTTAGGAATTTATCTATTTTTCCTTTCAATTCTATCAGTTTTTGCTTCACATATTTTGCAGTTCTGTTCTTTGGTGCATATACATTTAGGATTTCTTGTTTTCTTGGTGGATTGACAGTGGATTTATTTGGCTTTATACCTTATGCTATAAATCCCTCTATTTTCTCTTCTGTTTTCTTTTTTCATTTCTTTCTTTATTCCAGTGTCTTCCTTCATGTGTCCCAGCATCTGTGGCTTCTCTCTTGGATTTTCACTCCTGCTATTGCTTCTCTGAGGGTTTTCTTTGCCTATTCATTCTTCCCTTCTTGACTTTCTTATATGCTCCCCACTCTCTTTCTTCCTCTTTTCTTCTAATCACTCCTGTCCCTCTAAGGCTAAGGATTGGGCAGAAGCAGAGAGAGCTGCTCTGTGGAGTGCCTTTGGTAACTAGGGGTGGCGGGGCAGATAACAAATGACACCCCCACCCCTCAGGCAGTTTTTTCTTCTCTCTTGGATTTTGGCTGAGACTAGGGCAGGCTCAGGATGAAAGATATCATCATCAGTGTTTAGGTTATGACTCATCTCGAGTGTCCCTGTAATGCTTACACGGGCCTGTCTTTCTACAGTCACTTGGCTTTCATTTACTGAATTTAGTTTATTAGACAAGGTCATTTTTGAGTGTTTTCTGGTTTTCAGGGTAAGCCACTGTGTCCTATTTAGTGCTATCAAAACGTTAACTTAAATGCTCCCTTTCTGTCACTAAAAATTAATGATGATGAGACCTGATGGCTTTGTGATATTAGTAAGTTTCCCTGCTCCTGCAGCATGAGCCTCTAAGCATGGTTCTTAAACTTCAGTGCGCATAAGACTCACCTGGAACACTGGTTAAAATGGGACCTCCCAGACCTCAGCACCGGAAAGCAGAGAATAGAGCTGGGGTGGAGCTCAGGAATACACATTTTCATAAACCACACTACCACACCCTGTGATTCTGACGCAGTAGATACTGTACCACATTCTGGAAGACTGCTATAAATGGTTGCCAGTTCATCCAGAAGTGATGTGGCAAAATGTTTTCCAACTGTGACCTGTGGGCCCATGTTCAGCCCTGTTGGCCCCTCTACCTTACATGTAGGAGAGAAATATTAAGAGAAATAATAATAACAGTAAGAATATTAGAGATTCACTCTGAGAATTAAACAGAGAATTTAACTCTGACCTCTCCTGGGCTTACACCACCACATTTTATGGGTTTTTAGATAAACACAAATGTGTGCCTCTCGTAGGCTTGTAAAGCATGATTTTCTTGTTACCTTATTGATATTTATATGTGACATTTGAAGATACGTGAGTGGAAGGTGCTATCTCAGACAAACTCAGTGCTGTTTTTCTGGTTTTCAGTTTAAGCACAGCCATTGCTGTTCTCGACACGGATGGAGAGACAGAGCTGGCAGTCACTGATGGGCCCGGCACTGGTGCTAGCTGAGACCTGCCCACCTCCTCCTTGGCATCCTTACACACAATCCCTGCAGCATCACTCTCGCCTCCCGCCCTGATTAGGCCCAAAGCCGGCCCACTTGAGCTCTGTCATCACTTCCATCTGCCCTAGCAAGCACCCTTCTTGAGCCTAAGCCAAGGGTGGCCAGGACTGGCAGCCACCCAAGAGGGAGCAGTGAGATTGGGTTGGCGGAGAAGGGCTGCGGTAAAAGACCAGGGCCTTCTGGGCTGACTCCTAACCCGACCCGCTCCCTCCAGGACCAGGAGCCCCTGCTGGGCTGTAGGGTAGAACTGACATGGTCTGCCTCCCCTGCTTGACTTGATCTTACCTCCATCTTTGCTCTGGTCCTAGATTTCATATTTTCCTTTCTCCAGTCTCCCGCACCCCAGTCTCACCATGCCCTCTCAGGTTGCTGCCAGCCTGGCGTTGGCTGCAAAGCCCAGCTCCGGACTCATCCTTCACTCCAGGCTCCTCTCTGTGATTCCAATAGCCCACTGCAGGGACACAGCACTCTGACACTTATTTTGCATTAGAGTTCCTTGTTGTGCATATTTCCTCCCTAAACAGAAGGAGCCCATTTTGTTCTTCTTTTGTGTCTTACATAGTTCCTTAGAGACACTTGGCATAATTTGGATGAATGGATGAACTGGCCCAAGAACTTAAGTTTACAAGACTTTTAAGCCAAATGAGGAAGAGGCAATTGTCACCAATTACAGTGATTAAAATTTCCAAATATGAGGAGGAGAATAGATAGCATCAATGTTTCTCCTAAATTCCCAGAAAACCTGAATACTCTTTTCAGATTAGATTACAGTTTTCTCCCATTAACTTATAATTGTTCCCCTGTGGTTTTGTTTGCTTGTTTGTTTGGTTGGCTGTTTACTTCTTAGATGGTCCATCCTAGAGAATGGGGTTTTCTCGTATCGGTTGGTACGTGCAGCCCCGAGCACTGGGGCAGTGCTCATTCTTTCCAGAAACATCAGGGTTTGCTTTGACCATTGCCGATTATTTTTGAGGATAAGAATAACTTTATATTAAAAAGTTATATTAAGTAATATGCATAACTCTATAGCAAAAGAGTGGATATTCACAGTATGTTCTTTCTCTCTCTTTTTAAATATTGCATTACATAGGTATTTATTGTACCATTGTTACTTCTGTAATGATGAAGTCGAAATAGATCTCTCTAAATGAATGAATGACCCAGGGACAGTATATCCTAGTGGTTAAGAGTACATGGCTTGGCATCAGACACCTGGGTTCCTGACTTGGCCATAAGTGCTGTGACTCTGCTGTAAAACATGGACAATATCGATATCTATTTGTAAGGCTGTTTTGATGCAGATTAAATGAGATCATGTGTGTAAAGTTCTTGACCCAGTTTTTGGCATGGAGTAAGTGCTTAATGAATGGTATATTTTCTTCCTACTATTATGACAGCCGGATAGGGTTTCAAACCTGGTAGCCATTCAAAAATACCGAAGCTGGGTGAGGGAGGGTAGAGCTCAGTGGTAGAGTGCATGCTTAGCATGCATGAGGTCCTAGGTTCAATCCCCATACCTCCATCAAAAAAAAAATCAACAAATAAACATAATTATCTCCCTCCTCCAAAAATAAAATAAATGAAATGATTAAAAAAAAGAAAGAAAGAAAAAGAAAGCCTAGTGTATTAGAATGGAAAGATAACAAAAACTACTAAATGAGGAACTGCTATGATTAAGGACCCACACTAAACAAAAGTGTAAGGAACATTCAGGAATATTCCAGAACATTCCAGAGTCAAGGACCTTATGATTTCATTAGGGAAGAAGCTAATGAAATATTAGCTGATAAGTGCTAAAGGACTAGGACAGAAAAAAGGGCTTTGGAGACATAGAAAGAGACCTCATGGGCAGGGAGATCAAATCACACAGAGCTTAGTAGGCTACAGTATGGCGTGTGGGTTTAACCTCCATGCACTCAGGATGAAATCCCAAATCCCTAACTCCGCCAACAAGGCCTTGCACTGTTTGGCCCCCTGCCTCTCCAACCTTATCTGGGGCCACTCTGTCTCCCAAGCCCTAGGCCAAGGCACTGGCTGGGCTGCAGCTGCCTGTGGGGACGCCTTGTCCCAGTCATGCAAAGACACTCCACACATCCTGCTTCTGTGCATGCCCTTCCGTCTCTCCAGAAGATCCTTCCTTCCATCCTTTGCCAACTCCTATTTATCCTTGAGGTCTACACATAAATGTCAGTTGCTCAAAGGCATTTAGACTGACTCCCAGTCTAAACTGGGTGCCCTTTTCACACTTGTCCATGGTGCCCTGGGCTCCTCCTTCGCAAGCCTCTCTTGTGAACTGACACGATCATGTGTCTATCAACTCTCCACGCATGAGCCTGTAAGCTCCATGCCCATGTCTGGTTTTCTCCACACGCTATCTCCAGCACCCAGTATGGTACTTGAGCAGAAGAGAACTCAAAAAAAAAAAAAATTGTTGATTAAATGAATGAATGGAAGAAAGAGGGGAAGTCAGCTAGACCTTGAAAGAGGAGGAGTGTCTGGTAGGCAGAGGAGAGCAGCAAGGATGTCCCAGGAATTAAAAAATGGCAGAAATAAGAGAAGGTTTGGAGGGACAAACACACAGCATGAGTGGACAAGAACAGACAGGCATACCTGAGCAGAGGGCTTACCTGGGGGAGCTGAAAGGAAGAGTGTGTTTAAGGCATATTAGCAAATGAGCGTGAGGGACTTTGAATATTAGGACTAGCAGTTCCAATATGGGAGACATTCTAGTAGCAGAACAATATGGCTAATTTGAGCCTGGGGATGGTTGATCTGAGGGCATCAACCAGACAGATAGGAAGGAGAGTGGGAGGAAAGGGGACCAGTTGGGAGGCTGATGCTAGAGTCTGAGTGGGAGATGACTGGTCTCCAACTAAGGTGGTAGATAAAGTAATCTGTGAAGTGATGTTGTAGGTGGAGCATCAGTCAGCCCCGGAAACAGTTTCATGACTTTGGAGAGAGAAGCGGAGGAACTAAGGAGAGGATGGGGCAAGATGATTCCAGGGTCTCCAGCCAGAGAACAGATGGAGGACACACAGACATGTCAGGAGGGCATGTCAGAACCAGGAGCAAGCTTCTCAGCTTGGATTTGGATGCCACGAGTTCACGGCAATGGAAATCCAGCCAAGAGCTGGAGTTGCCAACCGGGAGCCGGGGGTGGAGGTCCCGGAGGAGCCGTGCAAGTGAGAAGTGAAGGCATGAGGATGGAGGACAGGAAAACCACGGGGTCAAGGACCCTGCCTTGTAGGAGGCAGGAAAGGACTGTGGGAGAGGTAGGAGGACAAGGAAGATACTGTCGTGACTCCAAATTCATGAGAGGGGAGAAGCTTGAGAACAAGCAGGTGGTCGGATCAGACGCCACAGGGAGTCATGGAGGTGGGACCACCATGAAGTCTCTCCTTTCAGGATGGTAAGTCACGGGTGACCTTTAGCGAGGAGCTGGGACAGAAGCCAAAGCACTGGGAGTGAGGCTGTTGAGTGGGTGGCAAGGACACGTTAGAGCAGGTGTGGGATCACTTGGCCAAGAAGTTTGCCATGAAAGGAGGGGGAAACTAACCCAGCACCAGGGGACATGCTCCCTGGGCTGCGTGACTGCCCCCTGGGCCTCAGAGGACCGCACAGGCGAGACGCCAGGCCCTATCTGTCTATGTCCCTCCAAGTCCAGTCCCTCTGTAGGACATCTCAGCCCTAATCCAGGGACAGACAGGAAGAAAGCAACATTTTTTTTTTTTTGCATTTTATTCAAAGTTTTCTTTAATCCATGCAAATAGAACCCTCCATTCACACAGACAGAGAAGCAGTAGATGTAGGCAGTCAGGTAAATCATAACACTTTGAAACAGTCCATTGAGTTGGAATATTTTGATTTTCATGGAATCTTTTGGCACTAAAATGCTCTCAAAGGCAAACTGTTGTGAAAATCTGGAGGAGAAAGACCTATGTGCTTCATGGTCAGAGGACGGTGGGGAGGGTGTGGGTAGCCGAGACCAGGGAATGCTTACTTATGGAAGGGAGCTGAGGGGGTGGTCACTTTCTGCAGGGTCAAAAATCTGAAAAGAGTTGAGGGCTGAGGAGCCTGGGGAAAAATGTGACAGATCTTTGCTCCAAGTACATGTCCCTCAGGCCAGTCATTAAAAATACCCTGGCTGCAATCCTGCTCTTCCCATGTAAGCCAAGAGCCAAATGGCTCTTTTCACCCACTGTCCCTGATACCATCTGGCCACATGTCAAGCAATTCAACTACTGTGCGTGTCCCCCTCCCCGAGGCCGGAGGGCTGACGTTCCTCTCCGGTAATCTCCTGTCACCTTCCACCGCCCTCAGATGAGGCCTGGGCTATGTATAGCTGGGGGGCTGGCACGTGATGTGTCCCTGCAGGAGGCAGGCAAGGGAGGGGGACAGCTATTTTATGAGATTCAAGTGAACGTTGGGGCCTCTCGGGGCTGGATTGGGTGGCCTCTGAAAGAGCCTTGGGGGGAAGGGGGGCTGTCAGCTGTTCTTATTGGCAATTTTGGGCTATCACCTTCGTCAAAGCCAAGGAAGAGACCCCAAGGCCAACGCTGGCTTATTTCCACTCCACCATATTGAGAAGCAGTACAACAACAACAAAAACTAGCATCTGATGGATGTTTGTGATGCTGCCCCAGCACTCTACATGAATCATCTTATTGAATCTTCACAAAACCTACATGAAGTAGAAGTTTGAGATGAGGAAATAGAGGCACAGAGAGGTTAACCAACTTGCCCAGGGCCACACAGCGCTTAAGAGACACAGCTGGGATTCCAACCCTGACACTCTGGCTCCAGGGCCCAAGCTCTCATCCATTACATTCCATCCACTTTGCCTGGGCCTCAGAAGGACCTGGGCCTGAATCCTGGCTCTGCTACAGCTATGAGACTCTGGGCAGGTCACATCTTCTCTGATCTCTTTTTTCTAATCTGAGAAAATGAGATCTAATTCTTGCAGGAGTAACATATACACAAGCACTTATGAATATCTGTTCCCTATAAATTCACCACAGGGCAACTCCATTACAATGAGTCAAAGGTTCTTGAACTTGAGCCTGTGTCAGCATGACCTGGAGGGAAGCCTTGTAAAAGACAGATTGCTAGGCCCACACCAGAATTCCTGATTCAATAGGTGTGGAAGGGGACCCAAGAATTCGCACATCTTAACTATCAGAGAGACGTAAATCAAAACTACAATGAGGTATCACCTCACATCAGTCAGAATGATCATCATCAAAAAGTCCACAAATGATAAGTGCTGGAGAGGCTGCGGAGAAAGGGGAACCTTCCTACACTGTTGGTGGGAATGTAGTTTGGTGCAGCCATTATGGAAAACAATATGGACATTCCTCAAAAGACTAAAAATAGACTTATCATATGATCCAGCAATTCCACTCCTGGGCATATATCTGGAGGGAACTCTAATTCAAAAAGATACATGCACCCCGATGTTCATAGCAGTACTGTATACAATAGCCAAGACATGGAAGCAGATGACTAGATAAAGAAGTTGTGGTATATGTATACAATGGAATACTACTTAGTTATAAAAAAGGATAAAATAATGCCATTTACAGCAACGTGGATGGACCTGGAGATTGTCATACTAAATAAGGTAAGTCAGACAGAGAAAGAGAAATACAATATGATATCACTAATATGTGGAATCTAAAAAAATGACACAAATGAACTTATTTACAAAACAGAAAGAGACTCATAGATGTAGAAAACATAATAGTGGTTACCAGGGGAAAAAAAGGGGTGGGAGGGATAAATTAGGAGTTTGAGATTTGCAGATACTATCTACTATATATAAAACAGATGAAAAACAAGGTCCTACTGTACAGCAGAGGGAACTTTATTCAGCATCTTGTAATAGCCTATAATAAAAAAGAATATGAAAAGGAATATATATGTATATAACTAAATCACTATGTTGTACACCAGAAATTAACACAACATTGTAAACTGACTATACTTCAGTAAACAAAAGAATTTGCATATCTGACAAGGTCCCAGGTCTCCAGTTGAGGACCACGGCTCTACAACCATCTCTGACATGGGCACAACCTCCCTGGGTAGCATTTTGTGATGTCCAAAATGACTGAGGGAGGGAGGCTGTTCCTGGAGGCTAGATTTTTACTTCATACTAAACATACTGTTGCGATGGGATTTTTGAAAAATGGATTGGACTGACATGGAGCTAGGCCATGCCCTTTTCTAATTTTTCTCAGCTGAGTTCTGTCCCCAAAAGCCTGTGAAAATGCAGCCTGGCAGCCCAAATGCCAAGGCCGTCTGGTCACCCCCTCCCTGCGCTCCCTGGGAAGAGGTGTCCCACACAGTATCTACCACATTCCTGGAGCCAGGGAGAGACTGTCCCTTTCCTAACTAACCCTCCCATAGGCTGGTGCCCCTCATTAAAAGAAAAATAAAACACAGAGGACACGTGGGAGGGCTGCAGCTGATGGAGAGCGCTTCTAAATGTAAAGTAACAGCTAAAATAATAATGTAAATAAGGGCTCTTTGCCATGTCTCCCCCATGGCTCACATTAAAAAGCAGATGAGAAACCTGCTACTGCTTGGCTGAACTTTCTGAAGTGTCTGACTAGTGTTTATTTGGCTAACATCTGCTAATGACAACAAATACCATGGGAAACTAACCCAAGAGTCGGCGTTTTCAACGTGCTTTCACATACACAATAAGTGTGAGAACTGTCCTTTCTTGAGCACAATGGGGACCCCTCACTCTACACACGCCCCTCTTTTCTCTTCAGAGGAACCCTGGGACCAGGGGACTGTGGTTTCTGTTTTACAAGGAAGGCGCTCGGCCTTGAGATGCTCAGTGACCTGCCTGCGGTCTGGAGAGCCAAGGACTCAGACCCACGGAGTCTCACTCCTAAGTGTGCGCCTCTCACCTGGCCAGGCCAGAGTGTGGGCTGCTGTTTCTGGGCTGTGTTCACTTTTTCTTTGGGGTTTGGGGAATGCTCTCAGGTTCTCCATAAGTAAGCCGGGTATGTGTGGCCAGGCTAAGGAAAGGCTGGGGGATGCGGAGCCATGGTGGGGTAAGGTGGAGGCAGTCTATGGAAGAGGGAACCCAGAGGCTCCGTGGTGTAGACTCAGGACTCTGTGGGGACTGGCTTTCTTGGTGGAACAAGTCCTTTCAGATGTTCAGCTGAGCTGACCATGATACAAAAATACTCCACACCAACTGGGGACTCTCCACGGCAGGGGAGCAGAGCTGCAGCCTTTAAAGAAACATCTGGTGAGTCTGAAGCAGATTCTGTGTTTATTTTACTGCTCGAAACTGCAGTAGTCCTAATCACGGTTTTACTGTGGTGGCTTTCGTGGTCTCGCACGTCTCCATTCAAACATTCCTAACTCTGGGAGGAGGTCTATCTCAGGGATACGATGGCCTGACATCCTGTTCGGGCTCGAATATTATTGAGGGCTTTTGGGGTGGGAGTCGTGAGAGAGGAAGGTTCCAGTGGTCTAAAACCTCCAAATCAACGGTGTCTGTGCCATTTTGTAAAATCTCCATTTCCCCTTTAATTCTGTCTGTGGAAGAAAGAATCTGACTATAATCAACCAATCCATGCTCTTTTCATCATCTCACCGCAGGCTCTAGCCGTGTTATCGTGAAGTGCACAGCAAACATGCATCAAATATTTCCGTGGTACTTGGGCTCCGAGGAGAAGGGCAATTTAAGAATGAGCCTGGGTGTCCATTTTCTGAGAGTGCTAGCTCTGCGTGAGGGGTGATGCTCGAAGCCAAACCAAAATAAGCCTGACCTCATCTGAGTTTTCTGAGTGCAGCAGGTGCAAGTTTGGAGAATGCCATCTTTGGGCAGCCGACAGTTGGAAGAAATACCTGAATCCTGTGTGTGTTGCTATTCTCTGCCCAGTGTTCCCACATCATTCCATCTGTAGATTCACTTGACTCCAGAAACTTCATTTTGTCTTCCTCTCTTGGGCTTTGGAAATGCAACCACTGGGACATCTGCCAGTGCTAAATAGGTTTGAAGGCAGTGTCAGACTTTTAGAGCCCAGAGGTTTCTGCCCATGCTGTGTATGTATTTTGGACTGAGAGTCCCATGGTTTAAAAAATGTATCTTTTACCCATTTTTCAGTGGCATTAAGCAAAGACAAACAGTTCCCTGAATCTGAAAGATTCAGTTTGAGTTTTTACATTTCCATTTGATTCTTGTTTAAAAGTTTTTAATTTAATTTTAAAAAGATATCCAGGAGAAAAAGATTTCCAATATAGGCAATGCATCTGTAATTCCTTGCCTTTTTCTTTCTTTTTTTCCTACTTTTTTCCTGGCCTTTTTCTCTTCTCTCCATCCATCCCCCCATCCACCCACCCAACAAACATTCATTAAATACCAAGTAGGTGCTAAGCATTAGTCCCTTTACTCACATTGGTCACTTCGGTTCAACACATAGTCCAGCTGTGAAATGTAACATTGCTCAAGTGTGGGTGAAAATCCAGAATGCAAATTAGAGACACTTGTGCTTCTGTAAGCTGGCACTGCTTTCAAATGCTAAGCAATCCCATTCAGCTGTTTCCGGGTATAGTGGAAGGAGCATGATGTTTGGAACCAAATAGATGTGAGTTCAAATCCTGCTTCGTGCTGTGCTGTTTTATAGTTTTGTGACTGTGGGCAATTTCCATTCAATGCTATGGGGTTCATTTCTTTATATATAATGTGAGAATATGTTGTAAGAATTCAACAAAATGACGTATGCAAAGCACCCATGTTGGACATGTTTTATGGTAAGTTCATAATAAGTGCTATTTCCCTACTCCTCCCTCTTCTGTTCGTTCAACATTCATTCAACAAACATTGTTGAGAGCCCAGTATGATCGGACACTGATCTAGGTGCTGGCGTACAGCAAAGAAGAGAATAAAGTCTTTGTCTCTGTGGGTTTTACACTCTATAGCAGTGTTGGACAATTTGCACTACGTCAGCCAAGTGCTATGGAGAAAAATAAAGTAGGGTACAGGAATACGGGAATGCTCGGAGAGCGACTTATATAGGTGGTCAGGAAGATAACTTCTTTCTTAAGGTGACACTTAAACACAGACCTAAAGGAAGTGAGTTCTTACCATCAAAAAAAAAGAACATCTCCTTAGTTACCAGGGACCGTGTCATCTGCATTTTCTAAGTAAGCAGTGCATGAATATTTGATGAATAAATGAAAGAGCGAATATTTCTATTTGGGTGCTCACAAGACTTATTTCTACCTTATAGAGCAACTCGCCAGTTTACTCGAAGAAGCTTTCCCGTAATTTCCCATTAAACATGCTAACATCTTCATATTTGATCCTGGGCAATTTGATCCAGGGTTCTCAGACTTGTCATGTCTTTTGGAGAAAAGGGCAACGTGACATGGCACCTACGTAGATTCTTTTCCTTTCTTTCTGAAGGTAAATCCTGGACCCTGACCCAAGATCACTTAGAAAGGTACCTCGTGATCTGGCCTTACAAACCCCTGTAATTCCACCGGAAACCTCTCCTATAGGGGAAGGCTTCCCACAGTCCCAGACCTTGCCCTTCTAAAGGGGTCCAAAGTACTAGTCACTGACTGTGTGAGTAAGGGGGCAGTGGGGGAGGACAGAGTGTAACTGAGCAGGACCCTAGGGGGCCTCCCTGGGACAGACCCCTCCCTCATATCCTCTGCTGGAGCTGCTCTCTGAAGGACTCAGATAATAGTATGTCATGCGTATTTCCTGAGTTTTTCAGATGCTAAAAACCACCACCAAATGGGAGAAATTAACTACTTGATGACCATGAGCACGTAGCTCCAAACCTACTGGCGCCTAAGGATTGATCACCATCAACCAATCAGAACTGTGCACAGCCGATCACACACCTTGGGCTGCCCCACCCTTACCTGGCCTTTAAATATGCTCAGCTGAAACCCTTCAGGGAGTTCAGGGGTTTTGTGGGCACAAGCCATCCATTCTCCTTGCTCGGCCCTGCACTAAAACTTTCTCTGCCCCAAACTCTGGCATTTCGGTTTGTTTGGCCTCACTGTGGGTCAGGCGCATGAACTTGAGTTCGGTAACAGAAGGCCTGGCTGAGTCCCAGCACAGACCTGAATCCCTGCAGTCCCCAAACCAACTTAACATCTCAGCAGCTCTCCAAATCAGAGGAATGCTGGCGTGTTCATTGTCTTTCAGGGGAGTCAACAGACCAAAGGTCAAGCAGGTGCAACATGATCCTGGTCATCTGGAAAATTTCCCAACCCAATAGATCAGTACAGTGCTTTGTAAACTTTAACGTGCTTGTGAAGGGATCCTGTTTAAATGCAACAAGTACCCAAGTGATATCTTTGCCATTGGTGTGGTCTGGGGTCCACACTTTGAGCATCAGGCCTCAAGTGGTCCACAAACTTGGCTGCACTTTAGAGCTTTTAAAAGCTGTAGCACTTAGGTGTTATCTCTTACCCATCATCAATTAAATCAGTGTCTGGGGGGGATCAGACCCAGGCATAGGGACTTTTAAAAACTCCTTAGGTGATTCCAACGTGCACCCAAGTTTGAGAACTATCGCAATTGGCCAAGAACATGGGCTATATTTCAAGTTGCAGGTGAAGGGGATTAATATTTGATAAGCACCATATAGATATTTTAGGCATTCAATGAACATTCCAGATAGATTAATTTCCAAAGTAGTAATCAACTTAAATTACACCTAATACTTGTATAGCTTCTTATAATCTCACGAGAATTTTTTATTCACCTTTCATTTAATTCTCTGAATTCACTGAGGTAGAAAGCACATGGTTGATTTTTTAAGACGAGTAAAATGGAATGCATTATCTGTGACTTGCCCAGGATCAGTCAGCAGGAGAGAAGTTCAGTCACTATGACCCCCGGCTGTCTGCTTTCCCCAAGTACCCCGCCTCATCTGGAGTTGGATGCACAGGGATGGCCGTGTACAAGTCATGTCAAGGACACTGGGCACATGGAGAGTGAGGGGGCTGCAGTCACCCTACCAAAGATATTTTCCCTGACCTACAGATGGATTAGGAGACAGACCTGGACAGAGAATGCAGCTCAGCCTGTTGGGGTCCTGGCAGACTGAGAACTGTGGCACCAAGATGCTCACCAAACAGCAGCAGAATCCAGAGGCCCACATTGCACAGGGTTCAGGTTCCACCACAGATGATGGATCTAGCCCTCCCTGCCACCCCCCAATGGAGCCTGATGGTTGATCTGTGCTGGAATCACCACCTAAAAATTATTGGGAAATGACCTTCTAACCAGCATTGGAAAATCAGTCAGAAGAATAACCCTCTCCTGCTGGCAGAGGTCATTTCCAATCATTTTTAAGTACTGATCCTGCCACTGAATACCCAGGGGTGCTCAGGGTGAGCCCTTGGGCAGGTCAAGTGTGGGAATGAGCTGAAGTCGGGCCCCTACGTGGGAAGAGCAGACAGACCCCCGCAGAGGGGACGCTCAGGAGCAGCCTAGGACCCGAGAAGCAACGGGAGCAGCTGGTCAGCCTGGAGGGCAGCTACCGGCATAACGTAGCTACTTCTGTGCCAGGACCCCAGGCTGCCTGCCCGTCCAAGGGACTAGTCCACCCTGAAGAAGTGAACCGATTCTTCCTCTTCACAATGTGGAAAGCCTTGCTCGGCTGCGTAGCTCACACCCAGCGAGGCTGCATTGCTGAGGGGCTCAGAGCAGTCTAGATGGATCTCAAGATGCTTTTGAGCTCTCACTTTCACTCATTCATTCAACAAGCATTTACAGAGCATCTGGATAGAACTATGTACAGAGCGCCCGCCCTCCAGAGCTAGACCCCGGCCGAACAGAAAGCAAGCTTTGAGTACAGTGCCTCCCGATGCCACTTTCCTTGGCCTTGGTCCGCCCTAAGCTCTAGTGATGTGAGGTCTCCCCTTCCTCCCCTTCCCCCGCAAACCCTGCTCTCACTCAGAGCTCAGACTTGGTCAGGTGGAGGAGTAAATGAGGGCAACATCTTCAAAGACTACCTCTGCCAGAGGGGCTGGACGAGGGATAAAAGTTTCACCTAAAGGAATGAGGCTCGGTGGCCAAATTTTAGGAAAAAGCTAGCGAGGTGAGAAAATATTTCAGAGCTATCACAGTCTTAGCTCCTGTGGATCCTTCCCCGCCCTTGTTTATGTGCCCAGTAAATTCTTCTCGTTTTCACAAACCAGTTCTTCCCTGTCATGCCTTCTACATTCTCTCCCTGAGGACCCCGTGCTGCCCTACTATTAGAGCGACCCCATGGCTTTGCGGCTTTTCATTTGTATTTCACTGTAATTCCCACATGAGGCCGTGGGCCCCCTGAGTGTTCACGTTCCCTGTATCCACAGCGCACCCCAAGGCCCAACCTAGGTCAGTGACAGATGTGTGACTCACTGATTGGCACTTCAAGGTCCCTAGTCAGGCAGTGACCTCCTCACCCTGTGTGTGGGGCTGTTTCTGGATGTTTCAGTGTCAGTCCTTAAAGCAACAGACAAAACATTGACACAGTACCTTTGGATTTTCATCAGAACATGATGGCCCTCATGTGAGGAGTGATGAACTTCTAGTTTGTAAACTTCTAACCCCTAGAAATTCCCCAAGTTTTTCCCCCTGGGGCTGGCAACTCATCACTGGAGAGGGAAATCAGTTTCATAGGTTTGGGTCAGTTTCTTTTTTTAATGAACTGCAACAGAATAAAATAGAAAAGAACAATAAAATAGAAGACAAGAGAATTTGTTAAGCCAAGTATTCCCCAAGTAAGTGTTGTCCTATGAGACTTGTTCCACTTGTGTATGTCTGTGTCTGTGTGCACTAGGTCACAGGGAGTTATGATAAAAAACAAACATGGGAAGTCACTTTCCTAAACTGTTTGGAGGAAAGGACCCGACTCTCCCTGCACTGTCTGCCCAGGGCGGAGATCTCACTGCCTCGCGGATGTACCCTGGGAACTGCCTCCCCCTCCTTCTATCCTGGACAGACCCAGCCCTGGACATGGCAGAATATTTTCCTTAGTGTAGGTTTGGAGTCCAGGGAATTAAGAAGGCAACATAGGCTTTTTTGACCACGGAGAAAATTTAGAGGCTCACATCCACCCTCTCATGGGATTCCTGGAACCATTTTTGTCTTGGATCCTGAGGAGCAGCCTATATCTGACAGGTATCTCAGCGAAGGCCCACCTCCCCCTATGAAGGGAGCCCAGCCTCCTCCCTGGCTTCTAGCATGAGCAGTGTCTCCAGTACTATGTACTTCCCAGCCCTGCTGGTATTATGGCTGCATCGTCAGGCCCAGGCCCACAGGCTGAGGACACTATTTAAGGAGACTCAAAATAATCCTGAACAGGGCATCCAACAGCTCCTTGTACATCATTGTCTCATTCGATTCCAGCAGTTACACAGTGTAGGGGCTAAGACTGGCTTCACCTGCACTAGTTGAGTGACCTTGGGCAACTTTGCCTCTCTGTGCCTCAGTTTCCCCACCGATAAAATGGGGATAGTAACTGTAACTACCCCATAGAAATATTGTAAGGAGCAAACTGTAACTGTTCAGGACCCTGTGGGGCTTTTCCAGGACAGACCCCACACCCCGTATCCTCGCTGGAGCTCCTCTCTGAAGGACTCAGATAATAGTATCTCATGCATATTTCCTGAGTTTTTCAGGTGCTATAAACCACCACCACATGGAAGGAATTATCTATTTGATGATCATGAGCACGCAGCCCCCAGACATTCTGGCGCCTAAGGATTGATCACCATCAACCATCAGAATTGTACACAGCTGATCACACACCCTGGGACGCCCTGCCTTCATCTGGCCTTTAACAGTGCTCAGCTGAAACCCTTAAGGGAGTTCAGGGGTTCTGGGGGCCATGAGCCATCCGTTCTTCTTGCTCAGCCCTGCACTAAACCTTTCTCTGCTCCAAACTCCGAAGTTTTGGTTTGTTTGGCCTCACTGTGTGTCAGGCATGCAAACCTGTCTTCAGTAACAAAACCAGCTACCACACACAAAGTGCCCAGAACTATCCCTGCACACAGTAGGCATTCAATAAATGTTAATTATTATTAATCATCTCATAAGTCTGTATGATAGTTATTATTTTTCCAGATTTAATAGGTAAGAAAATGAGGCTTAGAGAAACTAAATAACCTGCCCTATGTGTTGTGCCCAGTAGAGACAAAGCCAGAACATAAGCCCAGATCTCCTGACTCCAAGTTTTATGACCTCTTTCCCCTAATGATTTCGGAGACTGTGGGGCATCAGACTACCCCCTGTGCTGAACTCCATTTTGTATGTCTCTGCCAGGAACTCAGATCAAAGGCAGCTGAAGGGATGCTGAGCCCAGGGCAAAGTCCTTCTCAGGATTTTGCTTGGGAGTACAGAAGTCGTCTTTGGGAAAGGGTTTTTTTATCTTTTTAGCTCAAAGGTAGTTGATATACAATGTGTTAGTTTCTGGTGTACAGGATGGTGATTCAGTAATACATATATATTCTTTTTCATTATAGGTTATTACAAGTTATTGAATCTAGTTCCCTGTGCTCTACAGTAGGACCTTGTTGTTTGGGGAGATAGATTCTTGGGGGAGTTTGTGTGTGTTAATATGAGAGAATCAGAGATAGGGGTCATTCTTGCACTGGCATCTTTTTGAGTTCTCGGCTAAGTGAACAGTGATGGACTTATGTGGTAGAATCCTTATGCCTTCAATTAACTTTTCATAAAAATGTCTCTATCATTGAGTAAGGCAGTTCGAGATGGAGATGATAAAGTGAGTGAGGATTTCATGGGTTCAGTAGCAGCCGTGCTGTTTGTCCTGGCTTTTTCCAGCCTGCCATTTTCCTATATATTTAGCACAAAGACCTAATAACTGTCTCTGTTTTCTCTTTGCTTGTAACCCACAGAGGGAACTGAACTTCCACATTCAGCCCTCAGGATGGAGCCCGAGGAGAAAAATAATGCTAATCGTGATATTTTTAAATGCTTAGTTTTTTGTCTACTAGATCTGTCATGACCACACTACCATGTATAAATCCTCTGAAAAATAGGGATTTGTATGATGATCAGGAGACACAGGATTCTGCAATGCTTTTTATTTTTAGTTGTTTATTTAATGAAGGTACTGGGGATTGAACCCAGGATTTTGTACATGCTAAGCACACGCTCTACCACTGAGCTATACCCTTTCCCTGCAATGCTTTTTAAATTATCAAGGATATTTTGATGTTTTGGGGATGGTTTTCCTGGATTTCATTACAGTCAATTTTTTTTTGAGGATTAGAATCCACATGGGTTTTATATGGTAATTCAGTTCATCAAAGTATTTGATTATAGTGTATGTCAATTATTTCTCAGTAAAACTGGGGGAAAAAAGAAAGCATCTGATTAAGCTGAGCTTTCTAGTTGTATCGGTTAATAAACTGCTGTGATTCTCAAATAGTCCTTTTCACAGATTTGTGCCTGGGCTGAGCTGGGTGTGGGGACTGCTCAGGGATCTTGGTGTCTACTAGAATTCCTGGCACTCGCAGGTGCTCCTGAGTGTAAGCGATCTGAAACTGTCCAGGAGGCACTGCAGGACGGGTTCCTGGGGCCCTCACACAGGATTAGAAAAGGGGCCCCTGCTGCCAGGTTTGCAGACAGGCCGTGTAATGCAGATAAAATAACTGCCTTCAGCATCCTCCCTGAACTCACACCAAGAACCTTCTGAGAAAAAAAAATCCCCATTAATGAACGTGCAGCTAAAATCTTCCTACATTTACGCTGAGAGATATTGACTGAAACTGAGTCACGAGAGAGGGGCATCGCTTAGTGGTGTTTCCCAACTGACCCGTGAAGAGAGGCAAGGTCAAATGACTGCTCCTCCCCAGGGGACTTGCAGGAGCAAGAGGAGGGAATTGGCACCCAAACTACCCCCAAATTTCATATCAGCCAGGCTTTTTAACAATAGTTTTAGCCCTCTCTGAGAAAAACGGTCTCTGGATCTATTGCCCTTGAGAAATCAAGAGGACCACTGGATGACAGACTATACATCAGACCCAGGCAACGTGTAGCACATTCGACTGACCTGTCTTAAGGGTCTGGACCTACCCCTGTTTTTTGTACATTCCAGCTTTGCAACAAGAATGTCTTCAGACGTGCCTATGACTGAAATGGGGCAAGACTTCAGGATGTATTCTCGGCACCCTCATGTCCCCGCCTCCCAAGTGCTGGCCCGCTCACGCTCACTGGACCCCACGGCCGGAGGGGCCCCCTCTTACCTCCAGCACGATTTCTTTCAGCTGGAACTGTTTCTGTGCGACTTTATCTGAAGACACGGGCTCATGGTAGTAGAGGCAGAGCAAGTCATATTTCTTCAAGACCTGCTTGAAGTTCTTCTCCGTGAGGCTGACCACGCGGTCCTTGCCGTCATAGATGGGGAAGTTCAGCCCCTCCTCTGCCCTGCAGGAGGACAGCAGGTAGACCCCCAGGATGAACAGGTGAGTTCTCTTCATCAGGGCGAAGTGTTGTTTGTCTTTCCCAGAAATACCGCGTGCAGGAAAGAGGATGGACTCTTAGAAGACGTGCTGGGAGGGGTGGGGAGCAGAGAGGCCGATTTCGTCTCTCTCCTTGGCCCTCCCCAGGCCGAGAACCCCCTCTTTGCCTTCTCGGGCTGCTAACTGTAATTGTGGGCGCAGGACGGAGTGGGTGGAGGCTCACACACATGCGTGCTTAGAACAAGAGCCAGGCTGGGCAGCCAAGCCCCAGATACCTCGCATAGCTCTGCCCAGCCCCTGTCTCATCAGGAACTCCATTTTTAGGATGCAGTTGTTTCGGGCTAAAAATAAATCATGCAATGAATTAAAAAAAAAGTTAGATACGGCACTGTTGAGGGATTCGCTGGTACAGTTTGTCAGGGTGGTGGAGAGCGAGGAGGCAGGAGGGAGACAGGGGAACGTGTGCATAGGAAATAAGGAGGCTGGGAAGGTCAGAGGAGAGAAATAAACTCAGTGGGAGGAGGGGAAAATGAGGAGAGAGAGAGATGGGCCAGTGGCACCAATGAGCAAATGGAGAGGCTGGGATGTTTACAGGGCCACTCAGATGCTATTAAATCGGACCATTCCTCCAGGGAGGTATTTCAGCCTGTCCCTTACTGGCAGGCTGCCCATCCCCTACCTGCTCACTGCTGATGTGGGAACCAGACGAGCCCCCGGGTGGACTTGCTGTCCCGCACCTGCCTTTCCCTGGCTGGCCACTGCGCCACATCCCCCGTGGCTCTATCGGTCACCAGGGGAGGGAAGAAGAGACACCCTTTCTCCACGTAAGTAGCTCCAGAGGTCCCAGCTCACCCGGGGGTCACAGCCCCTCTCCTTCCACCCCTGCCCACAGCTGAACACAGCTATCATCAGGAAAGCCTGTCCATGTTGTAAAATTAAACAAAAGTTCAACAGTCTTCCTCGGAAACCTCTTAGGTTTTTCACAATCATCGGTGTCATCTTTCTTTCTTAACATGACCCCCTAATGTATCATTTTTGCCCCTTTCCTCTCCATTAGAGACAGACTGCTGTAGCGAGTCCAGAAGCCAGACAGATCTGAGTTCAGATCTGGGCTCTGCCTCTTAATGGCTGACCCTCTGGAGGGTCACTCACGCTCTCTGACCCTCAGCCCCGCCCCACCCCCCCATGTGACCTGGTGATCTTCACAACGATATTGGAAGGTTTGGAACATAGAGATGCATAAGCACAGTACCAAGCAGTCAGCCCGACACGGTAGCTGCTTTAGTTCCTTCTGCTCTTCGTGGAGATGGTGGCACGTAGGTTATTACAGTGATTACTTGCCGGTTTCTAATAGCAATGGTTTGCGAACCCTTTCTTGTCCATTTTTCCTTGAATCCAGCAGGCGGTTGGGGCAGACGTGATGCGGGCACATTGCGTGGGTGAGCTTACTGAGCTTCAGGAAGCCCAGCTCTTTGTCAGAGATCACGCTACTAGGTGCCTGAGTGAGGGCGTAGCTCTGCCTGGGAGCCCCCTGCTCCTGGTCCCTTTTACTCCGATGGGGCAATTCCCCCGCAGACGCCCGTTTTCTTAAGTGGCTCCTTGCCCATCTCTTCTGGTCAAACAACAGTCCACTCATGTCTTTTGTTTCTTTAGAGTGGTCTTTTGTTCTCAAGAATCAGGCCAAGTTTTTCTCTTCCCTTGGTTGGAAAATCAGCTCTGGAAATATCGAAGACTTTGTCACGCAGCTTGGCAGGGGACAGAAGTAAAAAAAGAAGTTCAGTGGCAGACGTGAGTGAGATCAAGCCCCTCTACTGCAGCCAGAGGGCCCGACGCTGAGTCAGGCTGACGGGAGTTGTTTTCAGGACACGTTCATGTCCAGGAAGCCAGGGAAACCATCACTGAAACCCACGACAGCATCCAGCTCTTTCTAGTGGTGAATTCTCTTGGCTTCTAAAGAGAGAGCCAAGCATAGCCATTCGAAGATGTGGTTAGCTTTTCAGGTCATCAGCAAGCATGTGAGATTTCTGCTTTCCTTAGAAAATTTAGGGGGAAAAAGATTTCCGAGTGAAGCCATGTATATATCTTGTCTTTTCGAGGTTGGCTTCCCAAAACTGTTCCCAGTTGTCTCAATCTCATTGGCTTATCTTTATTTAGAATTTGCTCCACTTTTCTTAATATATTAAAAAAAATTTAATGTTACCAAAAACCTGGGAGATATTTAAAGTCAGTCTTTGAATTTCCCACTGACTTGCAACTGATGAAAAGGTAGCAGGGCAAAGGGATAATTTTTTAAAATTTAGGTTAGCCCTCAAGTCTGGCTTAGGACCAACTGTGTATTAACAGAAAAAAAAAAAAAAGCCCCCATATGGAAAGTTCCTGTTCCTATATCCTGGCTCTATCTGGGGCCTCAAAGCCTAGCCCTGAGGATGGAATGTCCAGTGCCATATGCTGTGGTGATCAGGTTTCCCACTGTCCATCCACAGGGTGGACCTAAATGTGTGTCCCATTCTCAGTAAGGTTAGGTTTGCATGGTCTACGTTTTATAAATCAGCCTCTTTTTTTTTTTCTGGCTGCCTTTTATTGTTTTTCCTTTGCCTTCTTGCTCACCAACTTTAATGTATTTACTTTGTAAACAAGGGATGCTTCTGACATTTTTGAGTCAACTTTGCATCACGCAAATCAGCTTTTTCATTCCAGTTTTAGAGGCTACCCAAGTTAGGGTGTCACCAACGCATACCTGGTTTATGTGGTGGAAGTGTATATGTAGCTTTATGTGTGTTAGCAGGTATTTTTTGTTTTTGTTTTTAAACAAGAAAGGATAAAACAAAGTATACAAACCAATACAAATAAATGTTAGTTATTGTCACAATATATGATGTAGGCCCCTTATTTTTGCTAACAATTTCCAGTCCTTCACTCCGTGAGCGGATGCGCACTAGAATCCCTGACTCCAGCCTCGCCCCTTTCATTTGTTTATCCTTGACAGGTGGCAGGACAGTTTTGCATATGCTATTTAATTTGATCTTTACAATAACTCATTTTACAGATGTCGGGACTTGAAGCTATGATCTTTCATTTATTTGCTATTTAAATACATTTTTACGGGGCATTGTCTATGTACCAGACCGTCTTCTGGGTACTGAAGTTGGACACATTATTCATCTGAACTCACTGGGTTTACATCCTAGAAGGGAGACAATAATCAAACAAACAAAATGTATGTATGGGGCGTGTGCGTGTGTGCGTGTGTGCATGTGTGCATGTGCATGTGCGCCCATGTAAAATATGACTTCAGGTAGAGGCATGTGTGTTACTGAACCAGATGGATCCACTCACCCATGCATAGTAAAGCCAATCTCCTGACAGTGGGTTTTGGTGAAGGGAAGTGCAGCTTTCCTGTAAGGCGGCATACAAAGAGAAGGGGTGGCTCGTGCTCAAAATACCCTGCTCTCCCCAGAAGGATTTCAGCAAAGCTTTTGGAAAGGCCAGGTGAAAGGGTTGGGGGTGGTGGGGTACGTGATCAGCTAGTGCACAGTTCTCTGACCAGCCGACAACAGGGCGGGGTCACAGGGGTTAGCAGCATCAGGCCTTAGGCGCCAGTGGCTTCTGTGCTCATGATCATCAAGTAGTTAATTTCTTCCATTTGGTGGTGGTGTTGGCCTCTGTAAAACAACTCCAGAAGGGTGCATCTGATACTATTATCTGGGCACTTCAGAGAGGATCCACAGCGGAGGATATGGGGGAGGGGTCTGTCCCAGGGAGGCCCCATAGGTTCCTGCTCAGTTATCCGTGCTCTGAAGAACAATTGAGGGCAAGGGAGAGTCTGTGACAGTGGGTAGGGGGTGGCCCTTTTGGACAGGGGTGGAGGAAAGCATCTTCAGGGAGGGAGCTTGGGAGCAGCAGGGAGAGGAGGGGTGAGGCTGGGAACAAGCTGCAGAGGAAATCCAGTCCCAGGGAGAGGAGGCCCCCGGCTCGGCGCTGAGACCTACGAATTCCCACCACTAGGAGGCGTTGTATCCTCCTTCCTCCTATGAAAGCGTCAGTCTTCTCTCTCAAATTCTTTTGTCTGTTAGTAAGACATACGGGCTCACACCTACACCGGAGGGGCCACGGGCAGGGGACCTATCTGAAGGACTTGGAGGCAGCTCAGCGAGAGCAGTGACCGGGAGTCAGGAGACCTGGGTCCAGGGCCGGCCTGACAGCCCAGCCTTGCCGTGGGACTTTGGTGGAGTCTCCTCTCCTTTCTAATTTGTGGAAAAGGGTCAGACTCACTGGTCTCCTATGGCCCCTTTTGGCCCTAAAATTCTAGAATTTGTTCTGCCCGTAGAGTATTTTCTTTTCCCAAGATAGGCCTTGGCACAGGCCACAGGTTTGTGGGAGTTTGTTGGTGTTACCCACTGAGGGGTTTGATGGGCGTGGCTCTGGACAAGTCCAAGCTTGCCTCTCCCCCAGGACAGAGTCCAGGACTTCGCTGCCTCCAAAGGCCCCTTCTTTGGCTAAAATACTCCACCCAGTGGACAAAGCTGAGCATGGCATCTTTCTTTCTTTGAGCCTTTTCCTCTTCTCCCATTTGGCTGGGCCACCGGCCAGGGGAGTCAGCCAGCTGGCCTGGAAGAGAAAGTCCCAGAAATGCTTGTGTCTCCAGCCCTGTGCCCCACGGGCTCAGGCTTCCTCTGCTCAAATCAGAATAGTCCTGTTAGTTACTTCTCCTTTTCCTCTTGACTCTGAAGATCAGGCAGCCCCAGGAGCCTTCCCTGCTCCCCAGCACTGGAAAACTACTAAACAGATCCGGGCAGATAAAGAGCAATGCTGGGTTGAATAAGAGCTTGGCTGTATAACCGTCCAGGTTTTAATGAATGTCACTTCCTCAGGGGGTCCATCAGTGTAGACCAGGTGCTGACTGACATTCACTCCCTGTAGGTACCATATTGTCCCTGGAAACATCCCTCCCACTGGGGTTCTTCTTTCCCCAGCTAGACGGATATTTACAGGAGCCAGGACAGCATCTCTTCAAAGTAACCCCTGCAACCAGCCACACCTATAGTAGTTCTCATCAAATACTTGTTAAACAAATTTGAAGCACTTACCTTGTACCAGGCCTTAGTTTAAGTATTTTACAAATTGAACTTAGTTCTTCTTCTTAACAACCCTATGAGGTTGGTAGTTTTCATATTCCCAGGTGGGTAAGCTGAGGCATAGGGAGGTTAATGAACTTGCACAGGGTCACGTGGCTAGAAACGGCAGAGCTGGGGTTTGAACCCAGGAGGTGGGCTTTCTTTCTGTTTTCTTCACCACTTGCAACCACAGCTGGACGTCTCTCACAGGGGACCCCTGGAGTCCCTTGGACAAGCCTGGAGTTGCTTCAGAACAGTAGGCGGCTGCCCACAACGTGAGGCTGTGCATTCGGGGATTGGTTCTGGGTCTCGGCCCGGCACCGAGTCACTTCCTGTGCATTGTGCACATAGGAGGAAAAACAAGAAGGGAACGAATGTTTTCGGTGCCTGCTATGAGTCAGGGCTCATTACATTTTATACGTCATCTCATTTAAAATTCTATCAAGCCGGGTATTACTCCTTCCATTTTGCAGATGGGGAAACTGAAGTTCAGCAAGGTCACGTGATCTGTCCGTCCTAGAGCTAGTAAGTAGCAGAGACTGGGTTTAAGACCAGGGTCTGCCTGGCCTGTCATGACCGCACACTACTGAGCGTAAGGAGCGGGGCCCTTCTCTGTCTCCTTCAGGGAAAAACACAAATGGAAAAACTTAGATTACACAAGATTTAGAGGACAAGAAAATTAAAGGTTTTTGTCAGTTATTTGAGCGAGAAAAAGAGGAACAATGGGGAAAAAAAAAGAAAAAGAGAGAAATTTAGTTCAGAAGAGAATGTATATGAGAGCAGATAAAGGGAAAGCTTCAGGTCTGTTTGTCCTGGAACCGGAGGGGTGATATAAACTCTCAGGGAGAACAGTAAAAGGACAGGGGGGAAAAAAGCCCCATAGGGACAAGGGAAAAAAAATGTCCAAATGGAGAGTGTGAGAGGCAGAATAATGCCTCCCCCTCCATTCCCCAAAGATGCCTGAGTCCTAATCCCCCAACCTGTGAACGTGTTACTTTACACAGCCAAAGGCTCCTTGCAGACGTGACTAAATTAAGGTCCTGGAGATGAGATTCTCCTGGATTATTTTGGTGGGCCCCGTGTGATCCACAGGATCCTTAAAAAGAGAGGCAGGAGGGTCAGACTCACAAGGCGATGTGAGGAGGAATTGGAATGACGCAGGGCCACCAGCCAAAGGATTCGGGCAGCCTCTAAAAGGTGAAAAAGGTACAGAAACAGGAACTCAAACTTTCTTAGAACCTCCAGAAGCAATGCAGCCCTGCTAACTCATTTTAGCCTCTTAACCTCCATACTGTAAGATGCTAAATTTCTACCGTTTAGACCACTAAGCATCTGATGATTTGTTGCAGTAGCAATAGGGAACGAACACAGAGGGAAATCAGTGGAAACTGATCCCTAAAATGAAGAAAAGCTGCCTGATGGGTGGCTTTGGCTGTTGTACCTGCAGAAATGATTAGTATCTTCTCCTGGCCCCGCTGCCAGCAATGCCTAGATGAGAGGGCAGTTCTGCACGTAACAGTAGGTCCAGCTCCCTTACATCCATGGTTCCTTTCATCCCCTCTGATGAGGGAGCTGGGACACGCGTCTCTG
This sequence comes from Camelus dromedarius, assembly GCF_036321535.1. Lineage (NCBI taxonomy): Eukaryota > Metazoa > Chordata > Mammalia > Artiodactyla > Camelidae > Camelus > Camelus dromedarius. The sequence goes on from NC_087444.1 coordinate 20,021,713, forward strand.
CAGGCCAGTCACTGCACCTGCCACCACCTCCAAAATAAAGGCGATGACCTGAGTCAGCATTCCTCGACTTTTTTGTCTTACCTTTCTTAGGAATAGACAATCTCTGAATAGCGCTCCTTAGGAATTTTTAAAAGTTGTTCTTGTATGACATATTTAAAAAGAAATGATTTTCAGACATTTCTAAATAGATATATTATTGCAGACTCTATTACAGAGTTTATTTTAATATCATTCCTAATAATAATCATTATATATAAGATAAAGATGCCTTTTATTAGATGGAGGAAAAGTTCACTTCTTTTCCTAGTTGGCTGAGAATTTTTATCAGAAATGAGTACTGAACTTACTTTTGAGAATGTGTGTTGAAAATACATTTTCTACATCTATTGAGATGACCATATGGTTTCTTTTTCTACCTTGTTGATTTGGTGAATTACCAAATTGACTGACTGATTGATTTTTGAAAGTTAATTCAATTTTGGATTTCTAAGATAAACCCCATTTGGTCATGAAATATTATCCTTTTCATAAATTTTAGATTAAACTTAAATTTTATTAAAATTTTGTTGAGCATTTTTACACCTCTGTTCATGAAGGATATTGGTCTGTGGTGCCTTGTGAAGCCCCAGATGGCCATCAAGTATTTTCCTTCTGCCAGTGGGATTTGCTTTACCATTTCATGTGGTACAGTTCTGTTGATGATGATTCTTTTAGCTTTTGTTTGTCTTAAGAGGTTTTCATTTTGCTTTTGTTTTTGAAAGATATTTTCACTGGATAAAAGTTCTAAGCTAACAGTGCTTTTTCTTTCAATACCTTAAAGTGGTTCCACTGTCATCTTGCTTGCATCATTCCCCACAAGCAATTGCTGTCATCCTCATCTCTGTTCTATTGCACATAAGTTTTCTTTTTCCCTATGGCTGTTTTTAAGATTTTTCTTTCTATTCATAGATTTAAGCGATTTGATTCTGATGTGCCTTGGTTTAGCGGTTTGCTTTTCTTCATGTTTCTTGTGCTTGGGGTTTGTTGTGCTCCTTGGAACTATGGGTTTATAGTTTTCATTAAATTTATTAAATGTTTGACCATTATTTCTTCAAATATTTTTTCTGTCTCCTCTTCCTCTTAAGAACTCCAACTGCACATAGAATGAGTCACTTAGAGTTGCCTCACAGCTCACTGCTGCTCTTTTCATTTTCTAAAATTCTTTTTCCATCTCTGTGTTTCACTTTGGATAGTTTCTATTGCTCTGCCTTTGGGTTCAGTAGTCTTTTCTTCCCCAACACACAATATTTTGTTAATCTCATCCAGTGTGTTTTTCATCTTAAACATTATGTCCTCATCTCTAAAAGTCTGATTTGGTCTTTTTATATCTTCTCTGAATTATTTTTTCAAAGATATGGAATATAATTATAATAACTAGCTTTTTAAAATTTAATTTTTATTGAAGTGTAGTTGATTTACAATGTTAGTTTCAGGCGGACAGCAAAGCAATTCAGTTATATATATATATATACATATACATACATATATGTGTGTATATATGCACACATATATATTTCTTTAGATTCTTTTCCATTATTGCTTATTATAAGAAATTAAACATAGTTTCCTGTGCTATACAGTAGGTCCCTGTTGTTTATCTATTTTATATAGAATAGTGTGTATCTGTTAATCCCAAACTCCTAATTTATCCACCCCTCTTCCTCTTTGGTAACCAGTTTGTTTTCTATGTCTGTGAGTCTATTTGTGATTTGTAAATAAAATGTGTATCTTTTTTTTAGATTCCATATATAAGTGATATCACATATTTGTCTTCTCTGTTTGACTTACTTCCCTTAATATGATAATCTCTAGGTCCATCCATGTTGCTGCAAATAGCATTATTTCATTCTTTTTTTGGCTCAGTAATATTCCATTGTGTATACATATCACGTCTTCTTTATCCATTCTATAATAACTATCTTAATGTCTTTGCTAATTATAGCATCTGTGTTACTTCTGAGTCAGTTTCAATTATTATTCTCATCATTATGGGTCATATTTTCCTGCTTCTTTGAATGCCTGATAATATTCAACTGGATGTCAGACTTTGTGAATTAATGCCTCACTGGGTGCTATATTATTTAAAATGTTGTAAATCTTAAATTTTGTTCTGTGATGAAGTTAATTTTTTGGAAACAGTTTAATCCATTCTGGTCTTAATTTTAAGATTTTTTTTTTTTTGGCAGAACTAGAGCAGCAATTAGCCTGAGACTAATTATCTTCCACTGCTGAGACGTGACTCTTCTGAGCAATCTACCCAATGTCCCATGAATTATGAGGCTTTTCAGTCTAGCTGGTGGAAACAGGCCTTCTTAATGGTTCTGTGTGAGCAGTGGGTACTTTTCCATCTAGTCTAATCCTCCTGGATTTTCTTTTGCCCAGTCTCATGTAGTTTTTGTACACACATGCAGTCATCAGCATTCTGCTCAATACTTGAGGGGGGCCTCTGTCATCTTCATGGTTGTCACTCAATACAGCTCTCTCCTCTGCTTCTGTGGCCTGTGAGCTTTAGCTCTTTGGTTTCCCTAGACCCTCAGCTCCTCTTCAACACAGGGACTCTGCCTTGGTTACCCCTCTCTGTGCCACTACCTAGAGGCTCTCTCCGGACAGTAGGCTGGGGCAGTTGTAGGCATTAAATCATTTGTTTCCTTTCTCTCCAGTATCCACTCTTGCACTGTCTAAAGTGCAACATCTTAAAAACTTATTTCAAATGTTTTCCTAGGGTTTTTTTTTTATTGTTTCAGATGGGAGAATAAATTGTTCCCTATTACTCTATTTTGACTAGAAGCAAAACGTTGGAAAATTGAAATTTAGCAATGGATTATACAAGAAAAAATAGACAAGAACTGCTCTGATGAGATATTGGTCATTCTTATCAATTGCACTTATCTCAACAAATTTAGCTTTTATAATTTTTCAGTTTATTTCTAAATAATTATAAAAGCTAAAGGTATAGCAGTGAGATTGTGTTAGGATGCAAATGACAAAAGCCCCATTGAAGCTAGCTTAGCTTGAATTACTGGAGGCAGGGGAGGCTGTCTGGTTGGTATGATTCATCTGCTTTGCAGTGTCATCAGCACCTTTTCTGTATTCATCTCTCCGCTCTGCCTTCTCTTGTCTTAAATCCTCATCAGATTATAGGCTGTGTCTGGTGATAAATGACTGCAAACAACTCTTGGGCTCCATGCTTTCCCTTCTACTTCCAGGAAGACAGTGTGGGTATTTTCCCCCCAGAAACCACCAGTAACCATCTTCTCCAATCTCCTAAGCTAACATTAGGACATGTGCCTTCTTCTGAAAACTAGACTCCAAGGGATTCACTTACAATGAATCACTGAGACTCTGGTGGAGTCAGTTTCTCCCAAAGCTCTGGGCTGCCAAGAAGGGGGTGGGATACCTAAATGACACTAAGGTCATTGTCAAAAGCCAGAGGAAGATGGGGAAGCAATCACAGTGTCCACCTGGGTGAGCACCGGAGTACTTATAAGTACTTTGAGACAAATAGTACAGCATGGATGCGAGTAGCCTCTTTACTCCTAATAAATAAAAAGCCAAATTCACTATAATTACAATAGTATTTTTTGGACTCCAACTTTAGAATATGGTTATGTCTGGATATGTAAATTAGGATTGGGGTCAGATACATTATACTTGGGGAGTTTTGAAGACCGCCTCCAGATGCGTTCACAGAATTACTAGTAATATGCTTCCTCTTCATGTATGCTTCAGCACCTTGTCTTTGTACAATAGTGTGTTACGGACACAAATTAGAAAACATGATGGCTAAGAATAAAGATAATTGAAAGCTCTCCAGTAGCCAAAACCACAGAGGCAGCTGGGTGATACTCTGAGTGTCTGAGTCAGGACCCCTCTAAGGGCCACATGTACTAATATTTAATTGGAAGCTCTCAAACAGTTTTATTTCAAGTGGCAAGATATTTAGCTTAGTAATTTAGGTTCTCATAAAAAAAATTGAAAAAGAAGTCTTAGTACCATTATGTCATGAACTTTGGAATAGGTCACAGCCTCCCAGCCGAAAATGCCAGAACAGATCATCTCTAGGGCTCACCATGTGGCAAGCGCTGTGAGAGTGCTTCACGTGCAACAGTGAAATACGTATCCTCAGGTCCCCTGTGAGGGTGTCCCTGTGGTTATCCACAGTTTACAAATGAACTGAGGCACAAAGAGGTGAAATTCCCTCACCCAGTGTCAGCCAACACCCAGCGGTGAAGCTGGGATCGGAGCAGCTGGGGTTCTTGCTCCAGAGTACGTGTAATTAACCACCACGCTGTGTGGCTCTGCGAAGTGCTTGGGGCAGATTTTTATATAAAAATAATGGCTTTTGACATCACAGCTATAAGTAAGCCAACATAAGAGGTCTCTATTTCACACCAAGCTCCAGTCTCAGGAAATATTGTTGCAAGAGACAGCAGTTCTTCTGAGGCTTAAGTCCAGAAGGCCAGATCAGAGGTTCTCAGCTAAAGATGATTTGAAAACCCAGGTGACATTTGGCAATGCTTGAAAACATTCTCAATTGTCACGACTCGGCGGGGAGGGGTTGGGTGTTCCTGGTACCTAGTGGTTAGAACCTAGCGGATAGAAGTGTTTAGAAGTGATGAGCTCAGTGCACAAGACAGCTCCCCACAGGAGCTGTCTGATCCCCAGATGCCACTGGTGTGGCGGAGGGAACCGGCACCGAGCTCGCAGTGTGCTGGTTCAGAGTCCCCTCTGTGGAGAATACCCAGCATTTGGTCTTTGTGACTTGAGCAGCACACAGGACCTGAAGAGGATGTAACACACTCATTCCTCATTTGTGCAGAAGCATGCACTTTGCCTGTGTCTCCAGCCCCGGCTGTAGACCTCGCTGCTCTTTCGGCTCCGTCTCCTTGCCTCATGGGCTGCAAGACAGGTTTAGATGGGGGAGGACATTCTCTCCATCGCTGTTCCAAGATGAGGCATCGCAGCCTACATGGTTCTTTTACTTTTCCTGAGGTTATGCTTTAAACATGGTCCTCTGATGACTCTTCCTGCTTGTCCTGTTTGCTGAGTCCCATGGTGGTAGCTACCCACTGTCTGAAATGCCCTGATTGCTCAGCCTCAGGATGGGACCAGCCCGATGAAGCTGAGGTGCTTGCGTTCCTGTGGGATTTTGTCCTGTGGCAGAATTCTCGGCCCTCAGGGGGCCTGGACATGTGACCAGAGTGGGATGGCGTGGGCACCTCCTTCTGGGATGGTGCAGTGACACCCTGAGACGTATGGGCTCTCACAGCAGGAGTGACACGCTCTGGATCATCATCTCAGAAATGTTCCAGGAGTAGCCACTGTACCTGGCAATGGGTGGCCTGCGTTTGTGACATCCAGAAACACTATTTTGCTGCTCCTTCCCAGGGCTAAGGGAGGACTGATTCTCCCTCTGACTCGTAACTAAAACCAGCTTCCAAACTGGTGAGGTTGTCCAGCTTGAGGGAGGGGCCTCATGGCCACGAACATCTCCTCCACCTGTTTGCTGCTCCATCAGATTCCTTCACATTCAGGTAATGGTATCGCTCACTTCAATTTTACAGATGAGAATCCTTCAACTCAGAGAAGTGAAATGACTTTCCTGAAGTGACAGGACTAATAAGCTAGATAATCCATATCTATATATTTCAAACTCCCTGGTCTTTGTTAGGTTATCCTAAGGAATTGTATGGCTTTATTAAATATTGGACAGGACTAGTCAAAAATTATCTAAGTGTCTAAGTGATAAGCTTGTGGCCTCACCAACAAAGGCAAATGGAACTTCTAGATGTGAAAAATTAGATTTCTGGTATGAAAAATACACTAGATGGGATTAAAAGCAAATTAGATGATCAGGAGTTGGGATGGGGGAAGGGATGAGTGGGCAGAAAATACAGGATTTTCCGGGCAGTGAAGATATCCTGAATGATATGCTAATGATGGATACATATCATTATACATTTGTCCAAACCCATTAAATATAGAACACCAAGAGTGGACCCTAATGTAAACTGTGGGCTGCAGGGGGTTATGATGTATCAGTGTAAGTTTATCCATTGTAACCAGTGTACCCGCTGGTGGGGAACGTTGCTAACGGGAAAGGCTACGCATGTGTGTGGGCAGGGAAATCGCTGTGCCTTCCTCTCGATTTTGCTGTGAACCTAAATCTACTCTAAAAAACAAAGCCTTTTAAACATATATAAAAATTGATTATTCACATGCAAAAAATGAATCTTACTTCAAACCATACACAAAAATTAAACAGAAATACCTCACAGACTTAAATAGGGGAGCTAAAAAAGTAATAGTTTTAGTCATGTGGGAGAAAATGTTTGTGACTTTGGGTTGGGCAAAGATTTCTTTGATAGAACACAAAAAGAAAGAACCATAAAAGAGACAAAAGTTGGTAAATTGGACTTCATTAAAATTAAACACTCTTGCCCTTCAAAAAAGTATCATTAAGAAAATGAAAGCCACAGACTGGGAGGACATATCTGCAAAACACACATGCACCAAAAACTTGCATCCAGAATATATAAATAACTCTTAAGACTCAATGATATGACAAACAACCCATGAATAATTGAGCAAAAGATTTGAACCAATACTCCACCAAAGGAGACAGATGAACGGCAAATAAATACATGAAAAGATGTTTAACATGACCAGTCATTTAGAAAAGTGCCTATCCAAATCAGAGTAAGGTATCACTGCATCACCCACTAGAATGTCTAAAGTCAAAAAGACTGACCATGCCTAGTGTTAGCGAGTGTGTGAAGCAGCTAGAATTCTCATACATCTCTGGAAGGAAGGCACAATAGTGAGCCCGCTTTGAAAAACGTTCTGGTGGTTTCTTTTAAAGCTAAACATGCACTTGCCATACAAGACAACAATCTCCCAGCTATTGATCCCAGACAAGTGAAAACTCATGTCCACACCAAGACCTGTACACGCATGTTCGTAGCAGCTTTCTGCATGAGAGCCAAAAACTAGGAACAAAACAAAATGAATGGATACAACTTTGTGGTATTATTCATATGATGAACGATCCCTGTAGAAAGGGACAAACCACTGATACATGCATGAACGAATCTCAAAAACATTATGCTTAGAAAAAGAAGCCAGATACAAAAGACTACATACTATATGACTCTATCTAAGTGAAATTCTAGAAAAGTCAAAACTGGAGCTGTTCACTTTTCAAGAATTCTGTGAGCTGATTATTAAACACAGTCACCATTTAAAAATTCATTATATGAGCTTACAGTTTAATAAATTATATTAAAAACAAAGTTAATAAATACTCAAAACTCATAAACGTCTTATTATTTTACTACATGTTACTAAAGTATATGAGGTTATTGAAATCTCTTGTATCTGTGTGGTGGGATTTCTATATAATGGTGCTGTATTGCACACCTTTTTGCAACTCTGCGCTCAGTGATGTCCTGTTGGTAGCCTGAAATTGACCACGGTGGGAACATTCATACCATGGAAACTGGCAAATGAAAAAGCAGGGTTTTGTTTATCTCTTTGTTTTTCGGGAGAGCTGTTGGAAAGAGAAAGGAAAGACTATACAGGATGCATGAAGAGGGCTTTCTGGAGGGGGATGGATTTCAACTAACCATTGAAGAATAGAGTGAATTTAGACCGGCAGAAAAGGACATACCAGGCAAGTGAGACAAAGGCAAAAAGCAAGGGATGGTCTGGCTGGAGTGAAGGCTGTGTGCAGCCTTAAGGAGCAACAATGCTGTGAACATACCTTGGACCCAGACTGGGGAAAGCTCTGGATGTCAGGTACAATGGACATCTGCTCTTTTTCTCTTCCCTTCCTCACCCCTCCCCTCCTTCTCATAAGAGCCTTCCACTGGACCCAGCCACGTGGCTCCAGCGGGTTCCACCCACCATAGAGCACGGTGGGGACTCTTCTGTCCTCAGCAATAGGTCCCAGGGAGGGACACGTAGCCCAGGGTGGTCCAAGCAGGGTCTGCCTTTTGATGTTTTCTAACTGGATACAGTCTGTCAAAGGATATTTCACCCCTCTCTGGCTTCTAAGCTTGCAGAGTGACATTCCAGTCCTGACTCTCACCACTTCAGGAGGTGCTAATGGAATCAACCCATGGTAGAAGCAGAGATAAGGGAAAGAGAAGTTTTGAGTCATTAATTACAGTTGTCTTTAGCTCCTTCCTGAGGCTGGATGTATAAGCCAATACATTCTCCTTTTTGGTTTAATCAGGATGAAATTTGCTTTCTATCCCTGGCAACCAAAGATAAGTGAACAGTACTTCCTGCTCAGGATTCTCACATATATTCCTTAACCCTGAAAACCTGAATTGTGTGTAGAAGAGCAAAAGGAGGAGCCCTAAGCCTTTTACAGAGCAGTGTCCTACTGTGGGAGAGGTTTCCTTCCAACCTCTCATCAGCCTGAGGGGCGCTCCTGCAGGTCAGGGGAAGCCCTGCAGCCTAGGAGCCAGAGGGACCTCAGAAGTCATCCAGGCCGGAGGCTTGTAGGCATGGTTTGCAAACTGTGTCCCTTCAACTGTTGGTTCCCACAGAAGTGCCCCAAGGAGGGTTAAGGGGCCAACAGAGATGTTCTAGGCTGCTCAGCTCCAGTGAGAGCAGCTTTGTTTTTTATATTGGGGTTCGTTTTAGATTTTATTTGACAGAAGTGTTCTTCTACTTAAAAAAGAAAAAGAAGCCAGTGGCTCTAGTCTAATCCTTTCACTCCCTTATAGGGAAATGGAGATCACAGCCTAGGCAAGGCACACAGCTTGGAAGTGGCTGGCCCAGCACTGGGGCCCAGGGACTCTGTCTGACTTACTGCACCTCTCAGCCCTTGTCTCCACATTACTCCTTGGGAATCCTTCCACACCATCACCTTGAGGTCAGTGTGCAAAACACCATCTCGTGTCTGCCCCCAATTTCAAAGAGACCTGTGATTGCCTAGGAGTCAAAAGTCTCCTTTTTGCTCCAAATGGCATTATTTTATTCTTTTTTATGGCTGAGTAGTACTCCACTGTATAAATACATCACAACTTCTTTATCCAGTCATCTGTCGATGGACATTTAGGTTGCTTCCGTGTCTTGGCTATTGTAAATAGTGCTGCTATGAACATTGGGATGCATGTATCTTGTTGAATTAGAGTTCCCTCCAGATATATGCCCAGGAGTGGGATTGCTAGATCATATAATAAAGTCTATTTTTAGTCTTTTGAAGAATCTCCGTACTGTTTTCCATAACGGCTGCACCAAACTACATTCCCACCAACCATGTTAGAAGGGCTACCTTTTCTCCACCCCTCTCTAGCATTTATGGTTTGTGGGCTTTTTAATGTTGGCCATTCTGACTGGTGTGAGATGATACCTCATTTTCTGATTTGCATTTCTCTGATAATTAGCGATATTGAGCATTTTTTCATGTGCCTATTGGCCATTTGTATGTCTTCATTGGAGAATTGCTTGTTTAGGTCTAATGCTCATTTTTGGATTGGGTTGTTTGTTTTTTTGTTATTAAGTTGTATGAGCTGTTTATATATTCTGGAAATTAAGCCCTTGTCAGTCGCATCATTTTCAAATATTTTCTGCCATTCTGTAGGTTGTCTTTTTGTTTTGCTTATGGTTTCCTTTGCTGTGCAAAATCTTATAAGTTTAATTAAGCCCCATTTGTTTATTTTTGCTTTTATTTCTATTGCCTGGGTAGACTGCCTTAGGAAAACATTGCTAAGATTTATGTCAGAGAATGTTTTGCCTATGTTTTCTTCTAGGAGGTTTATTGTGTCTTGTCTTGCTTAAGTCTTTAATCCATTTCAAGTTTATTTTTGTGTATGGTGTGAGGAAGTATTCTAACTTCATTGACTTATATGCAACTGTCCAGTTTTCCCAACACCACTTGCTGAAGAGACGGTCTTTACTCCATTGTATGTTCTTGCCTCCTTTATCAAAGATTAATTGGCTTAAGTCTGTGGGTTTACCTCTGGGCTCTCTATTCTGTTTCACTGATCCATATGTCTATTTTTGTGTGAGAATCTGCATTTTAATAAGGTCCCCAAGTGATTCCTAGCCCATTAAAGTTTGAAGATTACCCTTGCAAATTGGAACCATTGGCTATAGGGAAGTACAGGGAAGAGGGTCTGGATAACCTCTGTGACACAGAGGTTGACCAGGGTTTTGAGTTTCGGTGGCAGGTCCTGATCACTGTCAGGCATTCTCTCTTAGGAACGCATGGAAGTGTTGATAACTTTCCAAAGTTTCTCTCTCTAAAATCAGAGCGTTGGTAAATTCCACTTGCCTCCCTGGGCATGAAGACATGCCTGAAACCTAGTGTAGAGCCCTGCCTTGATGGTCAGAACAACTGGTGATACTTACGGAAGCTTGCCTTGCTGGTGGCAAGTCAACAGAAGCATCTCGGTACAGGGTGAATTGTGCACTGTATCCAACATGCTGGAGTCTGACACGTCATGTACACTGCAAGGATCTTTTTTTTTTTTTTTAATGAAATCAAACCCCAGAACTCTCCAAGGAGTGAGCAGAGAAGAAGGCTGGGGGAGAGGGCTAGAGCAAGAATTCTCAGAAACCCTTCCCCTGAGTGTCACTTCCCACTTGGAATTGTCACCCCAGGGGACATCAGTTTCCATTTAAACTCAGGCTCAAGGGTGGAAAAAATTGTTTCCCTTGGTTCTTCACAGCACAGCTGAGACAATCTGACATTTTCAAAAAGAATTTAACTAAATACTAAGGGAGAACAAAAAGGAAATAATAGCAGACAATACAAATAGTGAGTTTCCAGAGCACCAGTTTCTAATCCTAAAATAACCAAACACTGGTCTTAAGGATGGTGTAATAATTTGGATTATTGTTCAGCAAATATTCATTCCCTACCCCTCCCACTGTGGATGGAATATATGTTCTGTCCTATTGATATGACCTTGGCCATGTGACTTTTTTGGACCACTGGAATGTTAACAGATGCAGCAGGAACAGGAGCCTTAAATGTGCTTGCATGGCTGTTTTCTGCATCCAGTGATCAGCCATGAGAGGAACTTGCCTTGGGTAGCACTGCCTCTTCAGCCTGGACCCTAGGATGACATGTGGAACGGACCTGAACCCTACCTGAAACCGGGAGCCCTGCCTGGCTGACCCACAGCAGAGCCTCCCTGGCAGCCCATTCCAGATCAGCTGGACTGCAGAGAAACTGCAGACCATAAGCCCGAGCATAAATGCAGGTGTGGTGTCTCACTCAGTGCTGGGCTGACTTGTTCTTCAGCATCATCTTGACAATAGCTGACTGCTACAGATAATGCAATGTCACAGGCCCTGTCAAGATGCCTTCCTGGAGCAAGTCCTTCTCATCTTACTGTCTGCTACCCAAGAGCTGTGTCAGGACATCCTGACCTCATGCCTGTTAGCCAGACAGCTGAGTGAAACACAGGACCTGCCTTCAGCCCCCTGCAGATGGGAAGTTTACCATCCTCCTACTCAGGAAGAACCCCTGCCTCATCATCTCCCTCCTTAGTGGAAAGCAGCCTTGGTTGCATTTTGTAGACCGATAGCATGAACATCGGCCCCAGACGGTAACTGATGCAGTGAATTGTAAGAACTGAATGCCTGCAACTCCAGAAGCCTTTTCTGCCCGTGCTGCTCCAGCAGGAATACTCATCCTTCCCTCCCTCAGGGAGTTAAGGCTACTTATCCTTCAGCCCTCAGCTCAGTTGTGACTTTCTCAGTGGCCTTCCCCGACTGGACAAGTCCCCCACTAGCCACTCCCATAATTCTTTGCTTCTGCACAGCACTTAGAGGTGCAATTTCACCTTTGGTTTGTTTACTGTCTCCTTGTCCTCAGACTGTAAGCTTCTGGTTGTTTTTGTTTTTGTTTTCACTACTGTGTACTCCATGCACAGCATGTCGCCGGCACACAGAGCTTTAGTGAACATTCATTGAATAGAGCAGCCTCTTGTCTCGCCCTACCCTCAGAGGCGCCACTCTCCTGGGTAATTATTTGATTTCCTGGACTTTCTTTCCCTTCTCTAGCACTTCTGGTCCCACAGCTCATGAACTCATGTGGTTCTGACCGTAACTGCAAGGTCTCTTTCGGCCCCTGGAGGTCACACCTGTAGGAACAGGAATGGAATCTTCTCTCACAGAAAGGTCTCATTACCTGCATGGCTATCAGGGCACATGCCTTGCAATTCATGAAGAGGGAAACAGAGGCACGCTGTCCCAGTGGAGCTGACTCGGCCAGCACTGGCAAGCGTTAGAGCTGTTGAGAGGAAATTGGTTCTGCCCCTTGAGTTGTCACCGTGGGCATAAATTGTTTTCCCCCTCCTGTGATGACTTTGGCACCGCATTCCTTTGTTCTGAAACGCCCGATCCTCATTAAACAGCCCTGGCTTTAGAGGGTCTGCGGGTGAAGAGGGACAGACTGGGAGCCATCCCTTGGCCAGGTGTGTGGTAGCAGCTGCCGCTTCCCTGCCTTTGTTTTTTTCCACCATCGCTGGTTTTAACCCACATCGAGAAGGCCACTTTGTCTGGGACAGGGAGGTAATTTCGTCTCGCGTCTGGCTGGCAGCTCCCTGATTGCCAGCTGAGCCTGATTGCACCGTCGGTGTGCCTGTCCCAGGACAGATGTGCTGCCGCTGCGCTGGAGGAGCAGGCGGCTCCAACTGTGAAACTGCATTTTGGAGTCTCACTTCCAGCACTTCTCTGTGCTAACTCAGAGCCCACTCCAGGGGCTCCCGGGGCCATGGCTAATTTCAAAGGTACTTGTGTCCCCTTTCTCTCTCTAGCAGGGGAGTCCTAGTGGGTAGACCAGGCTCTCCTTTCTCTCTGGACCTCAGATCTGCTCCTTTCCTAGCTGATCTTGGATTTCCTGGGGTGTCTTACTTCCCCTACCAAGGACAACTTCCATCATGAATTTAGCAGGCTTGACTATGACACTTGCAAACGATTACTGAGGACTTCTGGGCGAGGAACTGTAGATGTAGGTTGAGTAAGACACACTTCTGACCTCAAGAACTCTCACAGTGGAGATGCGGGCAGATGTGCAGGGTGTGGAGAGTTATAATATGGTAACCCAGGAAAAGAGACTCCTCTTCTCAGATAACAGAACAGAGTAGACCTGAGAAGGCTTCACAGAAGTCGTGCCATCTTGATTGGGCCTTAAAGAGAGTAACTGAGATTTCAGGCTGGTCCACTGAAAGGCAGGTGGAGTCACAGGCAACAGCACCTGTTGGAACACGAAGCAGATCATCAGACTTCTAGAAGAAAGTATCACTTTTATTGTGGGAGTGGGTATAGCTCAGTGGTAGAGTGCCTGCTTAGCATGCATGAGGGCCTGGGTTCAATCCCCAGTACCTCCACCAAGAAATAAATAAAATAAACCTAATTTCTTCTGTCCCACCCCACCCCAAAAGAAAATATCACTTTTATAGGACAGATCAAATATTTCTCCTGGATATATCAATTTCTGGTAGATGAAACACATGTCATAAATAAACCAAGGAAGATTACTTTTAAAAGATCCTTTTATAAAGCAGGATTAGGGCTAGATGGAGACTAATTGTCATGTGGAAAGTTGGGGCTGGCATCACCATTGCACCAGGCACGACGGACACACTTGATATATGTTTACCTCATTTAACACTCAGAAGAACACGACAAGGAAGATATTATTATCATCCCCATTTAGTTGAAAGTGCTTACAATGGTGGACATTTGGTGAGTCATGCAATTTGAAGCCAGTTGGTCTGATTCCAGAGATTGTGTGGTAACTACACTCTACTTGGGAGATCGCCAGAATCCTAGGCCAGCAAGTGCCAGTTTTCTCCAGGCAGTGGGGAGCCACGGAGGATTCAGAGCAAAGCGGAGGCGGGGGTTGTATCTGATCAGTGGATGATGACTTCTCTGTTGAGCAAATAAGAAAAGCTGAATAAACACTTGCAGAAGTTTCCAAGGCAGCCCTTCAGACTATGAGTGGGCCACTGGGAAGGAGAGGCCAGGCTGGTGGGTAGGGCTCGTCCTGGAAAAAGGCTTTGTGCTAACTGTGCATCTGAGGAGCCAAACTACACAGACAGGCACTGAGGACCAGGGGCTGCCTGTGCGCCCCAAAGAATGGCACGGACTTGATTGCATACTGATCTTTTCACCCATATGCCTTTTGCACCCCTCAGCAGGAGCACCTGCAATGATGAAGGCATTCCCTTAACTTAAATTCTCTTTGTCTTTTTATGATGAAAGTCAGCAATCTAAGGACAGTCTTATAGACCTTTACCTTGCTAGTCCAAACCCCTAGAATGATGCACGTATTCACCAACAAGCGGGGGTTGCTTGTGTTAACGACCGTCACCAGGACGCTTTCAGAATTCCTGCAGCCTGAGATGCCTTTCCCCTACCGCATTGGAGTTCCTGCCCTGGGATGCATCATCATTTCCCTGCTTTCCAGCCGCCTTTGTTCTTCTCTAATCACCTTTCCAAATGAACCTCTGAATTTCATCCCTGCTCTTCCTGGGGTCTGCAAATCCTCCGTAATGAGTAGCCATCTGCAGATTTCATTTTTATGCGGTCTCCCCTCCCCCTTCAGGTTGGTAATAAAAATATTAAACAGGACAAAACCCAGGGCTGACCCTTGCGGTGCCCTGCTAGGCAACCTCCCTTGGGACTGGCTGCCTTTTATCACTGGCCTTTTTTCCCTGCAGTTGTTTGGCCAATTTATAGTCCTCTCCCTCTGTCCTCAGCCTAGTCAATCTGAACCAGTCTTGAAAATAAAAATGTTGAAAGGTATTCCAAGATTTTCTAGTCCAAACCTGTGGGTTTTTCTGTACAGCAGGAAACAGTTATGGTACACAACAGAGTCCTTTTTCCCCCCTGACAGGATATTAAATATCAGCATATTTTGATGTGATCTAGAGAATTGACAAAATGTTTTATTTTCAACAGGTTCTTTTGAAACCTGTGTTCATGAGTTAAACAACTGCTCATAAAGCGTCGAAGTTTCACTCAGTTTCTCTTTTTGATCATAAACTCAGGCTGGGAGCATTTTGTGCTTCAATTTCTTCAGGTATAATAAAAAGGAAAGTGACTAATTTGTGTTTATAACGAACTCCAAGGAACTATTTGATGGACCTACAAAGGTGGTTTACCACCTAGAAATGCTTTTGTCTTTTGACACAAATATTCCCCTCCGTTTGGGAATCCCACTTAGAGAGATACCACAGTGATCCATTTCATTTTTTTTTCCTTTTCCATTTCATTTTTTTTAAGTAGACTTTTTTTCTTTTTTAAGAAATACTTTATTTTTTAGAGCACTTTGCAGTTCACAGCAAAATAGAGCAGAGGGTCCATAGATTTCCCATGTACCCTCTGGCCTCCACCACATACAGCCTCCCTGACCATCAATGTCCCCACCAGAGTGGTACATTTGTTACAATCCATGAACATACACTGACACATCATTTTCACCCAAAGTCTGTAGTTTATATTAGGGTTCACCCTTGGTGGTGTGCATTCTATGAGTCCTGACAAATGTATAATGACATGTATCCACCATCATGATCTCATGCAGAATAGTTTCATTGCCCTAAAAATCCTCTGTGCTCTCCCTACTCACCTCTCCTTCCCCCGAACCCCTCAACATCCACTTATCTCTTTACGATCTCCATAGTTTTATCCATTTCATTTTATTTCTGCATATTCCACACTTTTAGATGTCCTCGAAAAATAAAAGTAGCATCTCACTCCTCTGGGACTGCATTCTGAGTGTATGAATGTGCTATGAAATATAAATGCATCTGTTCCTGGGCAGGGTTTTCTTTTTTACCCCTTGCCCTCCCAAGACGTGGAGCTCATTTAGTCAAAAGCTCAGGCGGCAGCATCTGGCCATAAGAAGACATCTTTTCAGGCCCTGTTTATCTTTGCCTTGGTACCCTCATCATAGTAATGAGCATGGGTGGAGATTTAAAAGCAAACATGATCTAGCAAATAAGCCAGACCACTTCTTAATCCAGCATCCCGAACAAAAGACAGCATTTCTCAGAATTTGCTCACCAGGGGGGAAACACCCTCATCTGGTTCTGTAATAACTTTCACTTTACACACACACACACACACACACACACACACACACACACACAAACACAACACATATAGTTTTAAGTCTTATACTTTTATAAGGACTCCTAAAGAAAGGGTCTTTGATATTTAGACCATATTTTTAAAATTTTTGTGATATTTTTCTTGGCTAGGAGGGCTTTAACAAATAAGACCATCCAAACTGGAAAGCTTAATCCTATTTTTTACATTACAACTGAACAAAAGAGCACGGAGTAGTAGGAAATCCACTATCCTTAAGATATTTTAATTCTATTGTATAGAGAAGATATGACAAAAGGGAAATTTTTTTAGTTCACAGAATCCCTTTATCTTTCATCACAAATATATTATTTGTATTCTTAACATATCACTATCCATCATAAGGGAATTTCTGAAAATAATATACGCAGCGTGAATAGTAGATAGATTTATTCTATACACGCAATATTTGCTTGTGTTGTATACTATATAGGCACATGCTTTTGCGAATGTATTTATAAAAACATATATAAACGTAATTTCACTGGTGAGCTGTCTCATTGAAATGGTGATGTGGGTCCTCAGCCTGGCTTCCTTTGTATCTCGGTACCTCGGGTCTCAATGGTGATGGAGTGGGAGACATCCCATCGGAGTCCCAGAAGCCCAGGTTTGTGCTTGTGTATGGGGAGACTTAATGAGAACAGAATGGCTTTCTTTCCCTCCCTTCCCCAATCCCATCTGTTCAAACAAAAGGCTGAAAGGGAAAGAGAACCGAGACCCTGCTGGTCAAGGGGGGAGGAATAATAACACATATCCTTGGGCAACATTTCAGCACATGCAACCCTTTTATACTGTGCTGGAGCTTTTATTCAGACAAAAGGAAGTCGGGCCAATGTAGGTTCCATTTTAAAAAAAAATCACTATTTAAAAAAAAATACATTAGGCCCAAAGGCTAGTTTCTTTTTCTTTTTCTTTTTTTTTTTTTTTTTCAATGACTGCATTTGTAAGTCGAGATTAAAACATGGAAAATATGTAGGAGGAGATAAAAGCAATTTGGTTGTAGTGAAATCCACTGAGTGACCCACCTGTGCAGGGAGTCATAGAAGGACAGTTTTCACTTACTTTGCATCAAGTTCAAGGTCCTTGTAATTAACATTATCACAAAAGGAGTGAGAGAAGGCACGTCCCATTCTGCCTAAAGAGAGTCGATGGATATATTGAAATTTCCAGTGGTGGACAAGAAAACAGATTGCCCTCTGCCCCTCAGGTCAATGGCTTGTCAACGGAAGCCTGGCAAGCATCTCTCTGGAAAGTCTAAGAACTTTCCCTGGAAGTTCACTGAGGCTGCCTGGCACCCAGCGATGGCTCCTAGAATGCCAGTGCGACGTCTTCAAATTATTTTACAAGGCTTTCTGACGCTCTGATACTTGGTGCTACTTCTCAAGGCAGGATAAGAAAAGACTTTCTGGATGTTACTCCACTAACTTTGGGCCTGAGCTATTGGATGTTCTTACCACAGAGGGGAAAGTGAATTTGCCATCAAACAATTAATTTTCTTTCATCTATATTACAAATCTTACGTCTTAATAAATGACTCATCATGATAACTGTGTTGCCATAAATGGACAGACAGCCTTGTCATTCTTTTGAAAGAATATAAAATCAAGTCTATCTTCTCCTCTTGAGTGGACTTGGATGTCATCGACTCCCGAGACAAGGAAGGTGAGAAAGGAAGAAATTCACAGAGATCGGCAGGGAACTAGATGTTCAGGGCACTATATATTTGGACAAGGAAGGAGATCACGTCTTCAAAAATATCTCCCAAAGGATGGAAAAGAGAAAGGAATTGAAAAAGAAAAAGAAGATGTGAGCATAAGAAATGTCCTTTTGGAACCTCCTGGGAATTGTGAATGTCCAAGGAAACATCATAGGGAAATGCTATCAGAGACCCTTAGGACCCGCTGACGTTTGGAGAGCTAGTACCCCGCCTAGGAGGTCGATGGGCATGAAAGGCAAGTCAGACCTAAAACCTAGGGAGGCACAGACTCTGAAAACCAGAGACATTTCCTGAGAGGGGTCCCTTGAAAGTAAGGCACAAGTTTAACAAATCTTGATCACCTTAATAGCAATATTTTCTCCTAAGTGTTCCTCATCACCATGGAGTCAACATTCAGTTATGCTTGTAAATAGAAGGGACAGTAGAGAAAGACAGTCCAAAGATGGTGATTGATCAAAACCGTATTATCTGGCTTTCACTTGCCTCATTCTTTTTTTACAGTGCATTTTCTTTCGTCATTATTTATTTTTACTTGGACTAATTTTAAAATGAGTTTTTGTTCCCCAGGTACTTCCGTCAGTGTTGGCCCAGGATGAAAAACACACCCTTCAGAATCCACAGAGGATGGAATCCACCGCATTAATAACCGGTGAGCTGCATGCATTTGCCTACTCCATCTCCCTTCTCTATCCCTAAAGGAAAAGAGGAATATAAATATACCTACTTTACAGAATAGATGAGTTCTTCAAGGCTTGACTACAATAGTAGTTTTTGGTGAACAGAATTCTATTTTGCTGCAGATGCCGATCTAAAAACTACAGTTGTGCAACGGATGAAAAGCCCTTCTCTGGGCATTGGGGTGGGTAATAGGAACCGTACTGAAAAATGAGATTGTTAAAGATCATGCATTTATTTATTTTAATTTTTAAAATTTATTTTAATGAGGGTACTGGCGAACCCAGGACCTCATGCGCGCTAAGCACGCACTCTGCCCCTGAGCTATACCCTCTCCCCACCGAAAGGTCATGCATTTAAAGGAACAGTGATCTGGCTAATTGTTGGGTGACTGTCATTATACTGTCCACACTAAGTCCCCGGAGACAGGTATACTATGGTAGTTATGACAAGAGCTCCCCTGCCCCAGCCCCCAACCCTACAGTTTCTGGCACCTTTAAGGAGTGTTGTTCTGTTAGTTTTTGCCATTGTTTTGTGTAAGAAGGTAGTCATACGAGTCAATGGGACCCCTTCTCTCTGCCATCATTGACAAGGTATATATACGTTTGAAAGAGCTGCTGTCTTCTGACATTTGACTTAAATGTAGATAATCATTCATTGTGAAAGATTGAACAGAGGCTGTGTGTGATGTGGAAAGGCTGGCGCCCAGTGCATGTGGGGAAGTGGAGGGTGTGGTCTGCTGGGTTTGGGGTTTGGATCTTTATCCCGAAGGTGATGAGAAGAAGCTGGAGGTGGAAAACAGGGAGGATGTGAGCAGATCACTGCGGCAGTAGTGCTTACAGTCTGTACCTCCTTTAACTAAATGCTTCGTCACTAGATGAATGAGTGACATGAAGCGATTCCTGCATAAAAACAGTGGACCGAAGAAACAGGGGAAGTTCAGAGTCACTCCTCAACCCTTGGCGTGAACACTCTGTCAGCCACATCGTGGGGTAAAAGCGAAAACGACATAATGAGCTCTGACACAAAGTCAGCCCCCAAATTAGAAATGATCAAGACTCTTTAAAGAGCAAATTTGTATCATTAAGTACAGGGCACAATTATGGTGTAAATCGCGTTTTCATGAAGTGAGGTATTTTTCGGGCCATGTCTGCTATGAAAATCTAGAGAGCAGTCAAAAAGTACAAATATCCAGTTATAAAATAAGTCAGTCCTGGGGATGTGATGTACAGCATGGTACAGTTGATAATACTGTACTATGTATTTGAAAGTTGCCAAGAGAATAGATCTTAACATGTCTCATTACAAGAGAAAAAATATTGTCACTGTGTGTAGTGATGGATGTTAACTGAACTTGTGATTATTTTGCAATATATACAAATAACCAAATCATATGTTGTACACCTGAAACTAATACAGTGTTATATGTCAATTATATCTCAATAAAAAAATCTAGAGGGGAAATAAACAGCATAGAATCACAATTTTGAATTACTGCATGTTAAACTAGTTTTTTTGCTTTTTTTAATTTTTATTTTTTATTGAAGTGTAGTTGATTTACAATGTTAGTTTCAGGTGTACAGCAAAATGATTCAGTTTTACATGTATATACACATATATATATTTTCAGATTGTTTTCTATTATAGGTTATTACAAGAAATTGACTCTAGTTCCCTGTGCTATACAGTAGGTATTTGCTTTTTAATAAGTTTATACAACTCACTAAAAACATTATTATGAATTATAATATTGAAAGAGGGTTTCTGTACCATGAATAAAGTAAAATAATTTTGCTCGCTACTTCACAATTTGGGCACAGCTCAGCAGAAATAGCTTGCCTTTGCTCCACGTGGTGTCACCTGGGTCAGCTCGAAGGCTGGGACCTGAATCATCTGACATCAGGAAGTTAATTGGTCAAACTGACCAGGTGGAGCTGACTGTCAGCAACTCTCTATGTGGACCAGCTATGTTCCTATGTCAGCTCAGGGCCCCAAAAGGCACACATCCCATGAGAAAAAAAGCGAAGTAGAGCAGTATCTCCTCTTATGTCCTAGTCTAGCTGGGTGGTGCCAGAGTTCTGCCCAGGTCCCAGGGCACGGATCACAGACATCACCCTTCAGTCAAGGAGTGTTAATATCACATTGCAAAAAGAGCAGATTATGTTGACATGGCCATCTATGGAAAATATAGTCCTCCAAATTATCTTACTATATTTAACATATTTTGCATAGTACGTGTTCATGTTTTATCCATAACTAAATATGTATATATTTATGACATTGTCAAAATATTTCATAAATTAGTGTACATAGTCAAAATTGTTGAAAAACCCCTAATGTAGGAGATTGGAGGTAAATAACACAATGTGTGTTTGCATAGCATGACAGGCACTCAACCCATTTGTTTCTTTATACTACCTCACTGGCCTGGGGGCTAGCGGAGGGTCAGCACCTTGCAAAAGCAGTGTTGCACTAGGACTCCTCACATTAATTAGCCTCCTTCCCCTATACTTCGATAGTCCATCATGCCTTTGGTAGGTACTGCATTTCCCACATTATTTTTCACATTCAAGTTATGTATGTAGATGTCATATGGGACCAAGTCTTAGCTCTGAAGGATGCTTGGTACCTAGTGGGTGTCCCCTTCCCCAAATACTGAGTAGAATGGACTTGCCAAAGTATTAGGGCCTTTCCTGAAGGGGTAGAAGGTGGTGGTAGGATAGCTGATTGACTTAGGGGGAGGAGAAGGGAGAGGGAGCATGCTCTGATGGTCTATTTCTCAGACCAGCAGCTCTCCCTAGCATGTCCTGTTCATCCTCTGAGCCAGCTCGGAGGGCCATATTAGTTAAGTGAAGAAGATGACCGAGCCCTTAATCCAAAGAGCAGTAAATATCTACCTCCCACCTCTGGCACAGGTGCCCAGGGCTCATGGTAAGTGGATATAGCTGCAGATTCGCAGTCATGACATGTGTCCCTGATGTATATAACCTTTGGACAATTAACTCTTAGTCTCCTCATCTAAAAGGAGTGGAGTTATTCTAGTAAGTTCTCAGGTACCTTGCAGCTCAAAAACGTGATTCTTTTTTTTTTTTTAATTGAAGTATAGTTGATTTATAATGTGTTAGTTTTGGTGTACAGAAAAATGTTTCAGTTATACATATACATATTCTTTTTCATATTCTTTTTTATTATAGGTTATTACAAGGTATTGAGTATAGGTCCCTGTGCTATATTGTGGGGCCTTGTTGTTTATCTATTTCATATATAGTAATTTATCCTAATTTATCCTGATTTATCCCTCCCCTACCCCTTTCCCTTTTGGTAACCATAAGTTTGTTTTCTATGTCTGTGTGTCTGTTTCTGTTTTGTAATTAAGTTCATTTGTATTATTTTTTAAGATGCAACATATAAGTGCTATCATATGATATTTGTCTTTGACCTACTTCACTTAGTATAATGATCTCTAGGTCTATCTATGTTGCTGCAAATGGCATTATTTTGCTCATTTTTATGACTGAGTAGCATCCCATTGTATAAATATACCACATCTTTATCTACTCATCTGCTGAGGGACATTTAGTTTGCTTCCATGTCTTGGCTATTGTAAATAGTGCTGCTATGAACAGTGGGGTGCATGTATCTTTTCAAATTAGAATTTCCTCCAGATATATGCCCAGGAGTGGGATTGCTGGATCATATGGTAAGTCTATTTTTAGTTTTCTGAGGTATCTCCATACTGTTTTCCATAATGGCTGCACCAAACTACATTCCCACCAGCAGCGTAGGGAAGTTCCCTTCCCCCCCCCCACACCCTCTACAGCATTATTGTCTGTGGGAAAAGGTTGTGATTCTTAAGATCCCTGAGATGTGGTTCTAAGTAGGTGGTCCTGATGAGGAAGCAAAGGTGGCAGTCCTGATTCATGGTCTGGATATGACACTGTCTTCCAGGCTGGTGGTTTAATGAAAATCGTTGAACACATAGATTATTCCCCAATGACTAGCCTAGCAACCGGCCCAACATAAGTGCTCAGAATATTTGCTGAGTGTGCTGTAATAAAGAATACAGCTGGTCTTTATCCCTGGTTCCTGGCACAGAGTTCCAAAACTTCTTGGAATGTCCTGAGTGACAGTACTGTCTTTTATTAGCATGAGTCCCTTTTGACCATACCTGAGCTTATGCTAACGAGCTGACTCTTGATGGGCCTTTAAATAATTTCAATGCAGAGACTGGTGCTGTCAGAAAAACCAAGCAGGTGATTATAATGAGACAGTTGGAACTTTGAACCCCAGCCCTGATCTCTGGGAAGAAGGGGAGGGGAGCTGGAGACTGAGTTCAATCACATGGCCGATGATCTAATCAATCCTACCGGTGCAATGAAACTGAGGAGGAAAACGGCACCAACAATCAGGAGAGCGTGCTGGGTGGTGAAGAGGTCGATGTACTGGGAGGGTGACACCAGAGAGGGCGCGGACGCTCTGTGTCTTTCTCCCCATGAGCTGGCCCTTTGCGTCTCTTCCATTAGGCGGTTCCTCAGCTGTGTGTAGCCTTTAGTCATCCTAATGAACTATCAAACCTGAAGGAGGGACATGGAAACCCCCTAATTTGTAGCCAACTCAGAAGTTCAGGTGTCCTGAGAACGCCACTTGCAGCTGGCATTTGAAGTAAGGGCAGCCCCTTATCTTGTGGCATCTGACACTCACTTCAGCGTCCTTAACTTGTAGGGTCAGGGCTCATTCCAGGTAGTTAGTATCAGAACTGAATTGAATTATAGGACACCCAGTCGGCATCAGAGAATTGGCATTGGAACATAGTATTTGTGTGGGTAATAATAAATGCCACTAATGAGCCTCACTGTGCTCCAGGCACTGCTCTGAGTCCTTCACATATATTATTACCTCATCTAGTCCTCAGGACAAAACTGTGAGGTGGAAGTCATTATCAGCCCTGTTTTACATGTGGGAAACTGAGGCATAGAGAGGGTAAGGCATTTCAAAGTTACACCGCTGGTAAATAGCAAAATTGGGATCTAAACCCAGAGCCCACATCCTAAACCACTATGCTGCCCCGCCCCAGTCCCACCGCTCAGCTCTGTCTCCTTGAGCCTGGGGCAGTGGAAACAAAACTAAGAGTCAGACTTCAAGATGTTTGGGTGAACCTGATGGCAAACATTCAGAAATATGGAAAGAATTTCTTTGGAGACACTTCATAAAAGAGGCTGTGACGCGGTAGCCAGTTCCAGGAGAATTCAAAGGATGCCACATGCCTCATCTCTACTCGGATATTAAGTGTGAAATTCCTCAGACCCTATTAATCAAAGCAATCACCAGAATCAATATTCATTAAGCAGCTGTGTGCATGAACAAAAGTTAATCACAAAGAAGGCGTAGATGCTGCTCCCAAGTTGGCTCTATCCAAAAGGACAGATAACACTAGTGGAGACAAACCTTTCTTTCTGTCTTTGAAAAAGAGAGGGTAGAAGAGATTCCCACTTATCTGAATGGATGTGAAGCGCTCCACAGCTGCCCCTGTGCCCTCCTCATATCTCTTGCTATGTAAAGTATTTTCTATTTGGAGGACAGAGCCAGACTAGATTAATAGCAGGGCTGGTGACCCTTATCTGTAAAGGGCCGTGGCCTCTCATAAAAATACTTAATGGAGTTCTTTCCCTTTAATTGCATGCCACAATCTTTGGGGGCCCATCCATCTCTATGGATGCTCCAGGCACCAGCCTCCCTTTATAACATGGTTCTGCCTGAGTGTGGAATCAGTGGATGAGGCCAGGGGTCCCAAGGCAGTACACCATCTGGTCAAGGTCATGGGTGGCAGATTACCAATTAGGAAGCATGGCAGGGAGGATGTTGTGTGGCTGGGGGCCAGGAATAGATGGTGGATCAGCCATTAGTAGGTGTTGCCACAGATTAACACACAAATCTTTGCTCTCAGGGGATCCTGCATGAAATCTTAGATTTGGTCACGAGGCGCTTTCAGAGGTGGATAATGAAGCAACTTTATTAAAAGATGAGCATGCACTTAGAGCAGCGGGTTTCAAACTTTAATGTGCATCTGAATCACCTGGAGATCTTGTTAAAACGCAGTTTCTGGTTCAGTGGGTCTGAGGTAGGCCTGAGATTTTGCATTCATAATAAACCAGGAGATGCCAGTGCTGCTGGGTAATGGACCACTCTTTGAGCAGCAAGGTTTTGGAACACATCCTATCTGGTTCTCTGTTTCCCCTCTGGAAGACTTCCCTGCAATTTTTTCCATCACTGGAACTTGGTTTCTATAGTCAGGCCTTCTTCTCAACACCTTAGATTAAACGAGGTTTCTCTTGTATGTTACCAGTGAATAAGAAAGACCTGGTCCCTAAACTTCCTTTTTCTTTTTCTTTTCACATACTCTTTAACCGTAGAAATGTTCTATTTTAGCCAACTCAAATATCGTATCATTCAACCTGTGAGCTCTTCCTTGTCTGTCTCTAACATAAGGACCCTTCTTTTAAGGTGAACGTAACCACAATCCCACTATCATTCTCAACAAAAATAATAACAATTTGTTAATATCATAATATCTAGTTTGTGTTTAATTTCAGGTCATTGTCCCCCAAATGTCTTTTTATAGTTGATTTGTTTGAATCAAGATCAAAACCTGATCTACAAGTTATGTTTGTTTGATTTGTATCTTAAATCTCTTTTCATCTCTAACACCTCCTCCAATTTTATTTTATTTGTGATTCCATTCCTATTATTTGTTGAAGAAACTAAGGTGTTTGCTCTGTAGAATTTCTCTCCTTCTAAATTTGTCTGATTGCATCCTCCTGGTGTCATTTGACATGTTCCTTTAACCCCAATATTTCCTGTAAAATAGGTAGAGAATCCAGAGACTTGACTAGACTCAGTACCATTTTTTTTTCAGTAATAATCCTTAAATGGTGCTATGTAGTCCCTACTCTGTCACACTGGGAGGAACACCTGACTGGTTGTTACACTTGTTGAGTTGTTAGGATTGATCCTTGGGTTCGGGTGACATTGACTTGAACCATCTATTACAAAGACTTTCATCGTCCTTCGGCTCCCAGTGTTAGGCATCAGTGATAACCCTTGTTTGCGCTCTTGGGAGTGTTCCTGTAGCACTCTGCGCTCCCCTATGACACCACTTTATTCCTCCATTTTCTCAGCTTTATGCTGAATTCCCTCAAGGCAGGATCGTGGCTCTCTTCAGCACCTAACCCAGTACCTGTCATAGAGTTAATACCCAATAAATAGCTATTGGTTGAGTGAATTCTGCCCCTAACGTCTCCTGAGATCAGGGGATGCCTGCCAGGGATTGGTTCTTAGGGTCCATTCTTTGTAGAGGCGTTCGAGACTTTTAAAAGTCTGGTAATAGAGCAGGAATTCCTTTCTAGAAATTCTACCATTATTGGGCTTGGCATCACCTTAGAGACGAGGTATTTAAGGCATGACTGGGGTTCCCAGGCCCCATGGTGCCACAGAGGAGGTAAGGAGAGAAGAAGGAAGGGTCTTTCCCAAACTTTGAGTGAGGGAACAGATCTCTCGAGGTCAGATACATGGTCACAGGCAGAGACTTACTGAGGGACAGAGAAGTGCCTGCTTTCGAGGGAAGCAAGGAATACTCCTGGCAACAATTTCCCACGTGCCCGTTTGCTTATTTGAACCCCCGATCACTTATTCTCTGAGAAGAGAGATCACTGACGCTCACACCGAACTTTTTTCCCTTTTTCCAGGACGTCTTTGAATTTAACAGCCCTCGTGTGTGATGGTTTTTCCAAGCTCTTCCACTCATGGGATGATAGATGATCTGTGAACTTCTCCAGTGCGTTTGTGACAGGGCCTAAGGGGTGACGGGTTACTGGAATATCCTAGCACACGGGGCAAGATCTTAGCTTTGGAGACTGAAGGATTAATAACAGCACGTCCAGTAGGGGGAGCCCTTATCAAAGAAGATGGTGGTGGTTTGGAGTCAAGATGAAATGTTAAAAGGGGGTATTTGCCGAGGTCCTGAAGACACCCCTTAAAAGAAATATGTAAGATTAAGAGAGAACTGCTAATTTTCCAGGTTCCAAATGCTAACAATCTCATTCTCTCCCCTAGACCCCCTCTGCCAATGTGAATCTATGCACAAATACACAAGCTTATTCTTTAAAACAGTGGTTCCCAACTGAGAATGATTTTGTCCCCCAGGAGAAAGTTGTCAATGTCCAGAGACATTTTTGGTGATCAAGTGGAATTGCAACTTGCATCTAATGACGACAGGCCAGGAATGCCACTAACCATTCTACAGTGCATAGGACACCCCCCACAACAAAGAATTCTCTGGTCCAAAATATCAGTCATGCTGAGGTTAAAAAAAAACTGCCTTCAAACAATCTTTTGTTTCTTCACCAATTATAGTCACGATTCATTTGCACAAACTCTGAGGTGCTTCAGTTTAATGTCTTTCACTTCTATTCCTAAAACCCTACTCTCAAGTTCCCTGAACTCTCCCTTCAGAATTATCCAAGGAACAGTTCTGCAATATTCTTCAAAAATCAGAGGTCTCAACTGCATTTTTTTTCTTGTACTATCCAGATCCCTGCCACATCCTCACCCAGGTACCCCATTCCCTTTTGCGCGTGTGCTGTTTTCTTAAGCTTTGCTTTTCAAATCTCATATTGTTTCAGGAAAGATAGAACAGAAATATATGGAAAAACAAATGAAAACACCTCTGGTTAAAATATTTATTTTTCTTGAATACGCTCTGCATTCCCTATTACAGAGCTAAGAAAGGTCCCCCCCAAGTTTCAATTAACCATGGCACTTTGGGGAGCCACTTGCATTCAAAATTAAGACATTAAAGCTTGATAGAAAATGCTAGGAGGTTTGAACCTTTGCTGAACTTGAAAACAGAAAGTTAAGGCATCTCTGCCATCAGTGAGTTTCTTTAAATATTTTGATGAAGGTGGTAGAAAACCCAAATAATAGAGTTACTGAAACTCTCAAGTCCTAGCTCTTTTCCTGTAAAATAAAGGGTGTCTCCTGGCCCCCTTCCAGCTTCAGACTCGGCACCAGTGCCCACTCTTAGGGACAAGGGGCTACACTGAACGTCTTTTTGAAAGTAGTCAGAAAAGCTACAAGCTAAGTGGGCGGGATGAGTTGGACTGCAAATAGGAAGATGTTTCAGTAAAGTTGTCTCACCCCCCCCATGCCTTTTCCTGGGAGTGTCACGAGTTCCTTAAATCGCCACCCCCCTCCTCCTCCTCATCACTGTAAGCCGAGTGCTGATGTTTAACCTACTTGTCCTCAGTCTTCAAGATAATTTTCCAAAGACCATAGAGTATAAGCAAGGTTGGGATGGATGTACATGTATTGGTTTAGGCATTTGTATTGGAGGAAGGGAGTTTGGGATGAGAGTCCAATGGAAGGAAAACTTCTGCAAAAGCCACACCTGCTCTCAAGTTCTTGAGTCCCCAATGATGAGGTCCAGATTAGTAGATGCCACATGCAGAGTTCCCAGCCTTTTGTATTTCTTGCCTTAGAACTGTAAACAGTCTAGACCGTCAGCTTTCTCAGTCTGTGGGTGTAGGTGAAATGACTAACCCTCGGCTGAAGCTTTTATTTTTGCCCCACTTGCGCCCACCTGCCTCGCCTCTTCAGGCCCTTCCCTCCCCCACCCCCACGCTTTGGATAGTCCTGGAGAGGTGCCACTCCCGGAGCTCACAAACCACTACTGGCACCTGCCACTTTTTCCTCTTGCACCTCCCTCTAATGTCCGCCAATCACGAAGCGTCAAGAAGGAGTGGCAATATTGATCCTTTAAATGATGTCCTCCCTTCCCAGGAAGACAAGATCTGTTCCAGGAGGCTCCTCGTCACCACCAGTCCTTATAGTGCCAGTGCTGTGCTAAATTTTTTTTAGAAAAGTGGGGAAAAAATCCTTTCCTTGTCTCTGTATGGATCTGCACAGCTGCCATTCAAAGCTTTGTCCAGAGCTGAACAAAATACCTTCAGGAAAACAGTCTGCTTCTGATGCAACGAATTGGCCGAGAACACACACATGCACACCCACGTGTGCATGAATTCACACCCATAGGCTCACATAAACAAGCAACAGCAGAGTTGAAATCTCTGTCTAGAAATTTTTTTTCTCAAATAAGCAGGGTCTGCAGAGATGCACCTTTGCCTAAAACCTAGATAACTTTTGTCCAATAGCTTACATATCTCTTCTTCCAGCTATGGTGTCTCAAGCATCCCACCTCACAATTATGTGCTCTGCTTTCTCTTTCCACATCTAAATTTCTTTTTTTCCCCACTTTTTAAAAAAAAATGTCTTTCTTTATTGAAGTAGTTTATTTATAATGTTAGTTTCAGGTGTATAGCAAAAAGATTCAATTATACATATATCTAAATTTCTATTCAAAGAATTTTCTCAGATTAAAAGAACAGCACCTCTGCCTCTTACAAGACATACGTCTCTTGCAACTTTTGAATCATAGTTTTAAAAGTTACATATCCTTCCCATGAAGGCTTCCAAACAATTAGGGCAGAGCCTCAGTCAGAACGCAGATTCAGATTTCTTTGGGCTTCTTGCTGGAGCATGTGACCTGGGAATTGCTTCTTCCTAAGGAGAGGACAGTGGACGAGGAGATGGGAGCCGAAGGCATAACTTCTGTCTTCTGTATCCTTCCCTAGAGACCCTTGCCTTTTCCCGCTCAGGGATCCTGGTCCTAAATGGGATGTTAGACTTGAAGGCCTGCAGTAGATACAGCAAATTGCCTGACTCGGCCTCCATCCTCACCTCCTGGTATGCTTCTTGGGCTGCAGGTGCTGGAAAGTTCCATGTTTCATTTCCCAAGCTTTCCTTTGCAACTAGGATCTTGTGTGCAATTTAGGTCCTGCCACTCACAGGCATGAGCAGGAGGGTTTGGACGGTGGAGGTGAGGCAGGGGACGTCTTCTTGCTCCAGGAGCTGTCGTCGTTGGTGGGCAAGGTCCCGGGCAGAGGCCTGTCCTGCAGCAGTGTTGGGCTCTCATTTTCTGGTGTCCGGGGGTTGCTGTGGGGGCGGTGGCAGTGGCAGAGGGCATGGATCCTTGGTCAGCAGGTACGGCAGTGTGGACCTGAGCTCAGTGCTTCTGGTGCTGGTTTTCCAGAGCCCAGCCCAGAATCCACTCCTCTAGCTCTTTCAATAACTTGGTCCTACCTCCTTTCCTGTATTAAATTCCTTTCTGCTCAAAATACCAGATTTCTGTTTCCCACTTTGAACCTTGCCTCATACAAGGTCGTAAACAGATGAAGAACCTCTGTCTTGCTTTCTGCTGATCGAGTTGCAGAACTGAGGGCCCCAGGGTAGCAGAGGGTGGGAGATAATGAACAAGAAACAGAGCCAGGGTGTGGCAGGGCCTGGGGAGACCCCCAAGCTGCTTGACAAAGATGCTCAAGGATGTGTTCTTAAAAGTCAGTAGTTTAACTCAACTATCATAAAAAGTTCCTAGTGCCTAGGCTTGGAGTGGAAGACAAGGATGGGTTTGGACCGCCCATTGTGCATAAGTACCTGTTAATCTAAGTTCCGTTCTGAATAAATGTGATGAGGCGGTGGGCCCCACTCATGCACAGATCTCATGTTCTATAAACAATCAAAGTGGGAAAAGAAAGGAGTCAGATTGTGCACAAAAAAACTTACATTCACACAAAACCAAACGTCAGATTTCCTGGCCATAGCTCATACCCATTGCTGAGAAGTTTAACTTCCCTGCTGTGCTACAGCATGTTATTCGAGTAACCTATACATTTACAGCCCAGCGATGTATTGCGTTTCTAGAGCATACTGTAGATCCTCACATCTGCTGTTCAGGGTAAATAATGTTTTACAGTATCTGGAAATTGCCTATAGTTATGGATCCAATTTTGACACAACTGTCTGGCAAAAGAAACGACCTGGAAGGGTGGAAGGAGGATGTTAGGTTTTCTGAAAAGGCTGAAGAGGAAAGGTAATGTGTTGAGTAACAGAGGTCAGAGTCGAAGCAGGATGGGAGAGGCCACTGGGAGAACAGCAGGGTGACCTTGGATTTGGGATAAACTGGAAAATAGCCTCTGGTGTTCTGGGCATTCCTGCCCACCTGTTCCGTGCAGCACACACCGTGGTCCACTTGGGTTGTTTGCGTGGGACCTGACTCTCAGGATGCCCACTCTGGGGTGAAACTCCACGTTTGGGCTGCGTGCTGTCCCAGCTGTCCCATCTGCTGTCACCCCGGGGTAGAGTGGTCAGCCGTCCTCTGGGACTACCCTCAGGCTCGATGATTCATTAGAGGAACTCACAGGACTCAGGAAAGCTTTCATACTCATAGTTAGAGTCTATTACAGGGAAAGGATACAGATTAAAACCAGCACATGGGGCAAAGTCCAGGAGAAACCAGGTGCAAGCTTCCAGGTGTCGCCTCCCAGCAGAGTGACGGGGACGTGCTTAATTCTCCCGGCAGCAGTGTGTGAGAGCACATACATGCATTGCCACCCAAGCCTTGGTGTCTAGGGCTTTTATTGGGGGGCTGTCATGTAGGCATGCCGTGCTGTGTGGCTGACGTCAGCCACTCAGACGCCAGCCCCCAGAGCAAAACAGATGTTCACCCCAAATCATTGTTAGCATAAACTATCTGCTCAAACTGGTAACTCATGGGCCAAGGCCTCAGGCCAACAAAAACACTTTTATTAGGCCGACTATTCCAGGGGCTCAGAGCTCATCTCCCAGGGGCTGGCCAAGGGCCATTCCTGGAAATGTGCAGGGTTTGAGAAACCCAGACCTTCCGAGCTACCCCTTTCCTGCCTGAGGACAGCACGCTCTTCCTGGTCAGTGGCTTCAGGACTAAAATTTCACTTCAGAGAGACTCAGCACCCCCAGTAGCCGTGCTTGGTTGTTGTGTGCGCCCAAGCAGGCTGGCTGCACTGGGCAGGAGGACTGATGGAGAGGAGCTGCATGTGGGAAAGTGCAGGAGGAGGCAGCTGAGGGCACAGTCATCCTCCGGGGACCCTTTGTTCCCACCCAGGGCCATTTACCAGGTGCCACCCATTTTACCCTTAAACACTTCTCCAATCTCACCTGTCTTCTGCATCTCTGCTCTCCTTCACCTGTACCATCCCAGCAGCCTCCTCCCTCATCTCCTTGCCTCCTGTTTCTTCCCTACTGAACATCCTCCTGCCCCCCCTCCAGCCTCCTGCCTCCTCGGCCTCTCCTCCTCACCTTTGGTTCTCGGTAGAGAGCTTGTTGTCCACATCCGCCCTTCTGTCTGGGTCACGGATCTCTTCCCCCTTCCCCACCTCAGCCTCACCCTCTCCTCCTTCCGGACTGAGCCCAGGAATCACCTAGGAAAGCCTTCCCCAATTTCCTCTTCACCCCATGAGCCAGGTTAGCTGCCTGCCCTCCTCCGTGCATTATAATTCACTCGTCTGCCTCCTTGTCTAGACTGTTCTCATTGAAGGCAGAGATTAATTTTTTATCTTAAATACCTAGTACAGTGCCTACCACATCGTAGGCGCTCTGTCATTGCTTAGTGTGTGACTACATGAATGAATAAATGAAGACGTGTATGAAGAGATGTGAGAAGGAGCCCACATGAGCCAGACTTGTCTTGCCTGCTACTGAGGAAGTGTGTCTTCCCCTAGGCAGTGTCATACAGCCGTTGGAAGCACAGACTCTGGGTGTGTGTCTCAATTCTGCCCCTTAGTAGCTATGCGAGCTCACGCCAGTTACCCCATCTCTCTGAATCTCAGGTTCCACATAGCAAACCAGGGCCCCTCAGAGGGTTATTGTTAACATTAAGTGGCATGAGATGTAAGAAGTCCCTGGCGCAGGGCCTGCCACACAATGCTTCGTCTAGGGACGTGCGCTCATCACTCCTAAGCGATTTGCCTCTGCATCCCGTCTGGGCTTCCAACTGGACAACGGGAAAAGCCCTCATGTCTGTAACTCTCCTGAATTTCCAAGTCCTACAGTCAGCTGATGGCAAAATGCCCCATGTGACTGAGGCTGGGATTCGGGTCGGGGGAGGGGGAGCTAAGTCCCATGCCTGGGCACTGCTGGCACGGTTTACTTGGAGCCTTTCCTTCAAGATCTCCTAGGCACTTGCCTCCCTTGATTCCAGGAGCTAATTGGCCACAGGTCCTCTGAGTCTACCTCTCAGAATTTTAACCCCAGTCCTCATGTTGCTAGTAGTAGACTCTAGAGTTCAGGCCCTTAGCCCTGAATCCGAAACCACTAAAATCATGTCCTGTCCTCCTCTCTCCCCCCTAACCATCTGCCTCTGGTCCATCCTCAAATACTGTGCAAGTTCACCATCCTCGGGGGGTCACTATGAAGGCTGAGTGAGTGAGGGTCTGTGAAGCGTTCAGCATGGTGCCTGGACCACAATGGGCATCCACTCCGTAAACCGTCCCGATCATCAGATCTGGTGCTGTCATTCCTCTGCTTAGGCGCTTTCACTCGGTTCCACACTGTTTAGAATGAAGTTCAAATTCCTGAGCACAACATTCAAGACCTTCAGTGATCAGAACTCCACGACCCTGAACTTTTTCAGCTTTGTCCTTGTCTTAAGCCATTCCTTTCTCTTGGAATGAGTTTTCCCATTTTGCCTGTTGAAACCTGCCCACTGAGGCCCAATGCAAATACAATTTCCATGAAGCATTTCCTGATTCACTTAGTTGTAATTAATCACTTTTTCTCTTGGGCTCCCAAAGGGTTTAATTTCTATTTCCACCCGACCCCCTTTTGCCCTATGTTTGTATTAGTTAATTCTGTTATCAGACTTCTTGCCTCCGTTCAACAGGAGAATAAACCTACAGTGCAAACACATGCTTGAATTGCTGAATTAAGGAGATGTTGACAACCAACAATAGAAAATAGACCAAGACTGCAAAACAGAGCTGCAGGCAGGTCTACTGGAGATGAATTCGAGAAGATGCATGAGGGCAACATGCCAACAACCAAGCTGGGCTTCCAGGCATCAGCGAGATGTGGTAGTCACTGGTCCAGGGAAGACGGCTGCTCTTCAGAGAGGACGTGGACTTTATCTGATAGGACACTGAGGATTAACTCATGGGCTATGCTGCCTCAGAGACACGAGAAAAGGGAGGCAGTTTATATCTCTGCTTCCTCTCCCTTCCTCTTACCAAGTCAGGTGAAGGAGAGGGTTAGAGAGAAGAGACCTCTAACCATGCACCCAACGTGGGAGGGAGTGGGATCCCTGCTGCACATGGCTTTGAGGAGAGTTCAGTCCTTTGTGAAGGACAACAGAGGGTGGGCCTTGGGGAAAAGGGAAACACATCCCCCAGCTCACGCTGTCACAACTCCTTCTCAGACACACAACTCCCCTACTCTTCCTTCATTCCTGCTGGAATCCCCCCCCCCCCATTTCTCTTGTTAATTCTTTTTCTCCTCTTCTTCGTCAGTCCTGCCCATATCTGAGTCACCTGAGGGTAACTTCTCCTCCACAATTGTCTCAACGCCCAGACCATCAGCTTCCTCGTTCTAGGTTAATATGTACAAACACAATTTCTTTTCCTAGCATAAGTAAGTGGTAATTCCCAATGACAAGTATCAGGAAAGTCATGGAAGACGGGGGTGCTTTCCATCACACAGAATTTGGGAATGAATGCCCTTGTGTTGAACCGGCCTACACCCTCCCATCATGGCTGGGGTGGAAATGCGAAATGTACCATCGTATCACTTTGGCCTTGAACAGCCTCCATAGGAAATTGTCACTCTGCTTTATTTAATTAGCCGTTGGTGGACAACTTTCCTGGAAAGCTAACACCTAAGGTGCTCCATGAGGCTCAGAGGTAAGAGACTGGGGACAGTGCTGGGGATTTGTCATTGCCAAGTTTTTCTCTATTCATGGAAGAGGGGTGTCTTGCAGCACCCTCCAGCTTTCGTTGCTTTTATTCCGTGATCACCAAGGACACTTCAGATTATAATTCCCTGTGCCTGTAGGCTCACCACAGGAAGTCGATGTGATGGGCAGCAGACTTGAGAATTCAGAATACTTCTCATGATAAATTTAAAACTTAGGATGTGACTTGAGAGAGAAAGGGGGAAAATGATGTAAGACTGGAGACAGATAGCATTAAATACTCTGTCTCCTGTTTCCTGGCTCCTACCCTGTCCCCACCAGTCCACATATTTTTATCTAAGTGAGTAAATGTATAGCTCTAAAGGGTAAAAATAAAAGGAACAAAAGAGCAACCTTTGGCCAGATGGAGGTGGGAGTGGGGAGAAGCTTGGTTTGCGGGGTCATGGAAGGATGTAGGGGCTGGTCTTGTGATGGGGCCTGGAACTTTTCAGAGCCCTGACTGAGGGAGTCTCATCCTTTTACTCCATCATTTACTTTCCCAAATTACTGCCTGTGAGTGTAGATGGAACTCAGCAAACTCACTTAATTTATAGCTTACTTTTCCCTAGTATGCATGAGTAATCAAATCAATTAACTCCCGGAACTCAATAAAAAGAAAAGAAGTCCCTCTTGGGGCACAAGGATCAGATGGAAAAGATGGGAAGACAGCATCCCCTAGTTCTTGTTTCCCCACCCCTGGTCCTGGCACGCAGCCCCTAGGGTTGGGGAATATCACACGTGGATTGGTGAGCAACTTCTCATCTCTGCCATTTGGGAGGAAAACTTCCAAAATAAGGCTATGTTTATAGGTGTCCAGCTGATGAAAAGAAAGCAATGCAAGTGGTAGCAACCCACGTTTGAGAACAGGCTTCAAATCTTTAAGGGTCTCCTGTTTCCCATGACTGTCCCATAAATAACCATATTCCCAGGGTCCGACTCCCCCAGGGCTATGATGTCAGAAGTGGGGGCTTATCTTAAATTGGCTATTATCTCCTGATACCCAGGCAGAAGAGATGTCTAATTACTATTGACCCAACTCCTTTCTCCTATTTAGGGAAACGTTCATAAATCAAAATATTTTTCTTACAGTTGATCAATATAAAGCTATCTTTTCATTTGTGATCCATTAAAACTATTTTTAAAAATTTACCTAAGTAAATAGTTAAGAAACTAAATAGTTCAAAAAAAGAGTTTATAATGAAACGCCACAAGCCTTTACCCCTCTGCCCACGTCCGCTCTCCAAAGGCAACCAATTTTAATGATAACTGGTCTCAATTCTTACGATGGTTCCTCCCAGGCTCTAAATCATCAGATTAGCACAGTTAGGCGTTTCCTGTTAGCTCCTGTTAAGGTGGGTAACTCTTTAGCTGTCTACACCTTCTCCACCCTTCTTCATTCCCACAACATGGTAACAGAACTATTTTTTAATTTCTCTAGCTTCAGCAAAATTTATAAACTCTTCTTTCCTGTTTGGTCAACTCTGATTTCTGACTTTGTGAGTTAAGGGTAGGAAAAGCCCTGCCCTTCTTTTCACCTTTCCTCCTCCCCTCCTCTCCCACAGCCGCCATCACCTGTGCTTTGCTTTTGCACTTCTAAGACTGATAATGTCTGTTCTGTAACTATTATTAAGGCTGCCATCATTTGTCTCTCACTTTATTCTGTAAGTTAAAAATCAGTAAGCCAAAAAGACTTGAATCAATGAAAAAATACATGTTCTTGGACAGGAAGACACAACTTCAGAAGGATTATTTTCTTCCTAAGTTAGCTTATACATTTAAGGGAATCCCATAAAGATGCTATCAGGCCTTTTTTTTTTCCTGGGCTATATAAGTTGAGTATAAAGTCCACTTAGAGGGAAAAACAAGCAAGAATAGCTATAAAAACTCTGAGAAGAGGAGCAGCGGGGCTGGGTTGAGGATCTAGGTTCACCAGGTATGAAAAACACATCACAAAGGTTCATTGACCACGATGAAAACAGGATGGTATTTGTCCATGAACGGCAGAACAATGGGAAAAGATCTGATAAAATCCAGCACTATTCAACTTCATGTAGAAATTTAATATATGATTAGGGAGAAATTCTGTGATTAGCTAAGGCACATTTAGAACTGTCTTCTTGGTAAACTGACCTTCTTAACATATGAAGTATCCCTCTTTATCTCTGGGAAGACTTCATGTCTTAAATCCTACTTTGTCTGGTGTTAATATAACCACATCACATTTCTGATGATTCCTGTTTGCATAGTATACCTTTCTCCATCCTTGTGCTTTTAACCTATTGGAACTTTGAATTTTAAAGTGGGTCTCTCTTTGATCTTGTCTTTATTTGCCCTAGGAGAATGTTGGAGTTGAACTGTAATTTCAGATATTTTTGGTTCACCTTTGAATTCTACTCTTAAGTTTCCAGAATCCAGTCACTATGAGAAAACACAGAACTAGATGATTTCTCTGCTTACTAGTGCCTCCTCCACTGAAAAAAAACAACTGGGTAAAAATCCCACTTCCAGGAATCTGCCCTCCATATACACTGGCAAAAATACCAAAGACATATGCTTAAGATTATGTCTTGCAGTGCTGTTTATAGTAGTAAAAGACAAAAAAAAAAAAAAAACCTTAATGTCCATCAATAGGGAACTGTCCTATAAACTATGGTCTCTCTACACAACAGAATATTGGACGGCTGCAAAAAAAGGAAATACCTAGGAGTGGAAATGATTGGATTGTCATGTAAGCATATGTTTAGCTTTTGAAGAAACCAACAAAATATGTTCCCACAAAAACTGGCACGTGAATATTCATAGCAGCTTTATGTGTAAATAGCCCCAAAAGGAAGGTAATCCAAATATCTACAAGTAGGTGAATGAGTAAATGAGGTGGTATATCCACTGAATGGAACACTCCTCAGGAATAAAAAGGAGCAAACCAGGGAACACCTACAACAATGCGGGTGAATCTTACAACATTGTGCAGAGTGAAAGGAGCCAGGGAGAGGGGAATACATATTCTGTGATTCCATTTACATAAAATTCTAGAAAATAAAATTTATTTATAGTGACAGAAAGCAGATCAGAAATTGGCTGGGGACAAGGGTGATGGAGGAATTAATTACAAAGAGGCCCAAGGAAATTTCTGGGAATTGTAGTTGTGTTGTCATGGTTGTGGTGTATACATATGTCAAAACGGGTAAAAGTTTATACTTTAAATATTTTCAGTTTATTATTGTGTTTTTAGTTTATTATTATTGTATTTAAAAATATTTTTAAAGGAATGTAAATATTTCTACATGTCCTTAATGGAGTGATTTCCAGGATATATTAAATAAAAACATGATATTAAAAAAAGTACATATGGTAGGCCACTATGGAAAAATTGAAAGATATGATATTTATCTCCCATCTAGCTATCTATATTTTGCTTTCATATATATATATATATATATTTGCTTATATAAAAAAGTGAAGGATAAATCATAGAAACAAGTTTTCTGTAGGGAGAGGGAGGAACCATGGTGGAGGTGGTAATGGAAATATAAAGTTGATTCTTTAAATACACCTAATTCTATAGCTATGACTTTTGAAACATGTAAATTGTCTGTGTAATTCTAAAACAAAATTTAAGAAGCAATTCTGGAAAACTGAAAGCAAAATGAAGCAAATGATCTCAACTATATATCCAGTTGTTGGTATTACCACAGAGAGAAAAACTATTCAAAGTAACTTTAAAATACAGTAAATATAACTATGTGTCTCTAGTGGTGTATAACTTAAGACGAAAAGAATTGCCAGAAAAAAATCTTAAACTATTTCAGCTATATTTGTCACAGTAATGTTGTTTCGTATATTCTGATCCTGTATTTTTTTTAATGGAGGTACTGGGGATTGAACCTAGGACCTCATGCGTGCCAAGAATGTTCTCTACCACTGAGCTATGCCCTCCCCCTGTATCATATTTTTATGTAGGATAAAACAAATACATAAGTAATTATGCAGGTGTCATTGAAAACTGGTATATTTGACCTGGGAGAAAGGAGATAGAGATATAAAATCAAAAAGGGCAGCTAACGGCCCTATCATCTTGAATTTGGATTGGGAGTAATGATTTATCCTAAAGCAAACAAGCAAATAAAAATATTTCCCAGCCTTTTAAACTGAAAAGGTGTTGTAACAATGACCAAGCCAGCAGAGGTGAGAACCCCTGT
Organism: Camelus dromedarius; assembly: GCF_036321535.1. Lineage (NCBI taxonomy): Eukaryota > Metazoa > Chordata > Mammalia > Artiodactyla > Camelidae > Camelus > Camelus dromedarius. Next base: position 20,060,333 of record NC_087444.1, read on the forward strand.
CCCCAGACTGGTCTGTCAGTACCGCTGTGCTCTGAGAACTAGAGCACCTTGGAGAAATGGCTGGTTCAAGGTGTGGGGAAGGAAATGTATAAGATGATGCTGGGACATCTTGTCACAGAAAAAGCAAGAGTATTATGAAACATCCTGAGATCATGTCAAAAGGATCTAGCAGCCAACCTAAAAAGGCTCTCACAGGCAAAGGATGGGACAATTTCAGCATTAATAAGGATAATAACTACAGTTGATGGAAATGTACCACTTACTTTAAATCCATGATTTTTATGAACATACTAAAAACTCATTAAAAATCGTATTAGTTATCTTTGTAGGATACTAGAGAAAACTGGTAAATAAGGATTAGGATGCTAGTGAAAGCTGGTAAATAAAGAGAAAAAAAAAACGACAATTTATCCTGTCTTTCCTCTCTGAACTACCCCTTAGGTAAACCAAATAGTTGGTGACTGGAAGTTTTTCTCTGTAGAAGTGTCCCAAATAATAAGTGAAGGAGGAATGATGAAATTAGAAAACTCAATCTACAGTTGCTAAGTTAATGAAGGTAGGTCATGATCATCAATGGCTGCTAATATCAGATACCAAACAAACATTTGAGCCTCCTGATGGAAGTGCAAACCACTGCCTAAAAAGCGGACTTGCCAGAAATTCAAACCTGAATCTGGTCAAGTTTCTGGATCTACTTACTAATTTATAAAAATGCAAGGGACAAAGGAGATTTAATTAGAAAAATCCAGACTGTGGGAAAGTCAATAGGAAAAACAATTTGATTTCTTTCTTTCTTTTTTTTTTTTTTTTTGATCTATTTAATTTTTTTTCTTGAAGTACAGTCAGTTACAATGTATCAGTTTCTGGTGTACAGCACAATGTCCCAGTCATGCATATACATACATATTTTTGTTTTCATATTATTTTTCATTAAAGGTTGTTAAAAGATATTGAATATAGTTCCTTGTGCTATACAGAAGAAATTTGTTTTTTAATCTATTTTTATATATAGTGGCTAACATTTGCAAATCTCAAACTTCCAAATTTATCCCTTCCCACCCTCTTTCCCCAAAAACCATAAGACTATTTGCTATGTCTGCAAGTCTGTTTCTGTTTTGTAGATGAGTTCATAGTGTCCTTTTTCCCTATTTTTTTTTTTTTTTTTAGATTCCACATATGAATGGTAACATATGGTATTTTTCTTTCTCTTTCTGGCTTACTACACTTAGAATGATGATCTCTAGATCCATCCATGTTGCTGCAAATGGCACTATTTTATTCTTTTTTATGACAGTAGTATTCCATTGTATACATATACCACAACTTCTTTATCCAGTCATCTGTTGATGGACATTTAGGTTGCTTCCATGTCTTGGCTATTGTATATAGTGCTGCTATGAACATTGGGGTGCACATATCTTGTCGAATTAGAGTTCCCTTGGGATATATACCCAGAAGTGAGATTGCTGGATCATATGGTAAGTCTGTTTTTAGTTTTTTGTGGAATCTCCATACTGTTTTCCATAATGGTTGCACCAAATCACATTCCCACCAGCAGTGTAGGAAAGTTCCCTTTTCTCCACACCCTCTCCAGCATTTATCATTTGTGGACTTTTGAATGATGGCCATTCTGACTGGTGTGAGGTGATATCTCATTGTAGTTTTGATTTGCATTTCTCTGATAATTAGTGATATTGAGCATTTTTTCATGTGCCTGTTGGCTGTTTGTGTGTCATCATTGGAGAATTGCTTGTTTAGGTCTTTTGCCCGTTTTGGGACTGGGTTTTTTTGTTTTTTCATTATTAAGTTATATGAGCTGTTTATATATTCTGGAAATTAAGCCCTTATCAGTCTCATCGTTTGCAAATATTTTCTCCCATTCCGTAGGTTGTCATTTTGTTTTGCTTATGGTTTCCTTTGCTGTGCAAAAGCTTCTAAGTTTAATTAGGTCCCATTTGTTTATTTTTGCTTTTATTTCTATTGCCTGGGTAGACTGACCTAGGAGAACATTGCTAAGATTTATGTCAGAAAATGTTTTCCCTGTGTTCTCTTCTAGGAGACTTATGTTGTCTTATCTTATGTTTAAGTCTGTAAGCCATTTTGAATTTACTTTTGTGTATAGTGTGAGGGAGTGTTCTAACTTCATTGATTTCATTTGGCTGCCCAGCTTTCCAAACATCACTTGCAGAAGAGACTGTCTTTTCTCCATTGTATATTCTTGCCTCCTTTGTTGCAGATCAATTGACTGTAGGTGTGTGTGGGTTTATTTCTGGGCTCTCTATTCTGTTCCATTGATTCATATGTCTGTTTTTGTGCCAATACCACACTGTTTTGATGACTGTAGCTCTTTTGTATTGTCTGAAGTCTAGAAGGGTTATGCCTCCAGCTTTGTTCTTTTTCTTCAGTATTGCTTTGGCAATTCTAGGTCTTTTGTGAGTCCATATAAATTTTAGGATTAGTTGTTCTAGTTCTGTGAAGAATGTCCTGGTAAATTTGATAGGGATTGCATAAAATCTGTAGCTTGCTTTGGGTAGTATGGCCATTTTACTATATTAATTCTTCCAATCCAAAAGCATGGGATATTTTTCCATTTCTTTAAATTATTTTTAATTTCCTTAATCAGTGTTTTATAGTTCTCTGCCCATAAGTCTTACACCTCCCTGGTGAGTTTTATTCCTAAGTATTTTAGTTTTTTGATGTGATTTTAACAAAGGATTTTTTTTTAATTTTCCTTTCTGACATTCCATTGTTAGTGTAAAGAAATGCAAGAGATTTCTGTATGTTAATCTTGTATCCTGCTACCTTGGTGAATTCATTTATCAGCTCTAGTAGTTTTTGTGTGGAGCCTTTAGGGTTTTCTATGTATAGTATCATGTCATCTGCATATAGTGACAATTTTACCTCTTCCCTTCCAATATGGAGCCCTTTGTTTTCTTTTGCTTGTCTGGGTGCTGTGGGTAGGAAGGAAGCTATTTTTTAAAAGTTGGATTTAGAGATATAATTTACATTCAATAATATTTACTCTTTCTAGATATACAGTTTCCTGAAATTTCACAAACATACAGTCATATAACTTCCACAATCAGGATGCAAAATATTTCCATCACCCCCAAAATTATCCTCACACTTCTTTGCAGTCAATCCCCATGCCTATTCCAAATCCCAGCAACCAGTGGCCTGATTTCGGTACCTATATTTTTGTCTTTTCTAAAATGTCATAGGTATGGGCTAATACAGTATGTAGCCAATTGTGTCTGACTTCTTAGCATAATGCTTTTGAGAATCGTTCATGTTAATGCGTGAAACAATAGTTTATTCTTTTTAACTGCTGCATAGTGTTCCACTGTATGGATGTACTGTAATTTGTTTATCCATTCACCAGTTGATGGACATCTGGAACCTTTCCACTTTAGGGATATTATGAATATAGCTGCATATGCATATATTCACATATATGTCCTTGTGCGAACAACATATTCTTTCATTTCATTTGCGTAATACCAAGGAGTGGAATTGCTAGGGTGTATGGTAAGTGTATGTTTAGCCCTATAAGAGACTGCCAAATTATTCTCGTAAGTGGCTGTACCATTTTACATTCCCATTAGCAATGTATAAGGGTTCAACATTTTTGCCAGCACTTGGTATTATAAGTTTTTTGCTCTTTCTTTTGTGTTTAAAGTTGTTCTAATAGTTGTGCATTGATATCTCATCATGGATTTAATTTTCATTTCCCTAATAGTTAATGATACTGAGCATCTCCACATATGCTATATGCCGTTCCTCTCCTTTATCTCTTCTTTGGTGAAGTGGCTGTTTAAAACCTTTTGCAGTTTTTAATTGGCATGCATGTTATCTTGTTGAGTTTTGAAAGCTCTTTATATATTCTAGATACATTTTAAACATCATTCTAAACACTTTACTTCTTCAACAGTCCCTTGAAGAAGGTATTGTTATAGATGATAAAACCAAGGTACAGAGAAGTTAAGTAACTTAACTCAAAGTCTCGTGGCTACCAAGAAGTGCTGGCACTGGGATGTGAAACCAGCCATTTTGATTTTAGAGCTCTTGCTCTAAAACAAGAGTCTGCAAACTTTCAACAAGGAGTCAGATAGAAACTTATAGATATTTTGGGCCATGAGGTCTCTGCTGTAACTACTTGAGTCTGCTGTTGTAGCTCAAGGGCAGTCATAAATCAACAAATGGATGTGGTTGTATTTCAATAAAATTTTATTTATGTTCTATACACTGAAACTTGAATTTCAGATAATTTTCATATTATGAGTATTGCCAACCCTTGCTCTAAACCATAATACTGTACTGCTTTGCATGTGAACTACTGGCACTTTCCATCCATGTAACCCCAAACACCAAAGTCTTATGTACTTTCTGCAAAATATTTATCTCCTTGTCTTAAAATTGTATATTCCTTTCATGTCTTGGCTATTGTAAATAATGCTATTATGAACAATTGGGTGCATGTATCTTTTTGAATTAGAGTTTCCTCCGATTATATGCCCAGGAGTGGGATTGCTAAATCATATGGTAAGACATAGAAGCAACCTAAATGTCCATTGGCAGATGATTGGATAAAGAAGCGGTGGTATATACATACAATGGAATACTATGCAGTCATAAAAAAGAATGAAATAATGCCATTTGCAGCAACATGGGTGGACCTGGAGATTGTCATACTAAATGGAGTAAGCCAGAAAGAGAAAGAAAATGGAATCTAAAAAAAGGACATAAATGAACTTATTTACAAAACAGAGACAGACTCACAGACATAGAAAGCAAACTTATGGTTACCAGGAGGGAAACAGGGTGGAGAGGGATAAATTGGGAGTTCAGGATTAGCAGATACTAACTACTATATATAAAATAGATAAATAGCAAGGTCCTGTATAGCACAGGAACTGTATTCAATACCTTATAATAGCCTATAATGAAAAATAATATGAAAAGGAATATACATATGTATAACTGAATCACTATGCTGTACACCTGAAATTAATGCAACATTGTAAATTGACTGTACTTGAATAAGAATTAGAAAAAAGTGTGTATTCCTTTTATAACTACTCATACTGAATATGAGGCACAATGGCATATTGGTACTCAGTGTCTGTTGAATTGAATTCATATCATTGGCACATGGGTAACACATTTCATTTCTAATCCTCTTCCCAGCGATTTTCTCTTAGTAATTACTAGGTACCTTCTCCACTGTTGTTCTTTATGTGTCCTCCAAAATAGTGAATTTATTATGTTCTCCGTAATAGTGGATTTGATGATTTCATCAACATTTTTCTTCCTCTCGGTCAGGTTTCCATGTTAAATCCTCTTGAACGGCTTGCAAAATTTGCCATGATGTTCCTCCAGTTTGTTATTTAAATATTGAGGGCTTGTTATAGACCAGGCACCTCCCAGGTGCTGATGATTCCATGGCCAACAAGCCAGAGTGCCTGCCTTCAAGGAGTTCATAACCTCAGAGAGAAGTCAGAAAAAGAAACAGGCCAGGGCAGTGCTGTGGCATGGGTGCTCTGAGGGAGGCTGGGAGAAGGGGTTACAGGGGCATTAGAAGGCTCATCACTAGGGGAGTCACACTCTATATAAGTGAACCTCGCCAAGAGCCTTGCATCTTGGTAGTAAGCCATAAGCTCGGGAGAGCAGGGATAAGGGGGATCTGTGAAGCCATCTTTGCAGTTCCCTATTCACTTTCGGAATCCTCTTCTCTACCCATTAGTCACTTTCAAATGTAAGAGGCTAAAGTGTCACCTGTGCCCACCACCCACCCACCCCCATCCCTTTAACTTTATGCAGGAACTCCACCTACATTGGAGACACATTTGGGTTTCTTCTGGCTGCACCACTCACTCTGACATGGGTCAGAATGATGAGCAGCAGGTTTGGAACCCTGGTGAGTTCCCACGCAAATCTCCTGCTCTGGGGAGAGAGCAGAACCCCAGGCAGTGTTGTTAGATCCATGGTTCAGATCAGCAATGCTTTGCCTCTTAAATCTTCTTCTTGAAACTAGTTTTCTTTAACTTGCCATTGCCTGTGACTCTTTCCCGATTTGGATCCCAGGATGTTCACACTGTGGGTGTGGCCAGGGGGCACTTCTCCTCCTGTTTGTCAATGGCTGAGAAGACTGGGACCTGTGGTTATGCAGTGGATACCAATATTACTGGCCAAGGGGTTTCCATTAGTGTTTGCATTGCAGGGGGAGGAGGAGGGGAGAGAACTAGGAAGACAACAAGTTGCTGCAAGCTGCTGTATGTGGGTGAGAAAGGCAGGATGGGGTGGGGCGAGTGTCAGGAGAGAAGGGTTTCCAGTCAGCAGCTTTTACATACACCATCTTGACATTATTTCCTCCTTTTATAATCATAATTATTATGTGAATGTCTCACATATTGGTTTTGCCTTTCCTCCAAGGAGCTGGAGACCGTGGCCCCTCCTGTAAACCTCGTTGTGCTTTGATTCCAGGGGCCATCTCTTAGTGTTGCCATCTCTTTGAGGGACAAACCTCCAGGAGATACAGGCCATCCAATAGAAGAGAAAAGCTGATAAAAATTCCCCTGTTCTTTGTACTAGAAAATAATTTTAGCATCACACTCTGTCCATCTGGACATCATTAATATTGTCAACCACTCCCTTCAGTAGCCTTTAATGTCTAAATAATTACTCCCTGTGGCCATAATCCGACATGATGTCACTCCCCTCCTGATTTGCATTTCATAGATGACAGACAGCCTGGGAATTACAGGAGGCTTTGTGAGCGGTTCTGAAAGCCTAACGCTTACTCCCACCGTCACCTCAGTCACATCATGTCCCCTCCTCTAAATCTGTCACCAAGCTGCACAACCTTCCCCCAGCCAATTACCCTTTTCCTTCTGTTACACCATCACTGGTTCTGTCTATACCGAGCTCATCATCCTGACTGATCACTGGAAACTGAGTTGACTGATCGGGACATTTCTGTGCTTCGCTTGACGTGGGCATCCTTGACTGGAATCTCAGCTTTTCATTCCTGTGTGTGGTAACCACTCCCCCCCAATACACGAATCACTTTTTCACTTGGTCATCTCGCCTCTTTGCAGACACACAGCCACCTGGGTAAACCTAATGTCTGGGCGCAGACTGCTTCTCTAGTCTCCTCCTGGGTGTCTGCCAGGTCACTCTTGTCCCCTTTTCCCTCACTCAGACTCAGACAAGCAGAGATGCTTCTCCGGGAACCAGGTGAGAGTGAGGCCAGGCTCTGTGCTATCAAGTAACAGAAAGTTGGTCTCTTTTTGAGCATTGGCTTGCTATTCTGTTTTACCTCTTTTCACCTGTTTTTCCCCCTTTAATTTCTCCTTTTCTTTCTCCATCACCACTCAGTCCTCCTTCTCACTGTCCTTTTAACCAGCTCTTGGCTTCCCTCTTCCCAGACAGTCATTTTTCTTCTCCACGTCTATGTCTGGCCTTTGTCTATGCAATAGCAAGCATCTGGATACGTGGTACAAACCTGCTGTCAAATACCCAGATGCTTGCAAACATCTGGGTATTTTGGCAGCCCGCAGCAACAGCAGCTGGATAATGGAATTAATTTTTCACTTTTCAGTCATCACTTGACATCGGATGGACAGAGTCTCACCAGCCACTCTCTGAGCACAGCCCATCATCCACTGGCAATTCTTTCCTCCTCTCACACGGGGAATTATCCCTGTCAATCATTTTTGTGTTGAAGAAAAGGGGAAGCAATATGTCTCTTCTCGGGCCTGCAGTACATCATCGCTGCATGCCTCAGTTCTTCTCTTATGGAACGAGCTAGTAGGAGCTGACAGTGGCTTTAACCTTTCCCACCCCGGAGACAGGGAGAAGAGAGCTGGAGACACGGGAAATACTGCGTTCTCCGCCCAAGTCTGGAGAATTTGACAAGAACTCATTTCTTATTAGAAACACTCTATCTGGTCTGAGATTCCACCCCCCCCCCCATCTCTCTCATATTCTTGGGACCACTCTATTTACAAGAGGAAGCAACATGATGGCAACTTCTTACTCCTGTCCGCGGTGTTCCACAAAAGGCCCATGTTATCTGTATGTATTCGTCTCAGGCAGCTTAGAATAACACTGCTCCGCCCCCCTGGGGCCTTCAGGAGAAGGACGGTCTCTAGAGGCCGCCCCAGACAGCACAGCGTTCATATTTGCTCTGCTTACATCTGGCGGCCTCAAAGTAACTTCCAGACGTTCCGGGAGCTGCGGGACAGTGCCAGGGTAGAATCAGCCTCCCCCCCCCACCCCCACCCCAGCAGAGGTGCAGTAACTGTGCCCACCCAGGGCTACAACCACGGCGGTGCATCTGTGTGTACGCGTGCAAACTGGTGTGGCTTCATTAAAGTGTGTGTGCGCGTGTAAGCGCGCGCTCGCGCAAGCCATGCGTGTAGACCAAAGGTTAAGGGAATGGGTCCGCCTGCCTTTTCTGTTTTCAGGAGATTCGGTGGAATAGAGACACAGCCCCGAGTCAGTGCAGTCAGAAAATGTATCCGTCAATTTGCTGAAAACCAATTCCAGCGTGAGTGTTGGCCGGCGCCACGTAGACGCGGCCTAAGTGGCCGCGGGGCGCGGCGGGTCAGTGAAGAGCCCGGGGTGGCGGGCCGCGCCGCGTCCCCAGGGTGGTGGTGTCACCCCCTCCACATCCTCTGCGTCTCTCTCGCTGGCCGGGCTCCTCAGGAGGCGGGCGGAGTGGCCTCTCCCCTCCCCCGCCTCCCCCTCCATCCCTCCCCTCCTCCCTCCCAGCCCCGTCCCCTCCCTCCCTCCACCTTCTCCCAGAGGAGGTGACAGACGGGCCTGTAATTTGGTTCCATTCGCTCGACTGGAGCAACACCTGCCCCCCTCCCCTGGGACACGAGGGTCTCATCCCAAACCATACAAGAAGCCAAAGACAAATCCGGGCCCACATGCAAATACGATGGCAGCACAGAGGGGAGCAGGCGGCCTGCAGCCGGGCTGCCACTCCCGCATTCTGCCCACAAACCAGGAACATCAAAGCCCTCTTGAAGTGCAGACTACGGAAAATCACCCAAAACTTTAATTAGGGTTTCAGAGTTTTTAAAAATTAATCATTAGCTATTGCAGTAAGTAATATCTCCTTCCACTCACACCACAGGATAATAAAACAAAGTGGCTGGCATTCTGGGGTAAGGATAGCAAAGTTTAGATACAGAGCATAAAGAACAAGGGTCCTGTATTCAATCACATGTAATAACCTATAATGAAAAGGAATATGAAAAAGAATGTATATATATATATATATATGTGTGTGTGTAACTGAATCACTGTGCTGCATTCCAGAAACTAACACAACATTGTAAATCAACCATACTTCAGTTAAAAAACAAAAACAAACAAACAAAAAACAGGGGAGTGAGATATGCAGGAGTGTGTGTGACAGCCCTGGGCCCCTGGCGTCTGTCACAGCCATGACACAGTAGATGTTCCCTTCTGCTGGCTCATTTTCTTTGTGTAAGTTTTTAGTGCCCACGCACAGCCTCCCTCACCAGAACACTCATTTCTTTTTCCATTTATTCTAGAATTGGACAAGGGCAGTAACCACTAGAGCTTTCTGAACATTTCCAGAAGTCTAAGTGTCATCAGGGTCGCCCTGCCAGAGTGACTCCTTCTGGCTCCTCCTGAGTCTAGACACACAGAACAAGATGTGGTGCTGTCAGCCCCCAGCCCTCGACAGCCAGACACAGAGCCATGCCCCACATTGATGCCTTCGTCACCTGTCCCTCTTCTTTGTGATAAGAGGTCTCTCAGCAGGAGAGGACAAGTCCAAGAGGCCAGGCCAAGGTCTAGTTCAGGGTCCAGCCTGCTGAAAAGAGAATATTTGTTCTTCCAATTGCTGTAGGTTTCCTTTTTCCCCCACAAAAGGGTTACTTTTGTGTTTTGTCCCTCTTTTCCTTTTTTTCAGAGTGGAAGCTTTTGAGTTTCATTGCCCTTCCGCTTCATTTTCCCATGTAAATCCTTACTAGCTGTGTGACCTTGGGCGAGTTACTTAACCTCTCTGTGCCTCAATGTCTTCAACTGTAATTTAGGAATAATGAGAGCTCCTACCTCACTGAGTTGTAGGAGGACTGAGTTAACGGAAAGTTCCCAGCTCAGGGTGAGCGCTTGGTGTTTGCAGTTGTTTTTGCTGACACTGTTATTAATCACCAGGCTACTAACTGCACACCAGGGTGGACAGCGTGAGGTCTGTGGGTGGACGGAGCTCGGGATTGGTGTCAAAGGCTGCTGGGTGGCTGCCCTGCTGAGAGGGTGTGAGGCTGTGGGTGAGTCACTTAACCCCTTGGAGTGCTGGGCGTACCCTGGTGACAGGCCTGAGGGACTCACAGAAATGGCAAATGTGACAGACTTGTGACCTGAAAGGACCATGCTGGGGCACTTGTTACTGAGGTTAATGGTCCTCAGGCCCTCACAGATGCCGCTGTCCCAGGTGGGGAGTGGGGGGCTGGCAGTTCCTCTCTCCTGAGTCCCCAGAATGCTTTCTGCTCCATGTCACCTCCTCACTCCAGTTCCTGAACAACAGCTAAGAGAATCCATCTGCTGTTTTTAAATCTTTAAAATCTGGTTAAGTTGGGTTCTGTGTTCTAGGGACCCCTTCTCCCTTCTCTGTCCCCCTGGGCTGGAGTTAGCCAGTAGCCAACCACTAGCTAGCCCAGCACAGCCCACAGGGCCGCCTTGACTGTGGAATGGCCTTCTGTGCTGAAGTGGCCAGTTCTCAGGCACGTCCATCCATGACGGGGTAGGGGGAGGCTGGCGAGGGGGGCGCTCACATCCAACATGTGAGTAAAGAAAGTGCCAACGTAAAGGAGGACAGGGGGTGAATTTTTAAAATAGAAGGGCGACTACCAGAGAGACAGTCCAACTGACTGGAGGAAAAAGATAGTCAGGAAACATGAGTTAGACCAGCTGTGAAATTCCCCTCAAAAATATAGGTGTCCGCTGCTGCTCATGATGTTAATTTGTTTCACTGTGATAATGGTATTTCAGTTCTGTTAAAAAAAAAAAAAAAAGAGTATCTTTTAGAGATACTTACTGATGTATTTATGGTTAAATACATAAATAGTGCGATATTTGGAATTTGCTTCAAATCACTCAAAGGGGAAAGCGTGGATAAGAGTATAAATGAAATGTCGGGTACATTAGAATCCAGCTTACTATCCCGTTCTTAAATCATCCATAAGACGGTTTTTTTTTAAATTAATTGTTCAGAAAGTTCTTGCTGATTTTTACTCAACAGGCCCCAGTTGACTCACACCTGAATTAAGGCAACCTCTCCACTCATCCCAGCACCCCCCCCACCCGCCCCTTGAGCACAGCTCAGGGGGTGATTCCCAGCCCTCAGTGTTTTTCATCAGCACACCAGGCACTGCACCACCGGGTCAGTTCTGGAGGATGTTTCTTTCATCTCCTGCTCTTCAGTCAATCTGACCCCCCTGAGCCTCTCTAGCAGACCAGCCCCAATGTTCTCTTCCTCTCAGTTCCCCCTCCCTGACCCCAGGTGACCCCAGGGACAGCCTCCCCTTCTCCAAACTCCACCAACCTTGCCACTTTTCCTGTGATCCAAGAAGCTCCTGAAATCTTCCCTTTTCTTTTCTTTTCTTAGAATTGAAGTATAGTTGATTTACAATGTCGTGTTAGTTTCTGGTGTACAGCAAAGTGACTCAGTTATACACATATATGTCTCTCTGTTCTTTCTCAGATTCATTTCCATTATGTTACTGTAACATGTTGAATATAGTTCCCTGTCCTGTGCAGTAGGATCCTGTTGTTTATTTGATATGTAGGAGTATGTATCTGTTGGTACCAAATTTCAAATTCATTTCTCCCCACCTTTCCCCTTTGGTAATCATAAGTTTGTTTTCTATGCCTATGAGTCTATTTCTATTTTGTAAATAAGTTCATTTGTATCATTTTTTAGATTCCACATATAAGTGATATCATATGACATTTGTCTTTGTCTGATTTACTTCACTTAGTACGACAACCTCTAAATCCATCCATGTTGCTGCAAATGGCATTATGAAATCTTCCCCTTTCTTGATATCTTTTTGGAATGATCAGCACAAAGATGAGAAACCTCCCTCCTGACCCAGAAATACTTAGCAAATTTGAACAGAAAATTTCCACAATTTCTGTCTCCATTACCTCAAAAATAATTTAACTATTTAATTTGACTTTTGAAAAAGTTATCTGCCGTAAGAACCAATACAACCAGTGCTACTGGGATCTGACGACGCATCGGATATGTTCTAAGTGCTTTGCATGCATTAACTCAATCAATCCTCCTAGTAATGTACTACTATTACACACCATTTTACCCCCATTTTAGGTGAGAAAATTGAGGCACAGAACCAAGGAATTTGTTCAAGGCCACAGCTAGTTAGTAGAAGAGCCAGTGTTCACAGCATCCAGTGTGATGGGGAAAAAAAAAACCAAGATGAAAAAAGAAGAGGCAGAGGCCAGTCCTCCCACGTGGAAAGGAGTGGGGCTTTAAGACCTGCACATAACCTTAGATGTATGTGTTCATGGTTTATTCCATGGATGACTATTGACTTACCTATGTTTTCTGTCTTATAAGACAGGGGTTATTATTGTCTGACTTTTTGTAGAGTTAATAATGTGTCATATGCAGATGACTACAATTGGAAGAGACTGCAAATCATGACTACGTGAGTGAATTATTAATGTATTATTATTTTTAGCTGCTCCCATGCAAATTCTTATGCATACTATAAATACAAAGTTAATAATAATCGTTCATATTTATCCAGCACTTACCATGTTCTTCATATTCTGGAAACGCTCTGCTTTATCCCATGGAAAACTCACCGCAGCATCTGAGAAAGCATATATATATATATTGTCCCATCCCACACATTTGAAAATGGAGGCTTAAGGAAATACAGTCACATGTTCAACATCACACATTCAGAATAAGTTGGAGCCAGAGTCTGACCCTAGCCCCAGGGTCTTAGGTCTCAAACACAGAGAAACAGATCAGTTCTGGCATGAAGGTGTTTGTACCTGGGACTCAGCAGTTCACGCTGCCCAAAGAAATTGAGGAAATTTTTGCCAAGTGCTTACACTTGAGTTGGGTGACAATGGAATCACTGAAATTTTCTGGGCCAAAACATAAGGTTGGAGGAGAGCATTTTAGGCAGAGAGAAAGCAAGTACAAAGGCATGGATTATAAAGGACCAACCATGTCCAGGGAAGTGAGCAAATCTGAACTTGGCAGGAACATTTAACCTCAGGGAGAGTGGCTGAAGATGCGGTAGAGGGTCTGGACAAGGTTGTGATAGATTTCTGTGCCCAGAGGAAGAACTTGAGTTTATTTTTTTTTTAAAATAGGCATTGAGGAGCCAAGAAAAATGTCCAGGCAGGGGATGACATGCCATCTTTAGAAGATGGTTCTTGGGGCAGTGTGAGGATGGGTGTGAGCAGGGGAGGCTGAGGAGCCAGGCTCACCCATGATGGTGAAGAGGAATACCATGGACAGTGCCAGGTCGGAGCCAGACTCCTCCAGGAGGGGCTGGTCCGGGACTGCCACTAGCCTGCAGTGTCTTCCCAACAGTTAGCCCCAGGCCAGGGCACATGTTTGACCCAGCAAGCAGGACACACAGGGCTCAGGCTTAGTTTCCACGTGTCCCCTTGGTTGGATGGCCAGGTGTGTGCACTATAGATCCTGCACTCCTTTGCATGCCTGAGCTGAAGCCTCCCCTGAGCACATAGGTGGAGAGGTGGGGTGCAGGGGCCAACGGATGGGGTGTGTGCATGGCACAGCTACCCCTCTAGCAAAGGAAAGCCATAGAGTATGATGAGTAAGGGCAGGGGCTTTGATGAGCTGACAAACATGACTTCATGACCCTAAGCAAGTTACTTAACTTCTCTAAGCCTCAAGCCCCTCATATGTTAAGTGAAGACAAAAGTACCTACCATATTGGGTTGTTCTGAGAGTTAAGTGAGACGATGCCTGCAAAGCACTTAACGGGGTAAGCAAGCACATAGTACACACTCAATACGTGGTAGCTGTTAATGTTTCTACCACCACCAGCACTAACCGAGACAGCCCTTCTAAGCCCGGAAGGAGTATCACCTGTACATGTGTTCAAGTTAGCTGTCCCCACCCCCTTGGCCCCTGATGCCCCGAACACCCCTGGGTGGAAGACGGCATGCAGAGACATCCAGGCAGCAGTGAAGTGAACTGGATAAACCCCAGTGTCACAGAGGTCCACTCTGTCTACTTAACTCACAGAGCAGTCTGGTGCCATGTGTTCATGGGCAGGGCCACCGGAGGAAGCCCTGAGAACAGGGTTCAAATGGGAAGCAGGTGTTCCCTGCCCCAGTCCTCCACCTCAATCCAGCCTCATTTCTTCCCATACCTGTTTCCCCTGTCCCCAGTGTGCTCTTCTTTCCCTGTGCTTCCCACCACTCACTTCACCCCTGCCCCTTTCCTTGCCCTCTCCACGCAAGGGAAGGTTTTCGTTTGTTTTTGTTTTTCCCCAGAACGTTTGCCCCCTTTCTCCGGTTATCTCCAAACAGTGGCAGAAGTGAGGGGACATCTGGGCAGAGAAGTAGGCAGCACAGGTGTCCTTGTCAGCTGGGCCAGGTGGGGCTAGGTTTCCTGGGGAGGAGCAACGCCCTGGTGAGTTGTTGAGCTGTGGGGACCAAGAGCAGGGACGGGAGGAAGAGGAGGAGGAACTGTGGTCAGACAGGGGTTGGCCTGGGTGGGGTGGCGGGGGGAAGCCAGCTGAGGGGAAGGAGGATGCCAGCGGGGGAATGGTGAGCCATCTCCAGGGGCTGTGTTGGCGGCAGGAGCACAGGTTAGGTTAACAGGATGGGAGAAGGGAGGGCATCACAAGGGCCAGCAGTCGTGGAGGCTGCTGGTTCGGCAGAGATGGGTCCACTCAGAGGTTACCTCCCCAGAGAGGCCTTCCCTAACGGCTCTATCTAACATAATACCCTCCACCAGTACTCCCGGCTGCCATTCTCTTTCCTTACCCTGCTTTATTTAGCAATACCTGAAATTAAGTGCACACTCTTCTCCAGTAGACTCTGTCTCATTTGTGGCTCTATTTTTAGCACCTAGGACAATGCCTGATACACAGTAGGTCCTCAGTAAACATCTGTTGAATGTAAGACTGAGCAATCACCATCATCGTTATCCAGAGAAGACTCATTACTCCCTTACCTATGGCTGGACACTCACTGGGTCCCTGCCACGTGCTAGGAGGAGTCAGACATCCTCTGGTCCAGCAGGGCCTTAATCTAAAGAGCAGAGTTAATAGGTTCCCTCTAGATGTCAGTGGGTGAACTGTGTTGGTCAGTTGGAAGGTGGGCTCATAAACCAGGAAAGGGAGGTCCTCAGAAGGTTTCCAGAGGCTACAAGTTGACATCATCTCCTTGGCATAGGAGCAGGGCCGATTTTTCTGTCCTACAACAGAGAAGTGCTATGAGGACTGGGAATAGCTATCTTGTCACACTCCTCAAGGTGAGAAGGAAGACCTGCAAACTCTCAATCGAGAGACAGAGGGTGTCTGCAGGTCGAGTAACCGGTGCCTGCTGCAGGGGCCACGACGTGGTCCGGATTCAAGGCCAGAAAAGCCACTGCTCTTTTTCATGTCCTAGGAAGTGCTTTCCTCGATGAGGAAGAGAATAAAGCCTCATGGATTAGGTATCTGTGAACCTGACTATAAGATACCTGGGTAAAAAGTGAAAAACACTCATGATCACAGATATTTTATAGATATAAAACCAAACATCCACATAAATGTATTGTTTACTTTGCAACCAGAGGTTTGGTGCAATATAGACTCATAGTTGATAATATTCGATATATGTGTATGTTTTAAGTTATTCATGTCTTCTGCTTGTAGATGGAAGATTTCACATTTTTATATTAACTATAGGCTTTTGTCGATGACATTCTTCATATGTCAAGGTAGGTCCAGGGCTTAGTTATTTTTTGTTTGCAGATGTCATGTCCTAAATCTATGTCCTGATTAGATGTTTGAGTCCTACGATAGTGAAATACACCTTGTTCTTAATAAAGCCATGAGGACCTAGAGTCGTCATACCAGGGGTCTTCTCACTGCCCTTAAGGAGCCATGTGACTTAGTGCAGGGCAGTTAAAGTCTTTGGACCTCAGTTTCCCAACTCTAATTTGAAGAGATTGGGCTAGTTACTAAGTTTGCTTTAGGGCAAAGGAATGTATGATTCAAGTAATATTTTATATAAACACTATACTTTATTTCTTCATCAAGAGAAACACCGCCTATGTCATCATCGTATGTAGGCCACCTATTTATAGACTGATAAAGTACAAGTTTAGGAAGAGCGTCAGATTTTGCAATACGTGTTAAGGTTTGGTTTTGTGTTTTTGTTTTTTTTTTCATGAGTTCCTTTCTGAGGAATTGAGTGCATTAAGATATTTCATGCTCAGCCAGTATGTTCATTATTTTTAGGCAGTATGCTTAAAATAAAGGAGATGACTTTATTTGATACCTTTATTTATATGCAAAACAGCGCACCATTCATGAGATATGAAAAACTTGTCAGATAGAAACCAGATTATATCTATTTTCACTACAAAATATTGCATTATATAAAGCAACAGAGACACAAAAAAACCCTGAAAAAGACTAAAATCTTTGGATAGCAGATGTGTTTTTTTTTCCCATGTCTCTAAAATACACTCCTTGTTTTAAGAGTTTCACAGCTGAGAACATGAAACATTTTCAGGTTATAGACTTTTCTTTTTGGTTGTCACAGAGGAAAGTAGTTCTGAATTCTTATTTTTTTTTTTTTAGGAAAATAACTTAATTTCCTAAAATCATCCCCCACACAAAGATCACACACACACACACACACAAAGAAGCTACTCTCCTTATAAACAGTTTGCAAAGTACTTTTCAGACATAACTACAGATAAGGGTAACAACACTTAACTTTTTTTAAAAAAACTATAATAGTGAAGTGTTAGTGTTGCTGATCTCACAACAAAAGAACCTTTCAGGAACAAACATCTTAATATAAAATATGTTTAGAAACAGGGAAATATGGGAAATTTGATATACAAGTGCAATATAATTAGAGCAAAAAGAAAGACCACAGTATAATCTCAACACACACGTAAAAAGTTAGACATAATTATTCCACAGGAAAAAGTGTAAACACTTGACTATAAATAAATTGGCACAGAGTATCCAAAGTAAAATTATCACCACTCTGAAAAATAAACGTCTTGAAAAAAATACTCTACTTCTTCTAACATAAATAAAAATAGGTTGTCTTTTTCTAACTGCACCTATGGGTCCACATGTTTAAGGTCACAAATAGATGTTTTTGGATATATAAAGGGGCACTTCGCCTGAAAAAGCAATCAGATATTAAATTTTCCATTTAAATATGGATTTTTCTGTCTACATTAGCATCAGACCTTGGGGTCAAAAATCTCACCAAACTCAAATCTTCCCACGATATCTCAATGTATCTTTTTAACCTTACAAAACATTCTAGGCTTGTCTGTTCTGTTTGGATTCTAGTATCATCTTTCTTTTCACAACGGAACAGAGTTTCCGGTTCCATCTTCCTGTGCCTTAAATCTCTGCCCTGGAGAAGATGCCCTCCCCTTCCCTCTAAATGTTTGGTGATTTGTCAATTAGAAGAAATCCAGATAGTCTAAAGTTATAAGCCCAGACTCTGAGCTTCTGGCCTCGTTCTTTCAAAACATGAAGATCTGTAGGAGAGAAACGTGGGAGAACTCAGTCTCCAGTGAGCTAAAGCAACGACCCTTAAAGGGATCCTAACACGTGGAAGGGAGGCCTGGAGCCTCCTCTCCGGTGCCTCCAGGAGGTTCGCCTGGCCTGGAAAATCCCCCCTGCAAGCCCCGGGGCTCGCCAGACCCCACCCTTCTGGAGTCAGAAACCTGCCAGAGTCGCGCTGCTGACCCGAGCGTTCCCCACCTTCCAAGGCCGTGGCGGCGGCCGTCCCGCTGGGCCGCCTCCTCTGCCGCCATCGCCGCGGCGGCCGCCCGGGCGGGCCGCGCTTCACCCACTCCCGGCCAGGCGGCCCCCCGCGGCGCCCCGGCCCTACACGTCCAGGACGTGGTTGAGATAGGAGATGTAGCAGATGGCCAGGCGCAGGATCTCGATCTTGGACAGCTTCTTGTCCGGGGGCAGCGTGGGCAGCAGTTTGCGGAGCTCGGCGAAGGCCAGGTTGAAGGCTTCCACGCGGATGCGCTCGCGGGTGGCGTGGGCCGAGCGGTACTTGGCCGTGGCGCGCCGGCGGCGGCGCTTCTCCTCGCGGCTCAGCTGCTGCGGGTGCGGGTAGAGGGCGGCCCGGCTGCCGCCCTTGCCGTCGCCCTCGGCCTCCTCCACCGGCTCCAGGTCCGACACGCTGCCCAGCACCTTGGCGTCCGCGCCGCCCAGCGACTCCGGGTCCGAGTGCGCCGAGCTGGGGTGGTCCGAGTCGGCGGCTTGGTCCGGACTCAGCATCATTTTGGAGGCTGAGGGGGAGTCAGAAAAGCAATCAATGAAAGGAACGGGGGTCTCTGAGTAGGAGCGGGAGCGAGCGAGGGCCAAGCACGCCGGGCTTCGGCGCGGCCCGGGGCCGCCTCCCCACGGCAGGCCGGCGCCCTCCAAGGAGCGGGCGCCGCGGGGAGGGAGCGCGCCGAGGCGGGCAGGCCTGGGGGCCGAGCCCCGCGCCGGAGCCAGCGAGGTCTCGCCTGGGCCGGGGCCGCATCTCCGACCTGCCTCCGCGGCCTGCAGGAGGCGGAGACCGGCCCGCGGGCCTGCTCCGGAGAACGCCCGCAGGCCTGCGAGGCCGCCACTGGGTTTTGCGCTTCCTCCGGCCAAATACCGACTCGGCCATTCCGCTCCCTCACTTCTCCGACCCTGACGAACGAATGAATACGAACGACGAATCCATCTGGGTTTTGCGCGGGACGGGGAGACGCGGAGGGCGCTTCCCGCCCCGAGGGCCTGGGGCGAAGCCGCGGGAGAGCCGGGCGCCCGCGGGCCGCGCGCGGGTCTAGGGCGCAGGGGCGGCCCAGGTTCAAGAAGAACCCAGCCCTGGGCGCAGACGGAGAGCAGGCGGCCCGGAGCAGGAAGGCTTCTTGTCTGCCTCGCGCTTCTCCGAAATAATAGAGATGACTAAACAAACGCGGAGGCTCCTTTCAACAGCAAATGGACTCTTACGCCCTCGCAGTCTCCCGAAGCACCATCTGTCACGCAGACAGCCACACACATCGGGGACCTAGGGACCGGCGACGTGGGATAAGACAATGCGCCCGCAGTCTGCCGACCACCTCACGGGAAAAGGCCGGCGGCCGGGAGGCTGCGGGAGGAGAGGCTGCGGAAGGAAGTACAGGCCCGGGGGTCGAGGGGAGGCGGGCGCCTCGCCTGCTGCTCCGGCCCGAGCTGCATCCCCTCCTGCAAAGTTCGTCTGCTCAGAGCCCGGAGTCCGGAGACGGTAGCGCGGTCGCCGAGCGGCCGGGCCGAGGCCGAGCTAATCTACCCTCCGCCTTTCTCTTAAGGATGCGCTCCTGGAAGGACCGCCTTGCCCGGCTCCTCCCGGGAGCCCGGAGGACCGGCCTGGATCGCACACCTACTGGGAGGGAGCTGCCCCCAGCCGCGGGGCTTCGGGGGGAATTCTGGCTTCGAGAAAGGGGCCGGCAGGCGGGGAAAGCACCTGCGGGGGCTGCGCGCACCGACTGCGGGCGCCGGGAGGGAGGACCAGGCTGCGAGCCCTGGTCCCCGCGTGTGCCGCAGGAGGGATGCTCGCAGAGGGAGCGATCGCGTCCGCTACGGGCGGGAGGGTTTGCTCCTAGACAAAAGCAGGGAAGGTGCCATCCGCTCCCAACACCGCACTTGGCGAGGAGCGAATTTCACTCCGACGAGGCCTTCATTTCCCTGCGAGGAAAATAAGTCCTCTAAGGCAAAATAAAAACAAATGCTCCAAGTGAACTCCATGTGACTCCCTGCGGGCTTTTCTCGGCTACGTTCATAAGTAGAACAACTTGCACCTACACCTTCGCCTTGAAAGGGTATAAATAAATAGGCGAGTAATGGAAAATCACAATACCACAACATAGTTGTAGTTCGGCTAAAAAGTTCCTGGGTTGCCCTCAAAGCATGTTAAATTCTCCTCCAGATATATTTTTAAAAATATTCATAAATAACATGTCGTGTATGCATTTCGTTTCTTCAACCACTCACTGAAATACATCTACAAATGCAATGTGAATAATCTTAGTTCCAAGCTTGGGGGGAAAATCATTCAAAGGAGGCTTACCTTGTAAAAGCCTTTTCGGTAATCTTTTCTCCGATCTTTTAGAGTTAAAATTCCAGGGAATAGCGGGGAGAAATTCCAAATATATTAAAAGCAGCAAATATTTATTACATTCAAAAATGAAAAAGCAGCTGTCATCTCGCTGTTGTCCACAGCGAGGGACGATAATATCTCAGGATGTGGACGATATGAATGATTGTTCACTTAGTTGATAGATCAAAACCGCCTTTTCCTTTTAATTGTTCTCAAACATTTCGGGAAATTCGTTGATTTTTTTTTAAACGATGTGTTGGAAAGTCTCGTGCCTCTTTTCCTCTTCTAGGTCTCTATAAATAACAAAAGAGATGCAGAGGTAAACACAAACACATCAAAGGGGCTGATTCCTCCACTTTCTAATAGCGGAAGAATCAATAAGAAAGATGGTTAAGATAAGATTCCGCTCCTGTAGGACTCCTTTCCTTCCCTTAATACGGCTGAGCAGAAACTGGGAAGTGCAAGGCAGAGATGCGATCTTGCTCAGAAGTGATTTTTTTTTTTTTTTTTTTTTGAGATAAGGCTTTGTTCAGCTGATGTCTCCCCAGTTCCCAGGAACACAATACTGTAACTCGGGGCTAAGCTTGCCTCTTCCTCTTCCCTCATTTACTTGTATGTTGTATAAACAGGCACCTATTTCCAGTTTCAAAGTCTTTCAAGGCTTGGTTACATCTCCCACCCCCACCCCCTCCTTTCTTTACCTTGTAGCAAAATATACATTGTCAGTGGCTTGGAGATGCTTGGAGGAAGGTTGGTGAAAAGTGAACGTCTCCTGGAGTAACAGTGACAGGGAAGCGGAGAAAGACGCGAGAGGGTGGGAGAAGCCAGAGCAAAGAGGCAGAGATGCGTGTGTGGCTTCCTGGCTCTCCTGGTACCAATTGATTCAGGCTGGAGATGGTGGAAGAGATAAAGGCTTAAGAAGGGGGATGGAATTTTTTTCCCTAAATTGATATTTAATGGGAAATCCTATTGGACAGAAACCTGGATATGAGTCACTTAATTGGACTTGACATCTGTCACAGTGTGGGAGTTTTCACAGCCCAAATATTTTAGCAGATCAGATTCCCACTGAATCTGTGCCATAAAATATAACAGTTGAAAGCAGTCCATGATAGAAACCTTAGCCTCTAATCAGAATCTCTAGCCATAATCAGACAATTTCTCTTTTTCAGAGTATTGGTGCAATATTTAAGTGCAAATAAACAACATATTGACTATGGAAAAATTCTCCTGGCAGATTATAAGACCAGTATCTTCCCTTAAAGTTTAGGATAATATTTGTGTCCAGAACATGGAAATAATACTATATATGGTGCTACA
The DNA here is from genome assembly GCF_036321535.1 of Camelus dromedarius. Lineage (NCBI taxonomy): Eukaryota > Metazoa > Chordata > Mammalia > Artiodactyla > Camelidae > Camelus > Camelus dromedarius. The sequence continues at coordinate 20,082,020 of NC_087444.1, forward strand.
GTAAAATATATTCAGATATGCAACAGCTAACATCTATTAGTGATCATTTACATTTTAAAAGGCACTTTAGCAAGGCTTGATTAAGCATATTCATATTTTTGAGAGATTTTCTGCCACTAGACTAATTTTCCCATATATGATTAAAAAAAAATCTTTCAATAGATTAAATCATTGGTGAAACTGAAAACAAAATCCAGGTACTGTCATTTCAGGGCTCACTATTTGAGACCCTTCTACTTTTCTGAATATGTTTGTTTTTCTTATCACCCACTCATTCATTTAGCTTAAAATATGGCATGCCACATGTGTTGATGATTGCAGTCCATTCTTGCTTATTTTAACACGTGAATATTTAGCTGTGTGGCAGTACATTGGGCCAGGGTTGTGAACACACACAAATCATGTGTATTCCAGAACATGATACCTTTGCCTTACATGACCCCACAGCCCTGAATCTATATGCCTTATAATTAAAGGGAAAATCTAGTTCAATATATGCTGTTAGTCACCATCAATTATGTATTATTTGCAAGCATTGTAGCTTGTTTGATTGTGCAAGTTTAAAGAAATAAGAGTATTGCAGCCTTACTGCCCACTGCCCCAATCCCTGGGACAGCATTTGTGGAGAGAGGAGTCCTCATTTTCACTCCTTGGAATTTTGCCCTAAAAACAGGTTTTATCTTCAGGGGAGGGGGTTTGATCAGCCCGCCCTGGGAGTGACCCTCTGGGTTCCTCTTGGCTGCCACCATTCCTGTTTGCCTTTGCACACATTTTTCATCCTATGGGAGATTCCTGGACCAGGATGAGGTGGGGGAGAGCATGGTGTGCCTCCACAGAAAAAGGGCACCAGCGCTGTCCAGCTTTGCCTCTGCCCAGCCCCAGGACAGAAGTATATTTACATATCCCAGGACATTTAAGTGGAGGCGAAAGCCAGCAACATTCAGGTGGCAATGGAAACGGGGGAGTTTATGAATTCCCAAGGTGGTAAAGATGAAGGTTTCCCCAGTCTGGCTAGGAGCAGTCAACACCAAGCATTCACATCTAGCAGGAAGTGTGCAAACAAGGGTACACCCACAGACACCTGTACTGTTCACCCCCCATTACTCACACAGGCTGGCTGGCTCTATTAGACCACTCCATATTCAGACCGACAGACCGAAAACCTGGTGGGTCTGATCACCATAGCTCACCAGGCAACTGCTAGAGTGAGAAGCAACTGGTATCTCTGGTTACCCTGGTGTTGGGGGGAAGACAGGGAAATGGGGAGACAATCCAGGGCAGGTCAGATTCTGCTGTGGTGTGTGTGGATCCAGACACATTCTCTTTCACATCCAGGCTTTCTCCTTCCACACTTACAGCCTGCACGTGCATAAGTTAACACATGAATAAGTCCCTGTAAACAGGTACATGCTCAGATCCATATAGAACCATGCCTAGACACACGGTCATGGTCACAAACATGGATTCACACTCACACACACACATTCTCTCTTTCAGGAAAGCCTCCCCCGCTGCCACCTTTCCCTTTTCTAAGACCTCCCTGGCACAGATGGTGCCTCCTTCTGTGCTCCATAAGCACTCTTTTCATATCTCCCTTGGAGAATAAACATTGTGTGCCGCGATTCTTGGTTTCCATACCTGGGTCTCCCACCAGGCTGTGATCCTTCTGGGGAGGACTGTAGCTCAGATCGCCAGCACCCCTGTCTGACTTTGACACGTTATAAGCACTCAGTACATTTCCGGTGAATGACTCCCTGTGTATAGAGGCACCCAGGATGTTTGTAACACAGAAACACTTTTCCCAGATGACACCGGTGGTTTCAGTTGTACCAGTTTTCTCTCCTGTAAAAGTGAGAACAGTTATCCTGCCCAACTCACATCACAGGCTGGTTATGAAACTCACTGGATATGAAAGTATTTTATAAAATACTAAGCACTAGACAATTAAAGATATTATAAACTATTACTCCTAGTAGTAAATAACATTATTAAATCAATGGGGAAGTGGTAAGTACTGATTTAAAAAGCCAGACTTTGTGGCTCTCTCACATGCCACCTGGCTGAACTGAAGTGAATTACTTACCCTTTCTGGACCTCAGTTTTCTGTCTGTAAAATGGGAATAACAGAAGCATGTTATGTTATATATTTTTACCAAAGATGAACAAGATAATCTGTGTAAAGCACTTAAACTAATGCCTAGAACTGATGCTAAATAATTGTGGGTTATGAATATTATTAACAATATTATTGTTCAATATAAATACATATTGAGAACAAGAAATATAAATGGAATTACATGAAATATACACATATCCAGCATGCTCACCCAGATTGTATGTGTGTGTGTGTGTGTGTATTTCAGACATGTGAAGGGACTTTACACATTAACTCATTGATCTTCACCACAAAGCTATGAGGTAGGTACTGTTGCACACAAAGAAACTGGGACACAGAGAAGATGGTAGTCTATTCAAGGTCACATAGTTAATAAATTATAAGGCCAAGGATTTAGAGTCAGGTGGTCTACCTTCAGAAGGTACGACCACCATGCACTGCTGCCTCTGTTGTCATGGTTTCCTATGCAAATATACTCATGCAGAAGAATTATTCACCAAGTGAAATGCATGTTCTGAGGGAGAAGTGTATGTACACACAAAATATATGTAAATCACTACATTTTGCATTCAGAGGTGGGCAAAGAGTCACGGTAAGTTTCTTTTTTGTGGGGGAGGAGGTAATTAGGTTTTTATTTACTTACTTGTTTTAATAGCAGTACTGGGGACTGAACCCAGGATGCTAAGCATGCACTTTCCCACTGAGCTATCCTCTCCCCCTCACAGAAAGTTCTAAATACTTACTGGGCATCTAGCGTTGTGCCAGACACTGTTGGACTACAAAGGCTTTGCAATTCTTTGTTGATTCCACTAGACAGCTTTTTCCAATCTATTTTCTTAAATTTTGCAGCCCATCAGTAAACATTTTCAGCATACATATCCAGTGTATATATATTTATTATTAACAAACTTTATATATGTACTATTGTAATAGAATATTCTGTAATTATAAAGCATACACAAAAAGACATTTTAAAAGTGTGATAAACATAAAATTAACAGCATTTAGAAAATAATTTTATTTATGAGCATATGAAAACCTGTTAGCAGCACAAGATATTATTGGTAATACTTTTTTTTAAGAGCAGTAAGCTTTATTTTTGACAATTATTGATTAATCCTTTGTAATAACGTAATTTGATTTTTTACCCCATTTTTTTAAATTGAAGTATAGTTGATTTACAATGTTGTATTAGTTTCTAGTGCACAGCATAGTGAGTCAGATATATATATATGTATATACACACACACCCACATGTTTTTTCATTACAGGTTACTGTAAGCCATTGAATATAGTCCCCTGTGCTATACAGTAGGACTTTGTTGTTTATCTATTCCGTACATAGTAGTTTGTATCTGGATAGTCTGATTTTAAGCTCAATATTTAGAATCTGGTTTTTATGGCTAATATGGCAGAAGAAGATGTAACACAAAAATTCAAAGGTCCAAATAGAAGCTCATCATCAATTGTGCTAACTAAACTGTAATTCTCATTTTTCTATCTTATCGTGCAAATATGTCAAAGTTTTGTTGAAATTTGATTAGCAAATTTCTTTCTAATGTGAATTATTCTTTTTAACAAATGGTTCAAAGTCCTGAAACTCTTTATTTGGAAATTTTTTAACAGTTTGGAAATTTCTATATCCAAGTGTTTCACGTGTTCAGATATAAGAGATTTTAATACCTCCAATATTTCCATTACTTTTAGCAGCAAGAAAAATCACATAACAGTAAAAAAAAAGTCCAAATATTTCTTTTCAAAAATGTCTTCTTCATAGCGCAAATTTCTTTTTGAAAAGTTACCATTTAACTCCTTTAAAAATACATATTTTACTTAAAGAGACACATTGAATGTGTGTATATTTATTTTTAATCTGTTAGTAGCATGCTATTGACAGCTGCTTGTCACCAAAGAAAAATAAATTTGGAACACTAATCTTAAAATTGAATAATTCTTTGACTGTTTCGCCACCTGCTAGCCAGAGTGTCTCACTGTGGTACAGCAGGATGTATGATCTCTTCCAGTGTCATAAATTGCAAAGATTCAACTATAGTTTAAAGGATGCTTATTTCTAGAACTAACTAAGTGGCTATATCCTATATCCTTCTATTCCAACTTTCTTATGGAAAATTCTTGCATAGGAATTATTTAGTGAATCAATTGTGTTTGTGATAGTATCTTTGACCCCAGACTCTATTTCTTTGAGTTAAAGCAACCATTTCCTCAATGATTACACCTCCACAATTTCCCCATAAATCATTTTTTATTAAAGATCATTTCAGTCGTGAGTATATCTTCTCCCATACATTTTACCCTTAACACCCTCTTAAAAAGAGAAGTTTCTCATGTATTTCATTATTGAAACAGAATTTGTAAAGTACCATGATCTGAAACACGTTAGAAATGCTGCTGTTCTTTCATCCAACTGAATAGCAAACTTCCAACACTACATAAATTGGTCTAATACTTGTTTCTTCACATCTTCAGCAACGTTTCTCGAGTGTCAATCAATGGAATTCGCTGACATGGGGATGTGTTTTAGATCGTCACCTTACTGGTTTATGCATACTATTTCAGTCATTTCCTGAAGAGTGTTTGTCTTTCACTATAGAATAAGAAACCTCAAAGAGGCTTGTAAACATTTATCATTATACTTAGTAAAATATTTAAAAGTACTTGACCTTGAGTATGGCATGATTTTAAACATCACTAAAAACTTAAAAGCTTTGCATTCAGGTTTTGGATGCTCACTTTTAAAAATCAGCTCATTTAAGTATAGTCAGAGTATAATTCACTCTTCAGAGATGTTCAGTTCTATGAGTTTGACAAATGTATACATTCGTGTAGCCATTACAATAAAAATATAGAGCATTTGCATCACTCTAAAAAGTTCCCTGAACCCCTTAGTAGCCAACCCCTTATCCACACCTAGCCTAAAACAACCACTAATCTGATTTCTGTTCCTCTAGTTTTGCCTTTTCCAGAATTCATAAAAATGGAATTATACAGTATGTAAACTTTTGAGTCTGGCTTCTTTTGCTTAACATAGAGCTTTTGAGATTCATCCATATTCTTGTGTGTATAGTTGTTTCTTCCTTTTTTATTACTGTGTAGTAGTCCACTGTATGGATGTAATACCATTTGTGTATACATTCACAAGTTAATAGATGTTTGAGTTGTTTCCGGTTGGATGCTAAGAATACAACTAATAAATCCAGGATAACTGCACACACATAGGTAATTATGAAGGCATATGTATACAGTTCTCCTGGGTGAATAGCAATAGGTGAGATTGTTGGCTTGCGCAGTGAGTGTTTGTTTAACTTTATGAGAAACTGCCAAACAGTTTCACAAAGCAATTGTACCATTTTGCATTTTCACCAGCAACACTGCAACAGTTCCACATCTCCATTAGTATTTATTATTGTAAGTTTTAAAAACTTAATTTAATCCATTGTAACAGGTGTCTAGTGATATCTCACTGTAATTTTATTTTGCATTTATGCCCCTTTCAGCTTTATTGAGGTATATTTATATTTAGTAAATTGCATGCACTTAAACTATATAGTATAATGAGTACAACCCTGAAATCATCACCACAGTCAAGACCGTGAACTTATCCATCATACTCTGTAACCCATCCCTTCTCTTCCTCCCTTCCCCTCACCACACAGGGAACTATTGGTCTATTTTCTGTGACTAGAGATTATTTTGTGTTTTTAGAATTTTATATAAATGGAGTCATAGACTATGTACTCTTTTTGTCTGCCTTCTTTCAATCAGAGTAATTATTTTGATCGTCATCCATGTTGTTACACGTATCAAAGTCTGTTCCTTTTTACTGCAGAGTAATACTCATTTTTATCATTTCTAGAACTTTTTACATAATTGTGTAGATACAAGTTTCTATCTGGTAACATTTTTCTTCTGCCTGAGGAACATCCTTCACTGTTGATTACAGAGCAGTTCAGTTGGCACTGAATTTTCTCACCTATTGTTTTTTCTGAAAATGTCTTTATTTTGCTTTCATTTTTGATATATTTGCTCTAGGTATAGAATTCTAAGTTGGTAGTTATTTTTTAATTTTTTTTCAGTACTTTCAAGACGTATTTCAGTTCTTTCTGACTGCATAGTTTTTGATAAGAAGTCTGCCCTAATTCTTATCTTTGCTCTTCTGGATATGATATGTTCTTCCTTCTTCTCTCCCAGCTGCCATTGAAATTTGCTCTTGATTTTAGGTTTTCAGCAGGTTGACTCTGATATATCTAGGTGTGTGTAAGGTGTTTCTGTTTGTTTCTTTGGCATATATCCTCTTTGGGGTTGTCTGGGCTTCTTGAATCTGTGATTTACCATCATTCATTATTTTTTGAAAATTTTTGGCCATTATTTTTTCAAATAACTTTTCTGCCGCATTATCTTTCTCTTATCCTCCTGGTCTCCAATGACAAGTTATAATGTTTAAAAATATTCTAGACCTCTTGACTGCTCTGTTCTCTTGTTGTTATTATCATTGTTTTATTCTTCTTTCTCTTTGGATTTTTGTTTGGATGATTTCTACTGGCAAATTTTCTGGTTAATTGATTATCTTAGTTGGGTTGTGTCTACTGATGAGTACATTGAAGGTATTCTCCAATACTGGGTTTTTCATTTCTAGCAGTTTCATCTTTCCTGAAATTCTGCATCTGTATTTGTGTGTTGTTTACCTTTTCCACTATGTCCTTTTACATATTAATCATACTTACTGTAGAGTGGCTGTCTGCTCGTTCCAACATGTGGGTATCACGTGAGTTTTCTCCTGTTGATTGCAGGGTGTGTAAGTGTGTGTGTGTGATATAATTTTTGAGTAAATACCAGACATTTTACATAGCACTGGAGAGAATAAAATAAATATTATTAATGCCAGGAAATGAGTATGCCTCTTCTTCTGTTAGGCCATCACTATGGAGGACTGAGTCAGGAGAGTCAGCCTAGTCAGGAGTTGAGCTAGGTTTGGGTTTTACATCAGTACTCCATGGACTTCAAATTCTTCTAGTGGTGGGCTGTCTTTGCCTTGTGCTTAGGGTGAGAACTGTTATGCCAGAGGCTTTTCTCCGGATTATTGCTTCACCATCAGCGTTTAGTTTTCCTGCATGCCTGCATCACAGAGACAATCTCTCACCATGTGCCTGTCCCATCCCCAGCCTTAGGCAGTTGGTGCCTCAATACTTCTGTTGGGGATAAAAGTATTTCCCTGTTGTACTGTCGCAGTCTAAGTCTTAAGGGAGCAACCTATGTACTTGAGCCTCAGGTGCGAGTCCCTCTCTGCCTTCCTGCTCCCCCTCCTTATGGCAGCCAAGTTCTGCCTTGTGTTTGTGGTTGATCTTGGGCTGGAGTTTGCTTCCCCTCTCCCAGTGGTAGGAAACTTCTGCTTGATACTAGTTTAGGATCTTAGGTCTAAGATGGTTTTGTGCTTCTCCCCCAGAGAGTATTTTCTTATGCCCTTACTTCTTCCCACAATGCATTTTTCTCTGTGCCCTGGGCAACCATCTTTGCTGCCGTCACCCCCCACCCTCACTCCCAGAGACTTAAAGCTTTTGCTGCACATGCAAGAAGAGCCTGGGAAGTGCATGGCGTTTTGTACCTGACCCCACCTCTGTCAGTTACCTTCTCTATACATGCTCTACCTCTAGTCTTTTTCATGAGCACTCAGTAGAGATCCAAAAATAAAAGCTTGTGAACAGTATGAACTCCCCTTGGTTGGGGCCCTGACTATTCCAGACTGACACACCAGCCCACACTTGGCCTTTGGCAGTTCCTTACAACTGTGGCTATTTCTTCTTCCCAACTCGTGTGGTAGACTGTGCCTCATTCTCACGTGCTCTGCCACTGGTGAGGGAGTTTGTGTCTCCTGTCTCTTCCTAGGAGGGCTTGTCTCTCATAGGGATTCCAGTTGTTCTAGTGCCTTATGACCTCAGCTCTCTGATAGTTTCAATGAAAGCTAGGATTTTGTTTTTTATCTGGATTGTTCTCATTGTTAGGATGGGAACAATACTCTCTGCACCTTTCTACATCTTAAGCAGAAATGAAACTCCATGCTTAATTTTTAAAATTTAATTTGATAATTTAAGTAATTTTTTGTTATTATGATGGCATTGGACTATCATTAGCTATATCTCAAGGTAAAAGATACACTTGGGTTGAATTTCATTGTTAATTAATGAACATTCTTGATAATTTAGAATTGTTGGATATGTTCTTATTGGATCTGTTTAGACCAACATGGTTTTTTATTAAAATGTGGCTGATGAAGGGCTCATTTTAGCAGTGGAGAGAGTGACAGCTACTGTTTTTTGTGCTTGCATTATTAGTATTACATTTAATTTATGGTATCTTTAAATGAATTATTTTTAAGCCGCTTGTCTCTTTGTGAGGGTTAATTTTCTTAAAGTTAGATAATATAATTGCAGATCCTCTTAACCAAGCACATCAGACTGCAGTATCACAGTACACTGAGAGTGATTAAATAACAGAGGTGTCCACTGTCAACCCCCATAAGTTTGAGAACCCTCACTCTTCCCTGAGGATCCTCTTAAAATGTACATGACACATGATTACATGACAGAAACACCAACTGAGGGAACCAGGATCAATCCTCATATTAAATATGAGTAAAGCTTAATTTCCTTTTTCAGATAAAAAGATGGTTAAAATACTAAAGAAATTAGAAATATTAGAAATTATAATATTTTCTTCCTAGATTTCAACAGATCTTCTTGTTTTTCTCTCTGGTTTGCATACTCCCCCTACTTAAAAGACACTGCACTGGACTCTGAGTTCCTTGAGAACAGAACTTGTATCTCAGTCATTATTTGTTCCTGTCAACGCCTGGTATAGACCTGATATTTTGTACTTAGGCATTTTTTTTTACTTGCTGAATGAGTGAACACAGGGTCCCTGACTTACCTTTCACCAAATGGATTGGGTCCATTATGACAGCCATCTAAGAAACAAAAACAAAAAAGAAACCTAAGACACTATATATTAACTAAATTTTATCATGCTGATGATAACATTCATTTTTGAGAAAGGAAGTTGAATACAAATTGAAGGAGCTTTGGAAAGAGGTACCCGGAGGTGTTCCTCTTGGGCTGAGCCTTAACATTGGGAAGCATTGCAGTAGTCAGAGACAAAAGTGGCCTTTTCCATCAAAGAGAATGACACAGCAAAGTGGAGGATGGGTAGGGTCTGGGTGAGTACGTGGTCATCAGGGTAATGACCACACCAGTGGCCTGAGAGTGGGGGGAGGTCTGAGGAACTTTTCAGGCAGAAGTACAATCATTGGCCCTAACTGTGATTGTTATTTCTGCCTTCTAGCTAATTCAGCAGAAGCCACAGAACCACAGAAGCCAAAGTAGGATGTATACCACCATGGCTACTTCTCCCTCCATATCACCCCCCTCTAATGCATAACTTTATCCTTCCTTGTCTCATTTAGCTTCAAAAACAAATAGTTACTTAGTGATAAAATGAGGCAAATACTATTCAAGGCATCAGAGTTCAATAAGAGTAAGATATAATTCCTGCCCGTAAGGAACTTAGTCTTATGAGAGAGACAGACACATAAAAGGGATATTTACATATCCATGCACCAAGTGCCAAGATAGAGTTTGCACAATACATTATGGGAGATCAGAGGAGAGATAACTAATCCAGTTCTGGGGAAAGGGGAAAAGGGATGAACAGCAGAGACAGCCTCTTAGAGAAAGGAACAACAAAGCTCAGTCTTAAAGGTTGAGTAGAAGTTTCTTAGGTAATGAGGGAATAAGGGAGTTGTTCTAAGCAGAGGGAAAACAAATGCTGCTCCATTGAAAAGGACAAGGCAGGTGGTAGAGGGAGATTAGCCTAGAGAGTTAAGCAGGGACCTGCTCCTTGAGGGTCTTAAACAACATGTTGAATAGCTTAGAAGAGATTGAACAGGGGGCAAAGTCTGAATGGCATTACATTTGTGTTGGCGGCACAGAGCAGGCTGGAGGGAGCAGACCCGCCGGGAGACTGCTGTCGGGATCTAGCTGAGAGGTGATGGAGGCTTGGGTTAGGGGTGACAAGAGGGGATATGTACAAAGAACCTGTCAATGGTGACAGCAGCACTTTGACTAGTTGGATGTGAAACCATACATGGAGCTAAAATCTCTGCCTTGAAACAAGTTGGAAACAATCAAAAGAAGAAAAGATTTATAGGTAGATAACTAGCTTGGATGTGGGCATAATGAGTTTGAGGACTGATGGGACATCCAGATGAAAGTTTCCACCGGGCAGGTGGACCACGAAACCTGGATGCCAGGGAGCAGCTTGGGCTGGAAATAATCCTCGGTTCATATGTGATAGTTGAATCCACGAGATGTGAATGACATGATGCAGAGAAAAGTGTGCCTGGCTAAAGACCCCAGGGGCAAGTACCGGGCCCTGAGGAATATCAGTATTTGGGGAGCTGGTGAAGGTGAACCCAAGGAGCAAGCATAGGAGCGCTCACTGTAATTCACACACGATAAGCCTGTAATCAGGGAATTGGACACCTAAGGACACAAGCCCTGTTCCTGTGAATGTCCCACTATCCTGCCAGGAGCCAAGGGCAGTCCCTGAAGGACCAGCAACATTTACAACCAGGGCAGGAGGAAGTCCACAGAAAGCAGCACAGAACTGTTCTAACAGGTGCAAAACAGGAGCGGGACAGCATGAGATCCTGAAGCCAAATGGTCAAGAGGAGGTTGAAAGAATGAATGAAAAACGTCCCTTGGATCTGGCCATGTCAAGGGTGCTGGTCATCTTAGTCACAGCAGTTTCAGTGGTAGAAGCCGGACCCACATTCTCCTGGGTCTAAGTTGAAAAGAAGAAAGGGACAAGGATAATCAGGAGACTGAGAGAAACCAGAGCAGCCTCAGCATGGAAGTTGCTCTGGGATTGAAGAGAAGGTTTAGCAGTAAAGTGGGAAGGGGTGCACTGCGGCCAGAGAGCAGAACTCCTCGGAGGAGGACTCGGATCCATGGGGAAAGTGGCCAGGGAAGACCGGTGGTAACCTTAAGAAGGTCAAGGAAGAGTCAGGCTGGGAGCTGGCCTGGCTGTCCATGTGGAACCTGAAGTCACCAGGGGATGAACAAGGAGACTGTGACCCTGATCAGTTTCGGTGCATTTGGGGATACAGAAAAAGTTGCCAAGTGATGGAGAGGAGCCAGGTGGACAATGACACAGCACAGTGATGTCAGAGTCAACAGAGTAGAGATACTTAGCTGAGGGTAGAAGAGGGTGGTGCAGAAGCAGCCTTGGCAAATGAGGAAGGATGACTTGAAGGTTTTGAGGGTGCCGAGAATGAGCTACCTTCCTGAGAGGGGGCCCCAGGGGACACTATGTCCTTAGGTTTTAGGTAAGGCCAAGAGAGGTGTTAATGTGACTTGAATATGCCTACCATAGAGCAGGAGATTCTGAAGACTCTGTGAAAAGGTCTAGGGGTGGGAGGTCAGACTGGAGAGAAGAGGAAACACAGAGCAGCTTGGGCTGAGAGTGGGGGAGGCTGGAACTCAGAGAAGGCTTGGAGCTAGAGCAGAGGGCGAGGGTGACAGGGGGCCTCGGCTGGACCAAGAGCTGCCTTAGTGAGGAGGCATCTGAGGCCCGAGGGGAGTGAGGAGGCCTGATCAAGGTAGGAAGTGAAGTCTGTGGGCTGGGGTGGGTCTGTGCCCCCAGAGCCAAGGCTCCAATGGCAGCCCCAGGGGCTTCACAGGCTTTCTTTCCAGGGCTGAGACAGGCAGGAAGAGCTGTCCTGGCTTCAACCCCTGTCCTCCTCAACTTCCACACTACATTTTTCCTTCTTCCTTCCTTTCTTTCTTTCTTTCCTTCCTTCCTTCCTTCATTTCCTTTCTCTTTTTCTTTCTTTCTTTCTCTTTTTCTTTCTTTCTTTCTTTCTTTCTTTCTTTCTTTCTTTCTTTCTTTCTTTCTTTCTTTCTTTCTTTCTCTCTCTCTCTCTCTCTCTCTCTTCTCTCTCTCTCTCTCTCTCTTTTTTTCTTTCTTTGTAACATTGGTTAGGCTATTTGCCCTGACTGTTTCCTTTATTTCTTTTTTATAAAATATTTACTCTTTTATTAAATAAATATTTATTGAGCACCAACCAAGTGCTCAATACTTTTTTTTCATTGAAGTATAGTTGATTTACAATGTTTTAGGTGTATAGCAAAGTGATTTAGTTATATATGTGTATATTACATGTTTATATATCCTTTTTCAGATTCTTTTCCATTATAGGTTTTTACAAGATAATGAATATAGATCCCTGTGCTATACAGTAGGTCCTTGTTTATTTTAGATATAGTAATGTGTATCTGTTAATCCAAAATTCCTGATTTATCCCTCCCTACTCTTTCCCCTATGGTAACCATAAGTTTGTTTTCTATGTCTGTGAATCTATTTCTGTTTTGTCAATGAGTTTAGTTTTCCTTTTAACCTGCTTTCCCTAGATGCCTCACCTCCCTCTCCCAATGCCCTGGGCTCCCCTCCCCTCCAATCTCCTCTGACCTGGAGCCACAGTGCCTTGTAACACTGGTACTACCACGGGAAAGAAGAGTTTCCATGGAAGCTCATTTTCCAGAATGACAGAAACCTGTCCTGTCTTTCAAGAGACAATTTTATATTTAAAAATTTCATAGTAGAAATTGACCAAGTTTCTCATTTTACCAATTTTGATCAAAGTTTTTGACGGAAATTGTTTGCTTAATGGACCACATGAAATATGATTTAATTTTTTAATGACTAGGAGGCCTCCTATCTGTTTTCAAAGGAGGCGGCATAGAAATAAAAAAGAAATGAATGTGGTGACGCAGGTGTCACTACAGACAGCAGTTACGCATCATGTAAGAATACGCTGATGCTCAAGGGACTCCTGAGAGAGGCCAGTGTCAGCCTCCGTGTGCATTACCAGCGAGTCCCTAACAGCCCTGCTTGATGCCTCTTGGTCCACCTTGTGCTTGCTGTCTTCGATGGTTCGCCTCTTACCTTTACTCCACCTGTGACTTCTCCGTGCCTGGTGCCTGCACCTTCTAACCAGCTGCTTCATTCTTCACATCACTGTTTAGGTGAGGTTGTGAAGGCCATTCTGCCTCCCTAGTGGGGTCTCCCACTTAGACTTTGTGACTGATACTTCCTGCTCAGAGCCCTTTGTGTCTTCTCCCAGAATTGGGACTGTATTCTGGTTGGTTGATATTGCCTGATTTTAGTTATTTATTAAAAATATATTTATTGACTAGTTACTACCTGCCAGGCTCTGAGCTAGGAACTGGGGGCAAACAAGAAAACAGAGTCTCTGCCATCCTTAAGTTTGTAATTTTAGAGGCAGAAACAGACCATAAACTAACCAACAAGCCAAAATTACAAATTCATAAAAAATAAATGAAGGAAGCAAATGAAATGATGACGTAGAAGATATCAGCCTTTTATTGGTGTATGTGTGGTGAAGATAAGGGTTAATTAAGTTTGAGTGGCCATGGAAAGCCTCTTTCTGGAAGTGATACATAAGGTGAGTCCTGATGAGCAAAGAGGGTGTGGAGAAAAGGCAACCCTCCACTGTAGGTGGGAATGTAGTTTGGTGCAGCCATTATGAAAAACAGTAGAGAGATTCCTTAAAAAACTGAAAATAGTTACCATCTGATCCAGCAGTCCCACTCCTGGGTGTATATCTGGAGGAAACTCTAATTTGACAAGGTACATGCACCCCAATGTCCATAGCAGCACTATTTACAATAGCCAAGACATGGAAGCAATCTAAATGTCCAATGACAGATGACTGAATAAAGAAGTTGTGGTATATTTATACAATGGAATACTACTTAGCCATTAAAAAGAATGAAATAATGCCTTTGCAACAACTTGGATGGACCTAGAGATTATCATACTAAGTAAAGTAAGTCAGACAGAAAAAGACAAATATCATATGCTATCACTTATTTGTGGAATCTAAAAAAAAATGACACAAATGAACTTATTTACAAAACAGGAAGAGATTCACAGACATAGAAAACAAACTTTTGGTTACCAAAGGGGAAAGGGGGGTAGGGATAAATTATGAGTTTGGGATTATCAGATACAAACTACTGTATACAAAATAGATAAGCAACAAGGTCCTAATTTGTAGCTCAGGGAACTACATTCAATTATCTTATACTAATCTATAATGAAAAAGACTATTAAAGAGAGTATGTTATATATATAACTGAATCACTATGCTATACACCAGAAACTAACACAACATTGCAAATCAACTATATTTCAATAAAAAAAATAAAAAAAGAAAGAGTAATCCCATCTAGAGTGAGGATGTGTGCAAAGGCCCTGGAGAAGTAGAACCTAGTACTTACCAGAAACTGAAAGATAACCAATCTGGCTAGAGCACAGAGAGTGTGTGAGGGAAAGAGAGGTACCAGAGTTTGGTGACAGGGCATCAGGGTCAGACAGTGCCGATGCCCGAGGCCAGGGCATGCACTATTGGGTGTTTAGATTTCATTCTGAATTAAGTTGGAAGTCCCTAAAAGAATATAAGCATGGGAGTGACACGATCTGGTTTCTTTTCCAAGATCGTTTCAACTACTGTGTGGCAAATAGATTGGAAAGGAAGAGAGGGAAGGTGAGGAGATCAGGTAACAGTTATTCCAAAACCCCAAGTAAGAGATGATGGTGGATAATGAAGTATTATGCATTCATCATCACTTATGTCTGTTTCAAATTTTTTTGACATCATTGTGAAATAGTTTCAGACTTAACAAACATATAAAATAGCACAAAGAGTTTCTTTGTACCCTTTACACAGCACACTCTATGTTTACATCTTCCATAACCACAATGATCAAATCCAGGAATGTAACATTAACACAATACTACTAACCAAGCCACTCCTTATTGGTATGTTGTCACTGTCCCCCTTTAGGGGGGAAGCTGGGGAAGAGCATGTGATATGGTCTAGGATCACACATTGCATGTGTTGTCACGTCACTTTAGTCTCTCCAATTTGTAACAATTCCTCACTCTTTCTCTATTCATGATCTTGACACCTTGGAAGAATATTTTGTTCACTGACCCTCGATTTGTCTGCTCTTTCCCAACGATTAAACTCGGGTTATAGATTTTTGGCAAGAATACCACAAGAACACTAGGCCCTTCTTAGTGTGTCATATCAGGCATCCCATGATGACTATTGTATTACCAGTGTAAACTTGGCCACTTGGTTAAGTGCTATCTGCCAGTTCTCTCCATCGTCAAGGCACTACTTTTACCTCTGTGGTTAGTAAGTATCTTGTAGAGAGATATTGTGAGACTATGCAAATATCCTGTTTCTCCTCAAACTTTTTTCCTCTATTTTTTTGGTATACTTTCGTGACTCTTGCCTGCAACAATCATCACTGTTTGTCTAACAGTGACTTTCTATTTCATAATTCCTTGTACATTTATTAATTAATTCTATAATAAAGAGCTTCCTTGCTCTTCATTTACGTATTTAATTATATATTTACATCAGTATGGATTTATAGATATTTATTTTATTTGATGGGTTATAATTCATCCTATCATGACTGATTTGGCTGCTTACATTTTCCAGATTTGGTTACTGGAGTCTGCTTCCAGTTGGTTGCTGCCTGTGTCCTTTCAACATGTCTTTATCACTTTTTGAACATTTCCTTACTTTCTTCAACTACAAGATCTTTCAAGCTCATCTTGAACGTTAGCACTGGCATCAATCATTTCTCGAAGGATCCCAGCCTCCTGTTTTGAAGGGTGGGATTTAGAAATCAAGATCTGGGCTCTAGGTGTGCCCATTACTAATGGGCTGTCATTGTTTCTTGGCCCGCTTGGTGCTGAGCTAGAAAATGTAAGTATGTACACACATACACTCATGCACGTTTGTATCTACTTCTCTATCTATTTATGAATCACTGTATGTTAAAAACTGATACCTCCTATTCCAGCCCAACCTACAGGGTTTATTTCATCCTTCCTCCTTTCCTTATTTGTAACTTCTTATCTGACAGTGAGAAACCTGGATTGTATTATGTACTATACACTTACTTGCAAAATCCTAGAGTACACATTAAATGATTTCAAAACTTCTAAAAATACTCCTGTAAAAAGTAAATACTGACTAACGTATTTGTGAAGAGTTGTCTTTAATCTTACAGGATCTGTGATGGTCAGTTTTATGAATCAATTTGGCTAAGCTGTAGTCCTCAATTATTCAAATGATCGACTCTGTTAAGATATTTTGTGAATGTAATTAAAGTTCAAAATCAATTGACTATAAGTAAGAAGTATCCTAGACAGTCTCAGTGGTCCTGATTCAATGACATGAAAGGCCTTAAGAGCAGAACTGAGGCTTCTCAGAAGAAGGTAAAATTCTACCTGTGATAGCAGCTTCAGCTTTTGTCTGAGAATTCCAGCCTGCCCTTCCTGAAGGTCTGCTTTGCAGATTTCAGGCTTGCCTAGCCAGCTCCCACAATCACATAAGCCAATTCCTTGAGACACATCTCTTAATATCTATGTCCTTAATATCTATGTCCTTAATATCTATGTCCTATGATTCACTATTTAATCAAAGTGTTTTCCAAATTCACTTAGTGTTTCCCCAAACCCCTCTGTGATTATGTTATTCATTTATAATTCAGTTAGGTTAATTCGCTGGTGTTTGGGTTCCATTGGGTTTCCCTCACATTTCAGTTGATTTTTAATATTTTATTTAATTGTTAGTAGGTTGAAAATACAGTTTTGAAAGTCTGAACTAGACAAAAATGCGTACTTAGGAAAGTCACTCACCCTTCACCCTTTCTGCTTCATCCCCATTCCATTACTCTGCCTGTGCCAGTGCAGGCCACGTTCTGTAAGTAACCAGTCCCAGTAATTTCTCGTAGATACTTTCTCTCTCTTTTTTGGCACAAATGAGCAGATAGATGCCTATTTTCTTATTCTCCCTATTTCTTACATAAAAGAGCATACTATATGTACTTTTTTTTGCACTTTCTTTTTGTTTTCATCATCTATCCTGGAAATCACCCTACAACAGTTCATAGACATCTTCAGCATTCTTGTTTATAACTGCTCAGTACTCTGTTGTGTAATGTCCTGTACTCTCCTACGTATGAGCATTTAGGTTGTTTCCAGTATCTTACAATTATAAGCAATATTTATGCTTATATCTTAGGTAGTGTCAATTTTGGAAAATAAAATGGTGTTCCATTTCATACTTTTCTGGGTAGATTTGTAAAGTCCACAGAGGGAAAGCATTGCATGGAAGATATTAGGGAATGGGCAGCTGTGTGTAGTTCAAACCTAGTGATGGAAAAGCACCACTATGGGGAAGTGGTGCTACATTATGGGGGATACAGCACTAAAAGGAAGAAAAGATGAATTGGAATGTATCCTTTAAGTCAGTTGTCCCTAAAGAGGAGTATGTGTACCCCAGGGGAAATGCAAGATAATCCTTCGGGGTACGGGAATAAAATATTGGAACCATCCATTTAGGTTTTAGGTAAAATGGAATAAATGTTACTGTTATTTAATACACAGACTGACAGTGATGGCCTCACTATATCGGTATCTGGTGGCCACAAGCCACATGTATACTCTGTGCAAGGAGGGGCCAGCTGTGGAGGGGGCTCTCTTGTTTGTTTGCTCTCAGTGAATAGAAATTGTATTCCAAGTGCTGTAAGACACCATTGATGTGGTTAGTTTCATTAAAGCAGGAACATTAAGACATTGAAGAACCTCTACAGTATGTTTTTAATGAGATGAGGGGTGACCATGAAAATTATATCTCATAAAAATGTGCTGATGAACTCATGAAAAAATTACTTTCAAGAGTTGT